>NC_063444.1:22006103-22328794 GCF_020379485.1 Brassica napus | reverse complement strand
TAATATGTTTATATGTGCTAGTTATTTATAAAATTTATATGAATTGAAATTAGTTATGACAAATATAAGGACCATATTATAAAATACAAATAGTTTTAAATTTGAGTTTGAAGTTTTGCTTATGGAGAAGAACACCTTTAAACTTCAAATATAGAGTTTTGGAAACTTCAAAGTAAAGTTTCTTTTTGGAGATGCTCTTAGGCCCAAGACGGTCGAGTCAGTAATATCTATTTTATTAAAACAAGAACATGGCCTATTGATATAGGTGTGTTCCAGCTATTTTAATATAATTATTAAAATCTTTTATTAGTTATTTAAAAAACGTTATACAAACAAAAACAAAAATATAACTAAAAACGCAAATATAAAATTTAAATTTCTAAAAAAAATATACACACCCTTTTAAAGACGGGTCAGAATCTAGTTTATTCTTAAACTTTCTATATATCTAAATTTGAAGAAAACTGACAGCTTTGTGAAGCCAAAATCATTTTGGTTAGGCCATTGGATTTGGTGGTGGGAAAAGTAACTATGACAGTGTGGAAAGATCATTGGATTTGAAATCCACCTCTATCTGCAAGACCGTGTGATCTACAAAAACTAATGATCAGCTCACCGTTTTAAGTTTGATGGAAATGAACTCTTAACTAGAGACCTCGTCGTGAAGTAAATCATCGCACCTATGGTCCAACCAATTGGGAGAGAATCAATAGATTTCTTTTTGGGAGCGATTTTGGAACATGGCAAAGATATATTACTTCTCGCTATACGATGGAAAAACTTTGGACAAAAATCTGAAATTTTGCGGTACCACCAAAAATAACATTTCTTGTAGAAAGTTATGCATAATGCTTTCTCTGTTGCAGATGAATATGTAAGAAATAATTTACACTAGAAGAAAACAAACGCTTAATAAAGACGGTTTATGACCAAAATATGTCATCGTAACATTACATCGACTTTACAACATCTTTATGACAAAATATTTTTCCGTCATAATGTGGACGTAAATAATGACATTATTACAACCAAAGTTTTGCATCCATGTAACGACGAAATTACGAGTAAATCAAAGAAAGTAGGTGAAAATGTGCTTGTTGTGTGTGTGTGTTAGAAAATCACTTTTGATCGTAAACACGCCGTTAAAACATTGTAAAACACCTTTCGTTGTAAAGTTGTTGTTACACACTTACCTATAAATCTTGAAAACTTTCTATAAATATACAATTATTCTCATTCTGAAACCAGCAAAAAAAAAAGGAAAAAACGCTTAGAAAGAAAAAATGGCATCTGGCAATATCTAAAGATTTCGATGGATTGGTGAGAAATCAATTTCTGAACGGAGTGAAGATATTCATGTACAAGGCCGGAAATACACCAATTACGCAGGAAACCGGTAAGATGTTATGTCTTTGTCGTAAGTGCAAGAATACCAAGTTTGCTCGTCGTGAAACAGTTTGGAAACCTATAGTAAATAGAAAATTTATTCCACACTATTACATTTGGTTTCAACATGGAGAGGGTGATCATGGTAGGAATAAAACTAGTAGTAGTAGTCACTTTGAAGATGCTGGTAATAGTGAACAACCGGGTCGTTTGCATACTGAAACTAGTTACCATCATGAGTATCGGATGGTAGATAGTGATAGGATTTCAGATGCATTTCGTGAAACCACACAAGTTGCTACTACAGAAGTAGATAATGTAGAAGAATGTAACTTGGATGCAAAATGGTTTTATGAAATGCTAGACGCAACGAATCACCCAATCTATGAAGGTTGTAGGGAAGGTCTTTTTAAATTGTCGCTGGCTGATAGGATGATGAATATCAAAATTGATCATAATTTACCTAAAGTTTGTATGGATGCATGGGCTAAATTTTTAAAGAATATTTGCCAGAAGATTACTTGCCTGCTGATTCTTATTATGAGATTCAGAAACTGGTTTATAGTATAGATGTGTGTAGATAACTGTATGATATACTGGAGGAAAGATGCAGAGTTGTTGGAGTGTCAATTTTGCAAGAAGCCCCAATATAAACCGCAAAGACGTGTGCGGAATAGGGTAACATACCAACAGATGTGGTACTTATTACCGATAGGCTAAAGAAATTATATCAATCTAAGAGGACTGCATGAGCGATGAGATGGCATGCCGAACATACTCAGAAGGATGGAGAGATCAACCATCCATCAGATGCAAAAGCGTGGAAACACTTGTATTCGGTACACCATGATTTTGCTCGGAACGCATACAACGTTTATCTTGGTCGTTGCACAGATGGATTTAGTTCATTTGGAATGTCTGTAAGATAATACTCGCCCTGGTCAGTAATCCTCACACCATACAACCTTGCACCAAAGATGTGTATGGAAAGGAAATTTCTTTTCATGAGTATATTAAATTATTAATACTTGGCTCTAAACATCCAAAGAGGTCACTTGATGTTTTTCTACAACCTTTGATAGAAGAATTGAAGGAATTGTGTAGACGAATGATTGTTCTTCGAGAAGAAATTTTACAATGCGAGCAGTTCTTCTGTGGACCATCAGTGACTTTCTAGCATATGAGATGCTATCAGGTTGGACAACCCATGGGAGATTAGCTTGTCCCTATTGTATGGAAAGGACAGACGCATTTCAACTGAAGTATGGGAGGAAGATGTGTTGGTTTAATTATCATCGAACAAAACATTGTTCAAGTCAAAAGGGTTTGTACGGGACAAAGCTCCACCATATTTATCTCGAGAAGAAATCGAGAAGGATATTGATTATTGTGATGCAGAAAAAAACAGTCCGGAAAGGGGGCAATTGGCGTATTCCTGAAAATATGTCTGATGGTTATGGGTGGGACACTGCATAATTGGCACATGAAAGAGTATTTTTGGAAACTTCCATACTGGAAGGACCTACTTCTGCGACACAATCTTGATGTGATGCATATAAAGAAGAACTTCTTCGACAACATCATCAATACATTACTAAATGTCTCAGGAAAAACAAAAGATAACAAAAACTCAAGGTTGGACTTGTCTGCAATACGTTCTAGGAGCGAGCTACATATAAAAAACAATGGGAAAATCTCGGTTCCCATTTTCAAATTGTCATCAGAAGCGAAGGCGAGTGTTGTTCAAGTAGGTGGCATCTGATGTTAAGTTTTCTGATGGGTATGTTTCAAATGTCTCAAGATCTGTTGAGCATGGGCAAAAAATTTCATAAATGAAGAGTCATGATTGTCATGTGTTTATGGAATGACTACTACCATTTGCATTGGTGGAGCTGCTTCCAAAAAATGTTCATGAAGCACTTGTAGGTAACTAAATAAATTGTTATCATGACTCAGTTAACTTATAACTATAGAAATACATTTTATCTAATTCTTATTCAATATATTTGTATGCATGATACACTAAAAATAAATCATTAGTACTGTCAAGTTAACAGTGGTTGTAGTAATACTTTAGATTCAATTCCACATGACCAGTTTACACGCTATCTTTATGAGTTCAATATTAAGCTAAAATAATGGATGGTGTTTAAGGATTGAGAAATCAAGACAAGCAAGTAACAGAGTTGGTTTGGTTTCAGATTATAAAAGAGCTAGGTTCAGGATGATTCATTGGATTACTTAGGACCATGAGCCACACAACTATTCAGGAAGGCAATACGTTCCGATCTAGAACTTGAACAACAAGATTAGATAAACCCATTGTCGTGGTGTCTACCAATTTATCAAGAAATCATAATGCCTAAATTGCCGTTTCGATTAGAGAATGATGACAAGCATTAAGTTCGGATTCAATTGGTTCACGGTTTGCCTTAACATCAGCTTTTGTTGGCTAAGGACAAATCGCCTATCTATGATTTTTCTAGCAACCTAAAACACTTTTGATGATTAGATTAAACCTATAATCAGATGATAAATGGCCAGTTTAACACAAGCAGTAAGTTTCGCAATAGATAGAGATATCAAAGAATAACAATCATATTTGTGTCTAGCACATTGATTCATGATCCATATCACCCTAAACCTAACATGCTGACTACTCAGCCATTAAGCAAGAAAATACAGAGATAGAGACTGAAATAAACATGGATATGATTGCAAAATAAGTAGAGATAGGGTTCAACTGGCCAATTAGAAAACATATATACAACTGGCCAACTAGCATATGTACCTTAACTGAAGATGAAATAACCAATTAGAAAACATATATACAAGATGTCAAAAACACCATATATCAATGCATTGGAACTTTTTTCAGGGATCTTAGCATATGTACCTTAACTGAAGATGTTATCAGACAACTTGATGAGAATATCTCGATCTTAATGTGCAATTTGGAAAAAAAAATTCCTCCGTCCTTTTTTGACGTCATGGAACATCTAGTTGTCCACCTCTCACACGAGGCATTGCTTCGTGAACATGTTCATTACGGATGGATGTATCCATATGAGCGTTCCACAAAACATTTGAAAGGCAAAGCAAAAAAAATTGCAAAGGTGGAAGGTTCAATAGTTGTTGGGAGTTTGATAGAGGAAACAATGGTTGTTGTCAAGTTAACAATGGTTGTTGTCATACTTTAGATTCAATTCCAGAGGACCAGTTTACATTTTATCTTTATGAGTTCAATATTAAGCTAAAACAATGGATGGTGTTTAAGGATTGAGAAATCGTAGCAAGCAAGTAGCAGAGTTGGTTTGGTTTCAGATTATAAAAGAGCTAGGTTCAGGGTTCTAATGACCAAAAACCTTAAACCTAGTTGAGTCGTAGCTCGATAACAGCAAAAAAAAAAGATACAAAAAAGGTTTGTTGATTTTCGGACTAAACCTTATGAAAGGCTGCCTACACACCCCTTTCGAGGATCAAGCCAAACATAGTTCAATTATAGCGTTTGAACAAGAGATCGAACTGTCTGTGTGTGTTCGTCTAGTAATCGAGTGCCAGTCATAGAAACATGACATGTCAAGAATAATGCCTAAATTTCTAAGTGCAGAGAGTTCTAACAGTCTACAAAGAATCGTTATTGCGCCTCTCGCCTTCTCGTCCCTTATATACTCATCCTAAATCGGTTTGGGCTTTTCTTTTCTGTCCTTGGGTCGAATTTATCTTCTCGCAGAAATATTCAATTTTCCCGATCTTCATGATAATCCCTTCAAACTTGACATTTATCTTCGAACTTCACATTTATATTTTCTAGCGAATATTCGATAAACCGTCATAGTGAATTTGGGCCGATTCTCGTAAAAAACTTAAGTGGGCTTTTGCCGCGTTTTAGATCTCTTGGGATATATTTTGACAAAAAAGTTTTTACGGTTTCTTCAGAGGATTTTCCCTTAGTACGACGTCAGTTTTATGGAATAGCGGGAATCAATTATATAGCCGAGATAAACATGGTCTTAAGATAACCGTTATCGTTTTATATGATCAATCCAAACTTATACGAGAAAATAAGTCTTCGTCGTTTTTATCGTATAGTTTCAATGTTAACTCTGATCGAGATGAAACAAGAGACTGTTTGACCGAGATCCGAAGGGGGAGTTCCGGAGATGAAAAAGCATGGTGTTGGACTGATCCAACTCAACTCGCCTGATGGCGAATTGGACATGACTGATCCAACTCACCATTGGTCCGATTCGCCATTGGGCGAGTTGGAAGTGGTTCATCCAACTCGCCCAATGGCGAGTTGGATTGGTCGATCCAAATCTCATCTAACTCGCCCAATGGCGGGTCGGACGATGCTGGTTTGGTTGTTCCGATGCTTGGAAATTGTCCGTCTGAGGGATTGAATGATCCCTTTTGAGGAGCTTGTTGTGTAATACGAAGCTTTAGTTTTCTGTATTTTTATTCTTCTTTTAGAAATATTTTTTGGGGACTTTCCGGCATTGATTCCGTCGTGACAGATTCTAACCCCAACAGTTAGACCCCAAACTCGCTAGAATTTTCATAATGTTCTTGAGAGCGGTTAAGTAGGTCAGGCAAGTTAGGCGGAATTAATGGTTGAAAGTGGTCTTGTCACTCTACTAAAAGTGGAATGCAATAATATTGGGAGTGCGCCTTGTAAAGACTGCCTACATACCCTTGTCAAAGGGATCAAGCATTTTGTAGTTCGTCTTGGAGTTAAGGGTCTTATGACATGTTTTCCAGTCAGATCTTTACGGTCTAGTTGTGTGTCATATAGAGATTATCGGGCATGTTGCTGCCGATAACATTTTATATTGGACCTTTGTCGGCCTCGAGAGTATCCTTTCTGGCTGTTTTCTTTGGCCGAGTGTGTCCGCATTTATGTTTTCGGGATTAGCTGCATGTGTCTTTGAATCTCTGCCGCTTTGTGGCTTCTTTTTAATGAATTGAGTTTCGCGTTGTAAGCGCATGTTTGTATTCGTGTGAATGTAAAGGGAAGAATATGAGTTGTCATCTCATATTCTAACTCTTTGGTAGATCGTCGTATTCGTTGTTCGTTTTAGGCGAAAATTTTTGAAAAATTTAATCATGTGAAGATTCGTGAACGTTGGAATATACGAAGAGACAACTTTTGGGATCTCATATCGTTAGATACCATGCCTTGAGATGTTAGATAGAGACTGGGTTTAGAGTAAGACCTAGGTTTACCGTCGGTTTTAAGGTGTGCGGTGACTACTTCGGCTTACGTATCCCGTATGCGATTTCAACCTGATTCATACTGATTTAAAGTCTGGGATAGGTTCTCGGCTTATCTGGTAGGAATCGAGCATCTCTCCAACGACAATTTCTAAGTTGAGAAGTGCTAACCAAAATTTAGGATTTCTTTTATAGCGCTTTTATCCTTGTGTCGGATGTGTGGGAGCTATATGTATGAGATTGCTAAGTCTGTTTAGGACGTTAAGAGTTTGTTTTGATCAGCAACAAACAAAATGGTAGATATTAAGTCTTCGCGAAGAATACGTGTTTGAGGAGATGTTAGTGCGTATGACTGTTTGGTCTTCCAAGAAGGTGTCTTTATCGAAGAAGGTAATTTGTCAAAAAACGGTTCTTCAGGCGTCTGCGACGTCTCGTGATGCTGAAGATTGGCTTTTCTTTTGTCTGCCGCATTTCGTGCTTAAAATGTTTGCGTCTTGAAGATCTTTCATGATATTGCAAGGGTTAGTCTTGAAGAAACATGTTGGTTTGTCTACGGATGTTCGCAGCCAAAATTGGTGTTCCTGTTTGGATGTTAAGGAATTGATTTATGATAGAGGAATTAGGACCAAGGGGTCGCGTAGATTTTTCCCTGGGAATAAGCGTTTTCCTTCACTATGCTTTGTGAAGAGTTGGCCCCCGGAGATTTATTTTATGTATTTTTAAGGATGTTTCGAATAGCTCTAGAAGCTTTATTACGAATTTTTCCTTACATGCCGCGTTTTATGGATAAATCATTGCGGGCTTAAAGTGAATCGTAGAGTATATGGAACTTGATCGATTTTGACAAGTTCAAGTTTTTCGTCAACCGTTTGGTTGTCAGGACTGAGTCTTGTTCTAAAGTCATTATCATATGATTTCTGTATCTAGGTTATACGATAATTATTTGCGTAATCGTCACTTGGAATTTTAAGACAAATTGCGGATCGTCGTTTAGCCGTTAAGTGATTTGATGGAGCGGTGGTTGCTCAAATTTTTTGGCTTGGCATGAAGGTTGTGTCCAGCCGTATAGCCGAGGATGCTGCTGGTCATGGATTAGACCATGGCACTTTCGTGTTAACATTAAGGTCATGTTAGTTTAGAATTGTCCCAAAAGGGGATGCTGTAGGAACCGAAATTCGCAATGTCGATTTCCGTTTAAATAAGGAAAGTTAGAAAAACCCTAATTTCCCAGAGGTCCCAGATATCTGCTAAACCACACGCCAAGGAATCAAAACACGAAATAAAGATGAGAAAAATAAGAAATCGAAAAGAGAGCAAAATAGATCTTATTCCGAATCCGCGTTTGAGCATTACAACAAGGTAAGTGTGGGAACCGAAATTCGCACTGTCGATTTCCATTTGAATAAGGAAACTAGGAAAACCTTAATTTCCCAGAGGACCCGGATATCTGCTAATTACCACACGTCAAGCAATCAGAACACGAGAATAACAATGATAAGAATAAGAAATCGAAAAAGAGAGCAAAGTAGATCTTATTCTGAATCTGCGTATGAGCGTTTACAATAAGGTATAAGCCTGGGCTCGAGAGCTGTCGGCGAGATTCCAAGTTCTAGCAACCCAAGACGGCTAAACCTAATTGAGTCGCAGCTCGAAATAACAAAAACGAAAAATTGCCTAAATTGCTCTAAGTGCTAAGTTTGCTCTGAAAAATCCTCTGCCATGCTCCTCGCCTAGGACTCCTTATATACTAGCTCCAAGGTCGGTTTACGCTTTTACTCTTCTGCCCTTAAGCCGTCATAGCATAAAAATGGAGATATTCCATTTTTCCCGATCTTCCAATTATCTTCAAAACTTCCGTATTTATCCGCGGAAACTTGACATTTATCCTTCCTTGTGGACCAAGCGTAAACCATGCTGCGGTTTACGGGCTTTTGGTTAAGAAATCGTAAGATGGGCCTCGAGTCGTGTTTTAGATCCCTTTGGGACGTCTTCCGACTCGACATATTTACTACGAATTTTTTTTGATAAAGAACGAACTTTCCGCGGTTTCTAATCCGCGAAGTTTGATCGATGAATTTGAATAGCGGAAAACATGGACTGAGCTTGCTACGGTCTTCGGGAGATAGCATTCGAAGGTTTGACGAGAATGCATGGATTGATGTCGTATCGATGTTCGAAAGGGTTCAATCGCTACACAGCGACTGAACTTTGGCTCGAGCCCGGTTGCTACGTAGCGACCGAGCGGGACGAACGCTCGGTCGCTACGTAGCGACCGAGCTTTGGCTTAGGGACCGAGCGGGACGATCGCTCGGTCGCTACGTAGCGACCGAGCGGGACGAGTGCTCGGTCGCTACGTAGCGACCGAGCTTTGGCTCGAGCTCGGTCGCTACGTAGCGACCGAGCGGGACGATCGCTCAGTCGCTACGTAGCGACCGAGCTTGGCCGAGCTCGGTCGCTACGTAGTGACCGAGCGGGACGATCGCTCGGTCACTACGTAGCGACCGAGCTTCGGGTCGATCTCGGTCGCTACGTAGCGACCGAGCGGGACGAGCGCTCAGTCGCTACGTAGCGACCGAGCTTCGGCTCGAGCTTGGTCGCTACGTAGCGACCAAGCTTTGGCTCGACCTCGGTCGCTACGTAGCGACTGAGCGGGACGATCGCTCGGTCGCTACGTAGCGACCGAGCTTTGGCTCGAGCTCGGTCGCTACGTAGCGACCAAGCTGGACGAGCGCTCGGTCGCTACGTAGCGACGGAGCTGGACGAGCGCTCGGTCGCTACGTAGCGACCGAGCTTTGACTCGAGCTTAGTCACTTCGTAGCGACCGAGCTTTGGCTCGGACTTGGTTGCTACACAGCGACCGGACAGCGTGTATGCGTGGTAATTACACAACGGTCGAGCTTGGTTAGTTTGGTTTGAATCTTCAAGGATACTTCTTCGTAAAAACTTCGTGTTTGGTTATATTTTACGAAAGTTACATCTTCCTTTTTACTATCTCTTTCGGAAATACGATCTCCGAGGATTTTCGGGTGGTAATTCCGTCGTAACCGTTTTTGACCCCAACAGTTAGCCCCCCAGCCCGCTAGGATCATGCATCGTAGGATCCTAGCGTGCGGTTAGGCATGTTCGGCAAGTTACGCGTGATGGATGGAATTAATATCCGAAAGTCCGAGCTTGAACAGTAAATCCTCATGCTTATAAGAAGGGATGTGATAACCCGCCCTTCGGGATTAAAAAAAAAAAAAAAAAAAAAAAAAAAAAAAAAAAAAGAATGTGGAGCCGAACATTTGGGAGTCTAAGTATCAGGAGGAATGTTGAGTTTTGATCACATAAAACTTGACATGATTCGAAGAAAAGAGAAGACTGGTCGAACATCAACTTGGTGGTCGAACCGCGGGCGGTAAGGATCGATCGGCAAATTTCGAAGAACGAGGTGGTCGAAGAATTGTTTGCGAGGGAACTATGAGTCGAATAAGCTGCTCGACCATAGTTAGAAGATGTCTTAGATTGATCAGACGAAAGTTTTGGAAGCATAACATTTTTGGAAGCACGACGTTTCAGAAGCTCGACGTTTTGAAGACCGACGTTTCTTCATTACGGAGTTTTCTCGGAAAATCTTCGTATCAGTAAAATATTATTCTGGAGACATAATAAGTTGGAAGCAGGACGGGAATTAAGCAGGACGGGAAGCAAGCACGACGGGATCGAAGCACGACGGGGAAAACCCGAAATCGGGTAAAAACCTTAATTTCGATATTATGGAATTCTTCGAGGAAGCCGGAGGCTTGGGAAATATTTTTACAGGATATCAGAATTCATCTGGAGTCTATTAAAAATATTTAGAGCATCAGAACGGGAGCGGAAAAATATTCGGGATTGATCACGGGTCAGAAATTTGCCGGAAGGGTAAAAAAATCGCGTAAACCGACCGAGAAGCCCGAGGTGGCTTGTTGCATGGGTTCAGAACGTGGTGTCAAGCATCTAACAAGCTGAGTGTCTCCAGAAGCTCGAGGTGTCGCCGTGCATGGAAGCTGTACATGCAGCCTGACATGTAGAAGCACGAGGTGGATCGACCAAGCACGAGGTGTCTCCGCGCATGCAACCGAAGCATGCTGATCGACATGTGTGTACTGGTGTGGCTTCTTTCATGCACTCCAGGCATGCATCCTGACATGTGGGAGGAGTGGTGGCGTCCTGCATGTGTCCTGGACATGCAGCCTGACATGTGGAGCACGAGGTGCCGCCGCGCATGCATCCGGAGCCATGCGAAGCGACACACGGGCTGCCACCAACCTGAAGCTGATTGGCTGGTGTCTCCTATAAATACCCCACGACCCCAGCTCATTTCTTCACATCCAGACCTGTCCAAACCAAGTTAAAAACGTGAGAGAGAAGTAGAAAAAGAAAGGAAGTGATTCCGAGCTATTTCGAGAATTTTAGAGAGTTTTCGAGGTCAGTTCTCTACTGATTTCGAGTCAGCGCCTAGGGACGGTTCTGTCCAACTGAATTCGTCCAGGGCACTCAGTTCCTTTTATGATCAAGTAGAGATGCTGTCCGGAGTTAGTTCAGTTCTACGGGTTCATATCAGTCGAAGTTCTGCTCGATACTCCGCTGGGAAGTCCGAAGAACTGTCCAGAAGCTAAAGGAGGTTCTGTCCAAATCAGCCTGTCGAGGCCTATCAGTTTCTTCATGGTGAAGCCGAGGTTCTGTCCAAGTCGAGATCAGTCCAGTCAAGACGTTCATCTTGGGTTTTGGCCAAGTCCTCTCCGATCAACCAGCTACTTCTCGCCTAGAACACTGTGAGTTGGTTTTGTGTGAATTCCATTTGGAATTTAGGGTAGATCGAGTAGCATATAGATTGGAATGATCAATCTATTGAATGGTAGAGTCCTTAGGGTTATTTATTTATGGAACTGGACTCAGTTTAGCAAGGGCTAAGCTGAGATGAATGGAATTAAGACTGAGTTGGTAACCTGACTAGGACTAGGGCTAGGATGCATCATGTTTTCTATTCTTGCGTGTTGATATGATTGAGTGCAGGTTCCCGTTATCTTTAAAGATAGTGTCGTAGCTGGAGGCCGAACTATCTGGGTAACGGTTTGATTGAGTAGATTGATTGAGTAGATTTAATTAAATGCTTGCTCGTTTAGTTAATCTTGTTGATTGAGGTTAGTCATCCCTTGGTAAGGGAGTGACTAACTGGTTGAGTTGTTTAGTTTTGGGTTGGAGTCTTGTCCCTTAGGTCTTTCCTAGGGATAATTGTGTCGAGTGTGTGTTATGCCGACAGCAGGTGCGAAACCCGCCCATGCTAGGCATGTTTTGGGGTGGACTAGTGTTTCCTCGCCCTCGTATTCAGCGGGTTCAAGGAAACCCCTTATTCGCTGGATCGGGAAGACTCAGATAGACGGGGTCATGGCCTATGGCTGAGTGATTACACGACGGTGTAATGTGGCAGTGACCCGAAGGACTGTGGGCTGTCGCGCGGTGACCTGAAGGACTGTGGGCCGCGGTCGGTTGAAAGTTCCTTCTTTTGGCCTTTGTGGTAGGGAGATAGGATATTGCCGATAGAGAGGAGGAACACGAAGTCACCAGGGCCCAGGTTAGAGTGTTGTGTTAGTGTGTCGTAGAGGGTTATGGAACCCTCGAGTTAATGTAGCACCGATATACGGTGTTACGAGTAAGATCGAGTCATTGGTAGTTACTATCTTGTTATTATTGTGATTGTGTTTGGTTGTTGATTGTTTGCTTGCAGGTTCTGACATTAAGTCCTAAGTCTGGTTTAGGTACCGGATTAGGCTTGTGTGTATTTTGTTAGTGTAGGCCTGACGTTGGCCTGTATGTGTTTGAGGGATTGCTTGTGAAGGGTGGTGGATATTAAAGCTATGCGGTATCATTGGTTGGCCGATCATGTTCTTGTTTGATTGTTGGTCGACCGGCTCATGATACTTGTATAGTTTAAGTGTCTAACACTACATGAGTACTGAACTCAAGCGTATATATGGTTAACTAGGGATTGGTTGTTGACTTGTTTAAATGCAGGTTCCCGTTACTTGAAGTTAGATTATGGCAGGAGGCCAATTCTAACTTAGTAACGGTTTGCTTAGCCTTAGCTTATATTGCATGCTAGGGCTAGATTGATTGTTATTTTGGGTTGTCTGGGTTAGAGTCTAGGTTGCGGGTAAAGGCCGCCAGCTCACTGAGTAATACTAGATTACTCATCCAACTCCGTTGTCCTTTTTGCAGGTCGCTTTAGGTAAGGATGATTGGATAGCATGGTGCTGGACGTTAGGACCGCCGGTGTAGATTTTCATGCCTTTTGTAAACGGTATTGTGAATTGTGTTATGTTGACTCGATTTGGCATTAGGCCGGGCCCAGTCTTGAATTATTCAATGTATGAATATTTCTTAAATCAATAAAAGTAATTGTTTTATATGCGCTTCATGAGTACTCTGATATTTGACTAGTCCGGTCTAACACAACGTTAGGTCGTGGTACGGGTTGAAAAGCTTTAGGCCTCGATATAACGGAAAATGCTAACTCTAGGTACGGGTTGCCAAGCCTTGTGCCTTGACGCAGCGGTACGTGTTAGTGGACGAACTGGTCGAGGTCGTGGAGTAAATTTTGTGACTCTGGCCGGATCGTCCCTAACCCGTCACGTAGCGCTTCCGGACCATGGTGTTGGGTTGGACGGTCAGTCATGTTCTTGTTTGATTGTTGGCTGGCCGGTTGGCCTTTCATCTCCAACCCTTGGTGTGGGTCGTCTGTCGGTCATGTTCTTGTTTGATTGTTGGTCGGTGGGTTGACCTATGCCTAGGACGGTTCGGGGGTGTTACAAGGGAGGTAACTTGTTTCATAATTTTTTTCACTTTCTTGTCTTTCTCTAAGATCTTTCTTAAGAAAAAAATTTATTTCTTTCCCTCCACCCTTTTCCTCTATTCTCCGAGCAAGAAAAAGATTGCGAAAAAAGGGTTTTCATCCGCGAGTGCTTACGAAGAGCTCATTGTTCCGAAGATGGAGTTCGTGCCTCACTCGGTACATCCTGCCGAGAACGAGGCATGGTGGGTTGCTCATTATGGCTCGTTGACCCCTCCCAAGGAGAAGTCGTTCCCGGTCCTGACCCATCGTGGAGTCGAGAAAGGGGATGCAAGCAGGAGTACCGACGAGTTTCTCGCGATCATGCGATCGTTCTACCATATCCCGGATGCTGTGGAGTTCCGGGTTCCTTGCCGTGGGGAATGTGCTAACAGCCCCCCCAGAGGGTTACTTCACTTGCTACGAGGCGTTCGTAGTGCGTTGTCGCCTATGGTTCCCAATACCCGAAATTCTCATCTGAGTGTTGGACCGTTTCGAAGTTGCGATAAGCCAGTTGACTCCCCTTGCCATTCAGCATCTTATTGGGATCCTGATCCTAAGCTACGAGCATGGCCTTTCCCTTTCCGTCGATCATTATGAAGCGCTTTTGAGGCTTCAACTTGTCACAGATACGGATAAGCATAGGTTGGCCCTCGGAAATTTATGTCAGTGGTTAAGAAGTTCATTTCGAACTTCAACTCGTGGAAGAAGTTCTTTTTCTTTGTTCGTATAGACGCTGCGTCCGTCAAAGAGAGTTGCATTCCACTGTTCTGGAGGTTGCCGAATGATCGTCCCTTCATCAACCCTCTTGCTCCGTTCCCTGAGGACATCATTGCGGTGAGGGATCTTCTCAGGAACGGTCCCTTCTTCTGGACTTCTTTTACGCCGAAGAGGGTTCGGAAGGCACTGAGATTCGTGCAACCCGGTCCTGCTTTGGCTGCGGACACGGGAAGCGACTCCGAATCTGACGACCAGAATCCCGTCGAAGCTCCAACAGCTGTGCCGGAGTCGAGCTCTCGGAAGGGAAAAGATGTCGATCTTGGCGACATAGAATTTTCGATGGATGACTCTATGCTTCCAGGATGGGATCCGAACCTTGCTTACGGCGATGGGAGTGGTTCGAGCGAGGTCCCTATTCCGGATTTCGATGATTTCTTTGCTGATCTGCCACCGGGTTTCGATGCTCCTCCTCCTACGAAAGAATCGGCGAGGCCGAGAGTCGTTGCGGAAGGATCTCGCATCATCAATGGGGTTATTTTTTTGAGAATTTTTTGGTGATTGTCCTATGTATATATATATTTATAACATGTCAATCGATTTTGCAAGGATTGAGCTTGCTGGGCTCGGCCATTGAGGCGGGCCATAGAGAAGCCATGGTCTACCGCTTCAAAGCGGAGAAAGCGGAGCGGGATCTCGCTCGCGTGCAAGGCGAGATGTTGGAGCGAGAGGCGCAACTTCCTCGTGATCATGCGCGGGCCATCCGCAAAGCGGAAAGGAAAGGCAAGAGGGAAATCGTCGAGGTGATGAAGACTCGTGCCTCTCAATTCCAGGTTGAGTATGGGAACCTCAAGAATGCCTTTACCTTGGTGGGTGACTTTCGTGAGTGCCGCGGTTCGGTCGGAAGTCTTTGGAGGACGCGAGCCGATGACTATGCGTTTGAGGAGGAAATGAGCTTGATGAAGAGTGGGATGAATGAACGTGCCCACGCTGAGGCGCTTATCCCTCCGATCGACGAGCGGATTCAAGGGTTCTGGGATTCCATCCCGGTTTCCCCTGATACCGAGGAGGTTTCGACTGGGTTTCCCGATGATGGCGAGGAAGTGGATCGTCCCGCGGATGCGTTTGGTGCTTCGTTGTCCGGGGACTTTGACTTTGGATTATGAGAGGTGGAATAGTTATCGAAAGAGAGATGCTCGTCTTTCTGTTTCATGTTTATGGCCGATTGTGGCCGAGAGATTTGTACGGGCCTGTTTTGGCCGTTTTTATCGTTTATCGGGATTGGCCGTTGGTGGCTTTGAATCCCCTTACCGCTTTACGCGGTTATTTATATGATGAATGTTTTCGTTTTCGAGTTTTCCTGAGTAGGTTTGAAGTAAATATGAGTTGTCGTCTCATATTTAATTCCGATGAGACGTTCAATCTGTTGGTTCGTTCGTGATTTTCGTAAAAATTATTTATCTTTACGATTTTCGAGAACATTGAGATACGAACGGAGAGACATGGTTTAGGATCTCGTATCTTTTAGATATCATGCCTTGAGATGTTTGAGACCAGAGCGTTGGGTTTAGGGCAAGACCTAGGTTTACTTTCGGTTAAGGTTTATGCGGTGACTAGCCGGCTATCGTTTTTCCTGTTGCGATTTCTTCCTGATTCGCACCGATTTAAAGTCCGCGATATGTTTTCGGCTTATATGACTTGTATGGTACGAATCGAGCATCTTCTCAGAATTAACTGGAAGTGCTAAACCAAAATTTTGGATTTTTGTTGTAGCGCGCTTTTGTCCTTGTGCTGGACGTTTTTAGAGATCAAAAGAGTGATCGAATTGCGTTTGTTTAAGATGGCTGGCGTGTTCGTCGGGGCCAATCGACGAACGGGGTGTAAGGTTTTGGTGGTCGCGTTCGGACAATTTGTTCGTATTATCTTCGAATTTTAACTTTGCGACGTCTCGCAGTTGTTTCGAGGATTATACGTGTATCTTTGTGTGTTTGAAGGATGATGATTTTTTTACGATTTTTGGGCCGGATGAGGCTGCAGAGAAGAGTCTTAATGTTTCCAGGCGTGTCCTGAAAAGTTTTTGTGTTTAACTGAAGCGTAAACATTTTCCGATAAAAAGGACAACGTATATTGTAGTAAAGGTTTTTGAAGTTTCTTAAAAACTCGATTACAATAATGGCGATTTTTTAAGTGGGAGTATACGAGTATACGCACCCACTCCCCCCCCCCTTTTTAGAGAGGGGGATAGCTGAACTCGTCTTTTGACGAGCTGCCTACGTACCCCTTTCGAGGATCAAGCCATCTCGTAGTTCTGTTTCATGCCGCGAGTGTTCTTACTCGGCGGTAGATGTCGCGATGTCCGCCTTGACCTTGTCAATCATGGCTGGGTCAATGCTATTTTTCGGATGTTCCAGTTGAGTTGTAGCGTGGGCTTCAGACTTGTGTCGAGCTTCGACGTCCGATGCGTTTGCGTTGGTAGACGTTTTTAATTCGTTTTTTCCCGGGGTGCTTTTGGCCGAAGATTGGTCTATCTTCGTGCGCTTGCCGTTTACAGCTGCAGAAGTCGTGATTTGCCTTAACTTGTGCTCTGCGAGGAAGCATAGCCGCGACTGTTTTTGGCACCCCCAGATGGCCGCGACTCCGCTTGGGGTTGGGAATTTGAGACCCAGGTGGAAGGTTGACGGAACTGCCTGCATGGCGTTGAGCCATGGGGTTCCCATGATCACGTTGTAGATAGCGGGATGATCGACCACCGCGAACTCGACGATTTTCGTGATCTCCTTGGCCATGACTGGCAATTGGATCGATCCAAGAGTCATCGATACTTCGCCTGAAAAACCCGTGAGTGGTTTTGGCGTCGGAATTACTTCTCCGAGTTTGATGCTCATCCGTTTGAGAGTGTCGCGGAAGATTACGTTGACCGTGCTTCCCGTGTCGACGAGTACCCTTCCGACTTCTAAGTCTCGTATAACGAGATCTATGACGAGCGGGTCGCAGTGAGGTTGATCGATGCCGCCGGCCTCTTCCTTTGTGAAGGTGATCGAGCAATTTTGGCCATCTCGGGGAGGAGACCATGTAGACCAATTTGCGCTCGACTCCGCCTTCCGTTGGTAAGCCTTGATGGCCGACACAGTGTCGCCGCAGTATTGTGATCCTCCGATGATCATATTGACTCTGCGGCGATTGTTATCGTTCCCTTTGTCGTCTGGCCTCCTGCCGCGTTTATCCCCAGGCTGGTTTTGTTGAGGGGATTTTTCAGCGGACGGATTTCTGTCCGTCTTTGGAGGGCGATCAGAATCGAGGATCAGATCCTTGACGCTAGTTACTTCCGAGAGCTCTCCAGCGAGTAGCTTCGCGGCCAGTCTTGCTCCCAAGACTTTGCAGTTGGTTGTGGAATGTCCTCGGGATTGGTGGAACTCGCAGAAGGTGTTTTCGTCATACCCTTGATTGCGAGTCCATGTGTTGCCCGTGGTCCGACCCTGATCCGAGTTGATCGCATAGTTATGCGCCCCCTGGAGATCTTCCCCCTCGTGATGGACGTACTTGCCGTTACGAGAGTTCTTCTTTTTCCCTTTCGGGTCCACGTCTTTCGAGGATGGTCTTACCGCCTTATGTTTTTGCGATAAGACTTTAGTTTCCTCCTCTACTATGATGTAGTCCGTTGCTTTGTGGAGGGCGTCCTGGATCGTTCGTGGTTTGTCGAGAGTTATCCACTTTCTGAATTTCGACTTGTACCAGAGCGTCTTTCTCAGCGCGTCGATGGCCACTTTGTCGCTTATCCCACTGACCCTTGACATTATCAGCTTGAACCGACTGATAAACTCGCGGAGGGGTTCGTCTTCCCTCTGGGAGAGACTCCAGAGGTCAACATCGGAAGTTTCTCTGTCTATGAATATAGAGTATTGCTTGAAAAATTCTGATGCGAGCTGTCGGAAACTCCCGATGGTGTTACGACGAAGGCGTGCGAACCATTCAAGTGCTGCTCCTTCCAGGTTTTCAACGAACAGGCGGCAGTAGCCGGCATCCTTTTCGCCGTCCTTCAGTCTAGCTCTTCCCATCGCGATGTGGAAAGCCTGAAGGTGCGCTTTTGGATCGGCCGTACCATCGTACTTTGGTACTTTGATTTTTCCCGGATCGGACACCCTCATGTCCGAAATGCGATTGGTAAAAGGGGTCTTCCGAGCTCCTTCCAACAGTCGATCGATTTCGGGGGCAGCACTAGCAGCATGATGGATTTGAGACTTTACGGCCCTCACTTCTGCCGCAGTCTTGGTGATGTAGTCGCGAAGATCGCGGATATCCGATGTCTCGTCAGTAGATTTCCGAGCCTGTCGGCATTTACTGCGAGTGAGCTCGGTTTGTCTTTCAGCCAGCTCCTCCTGATCGTTCCAATAGGCGATTTTTTCTACTTCCGTCATTGGTTTTTCCAACGGGGAGCCTTCCCAAGCAGATCGGCTTTTGGTCCTTCTCGGATGTCTGTCGACGTCCTCGTCGGTGTCATTGGAAACATCGCTAGGATCCAGGTCAATGTGTTCGGCTTCGTTATCCTCTGAGTCCTTTGCAGGGGGCGGAAGACTTTCAGGGTTCCCCTTTTCGATGGGAGATTTCTCGCTAGGGTTTTGACCGGAAGGTCGTTCCCGCGCGACTCCTGATCTATCGAGTGGGGTAGCGAAGTCGAGCCTTTTCCCGCGGATTTTGGTGGTTCCGCGGGGGTGGATTGCTTGGGTCCTTGCCGTTAAGGTTTCAACCTGTTGGGTCAAGGTATTCACGAGCTTATACTGTTCTTCCGACCTTTTCTCATAGGTGGCGAACATCTTTTTAAACTCCTCGAGCGTCGCAGCGTTGGCTTGTGCGTTGGCCGCGGATACGTCCGTTAAGAGGAGTTTACACGTTATCCGCGTCGTTAGTTGACATGTCTGATCGAGAGTGATGTGGCTTTTGTGGGTTAGATTGATTCGTACCCCCCCCCCTCCTTCTAGCGCCAAACTGTGGGAACCGAAATTCGCACTGTCGATTTCCGTTTAAATAAGGAAACTAGGAAAACCCTAATTTCCCAGAGGACCCGGATATCTGCTAATTACCACACGTCAAGCAATCAGAACACGAGAATAACAACGATAAGAATAAGAAATCGAAAAAGAGAGCAAAGTAGATCTTATTCTGAATCTGCGTATGAGCGTTTACAACAAGGTATAAGCCTGGGCTCGAGAGCTGTCGGCGAGATTCCTAGTTCTAGCAACCCTAAGACGGCTAAACCTAATTGAGTCGCAGCTCGAAATAACAAAAACAGAAAATTGCCTAAATTGCTCTAAGTGCTAAGTTTGCTATGAAAAATTCTCTGCCATGCTCCTCGCCTAGGACTCCTTATATACTAGCTCCAAGGTCGGTTTACGCTTTTACTCTTCTGCCCTTAAGCCATCATAGCATAAAAATGGAGATATTCCATTTTTTCCGATCTTCCAATTATCTTCAAAACTTCCGTATTTATCCGCGGAAACTTGACATTTATCCTTCCTTGTGGACCAAGCGTAAACCGTGCTGCGGTTTACGGGCTTTTGGTTAAGAAATCGTAGGATGGGCCTCGAGTCGTGTTTAGATCCCTTTGGGCTGTCTTCCGACTCGACACGTTTACTACGAATTCCTTTTGATAAAGAACGAACTTTCCGCGGTTTCTAATCCGCGAAGTTTGATCGATGAATTTGAATAGCGGAAAACATGGACTGAGCTTGCTACGGTCTTCGGGAGATAGCGTTCGAAGGTTTGACGAGAATGCATGGATTGCTATCGTATCGATGTTCGGAAGGGTTCAATCGCTACACAGCGACTAAACTTCGGCTCGAGCCCGGTTGCTACATAGCGACCGAGCGGGACGAACGCTCGGTCGCTACGTAGCGACCGAGCGGGACGAACGCTCGGTCGCTACGTGGCGACCGAGCGGGACGAGCGCTTGGTCGCTACGTAGCGCCCGAGCTTTGGCTCGAGCTCGGTCGCTACGTAGCGACCGAGCGGGACGATCGCTCGGTCGCTACATAGCGACCGAGCTTGGCCGAGCTCGGTCGCTACGTAGCGACTGAGCGGGATGATCACTCGGTCGCTACGTAGCGACCGAGCTTCGGCTCGAGCTCGGTCGCTACGTAGCGACTGAGTGGGACGATCGCTAGGTCACTACGTAGCGACCGAGCGGGACGATCGCTCGGTCGCTACGTAGAGACCGAGCTTTGGCTCGAGCTCGGTCGCTACGTAGCGACCGAGCGGGATGAGCGCTTGGTCGCTACGTAGCGACCGAGCTTCGGCTCGAGCTCGGTCGCTACGTAGCGACTGAGTGGGACGATCGCTAGGTCACTACGTAGCGACCGAGCTTTGGCACGAGCTCGGTCGCTACGTAGCGACCGAGCGGGACGATCGCTAGGTCGCTACGTAGCGACTGAGCGGGATGATCGCTCGGTCGCTATGTAGCGACCGAGATTCGGCTCGAGCTCGGTCGCTACGTAGCGACCGAGCGGGACGAGCACTCGGTCGCTACATAGCGACCGAGCTGGATGAGCGCTCGGTCGCTACGTTGCGACCGAGCTTTGACTAGAGCTTGGTCGCTTCGTAGCGACCGAGCTTTGGCTCGGACTTGGTTGCTACGCAGCGACTGGACAGCGTGTGTGCGTGGTAATTACGCAACGGTCGAGCTTGGTTAGTTTGGTTTGAATCTTCAAGGATACTTCTTCGTAAAAACTTCGTGTTTGGTTATATTTTACGAAAGTTACATCTTCCTTTTTACTATCTCTTTCGGAAATACGATCTCTGAGGATTTTCGGGTGGTAATTCCGTCGTAACCGTTTTTGACCCCAACAGTAAGAGCCTGGGCTACGAGAGCTGTCGGCAACATTTCTAGTTCTAAAACCCTAAGACTGCAAGACCTAATTGAATCGCAGCTCGAATAACAAAAATGGAAAGATGCCTAAAATTGCTCTAAGTGCTAAGTTTGCTCTGAAAAGTTCTCTCCTTGTGCCTCTCGCCTAGGACTACTTATATACCCCTCCAAGTTCGGTTTTAGCTTTTTCCTTCCTGCCCTTAAGCCGTCTTAAGTGAAAAATGGAGATATTCCATTTTTTCCGATCTTCATGTTTATCCGTGGAAACTTAACATTTTTTATGCGGAAACTTATCTTGATACTTGTTTTTATACAATAAAAACATAAACCGCCATAGTATCTACGAGCTCATTCTTAAAAAAAGCGTAAGTAGGCTTGTAGTCGCGTTTTAGACCTCGTTGGGCCGTCTTTCGACATGAAACATTTGTTACGATTTTATTTTCGACAAAAAAAAGTTCTCGCAGTTTTTATCGTAAAGTTTCAACGGTAACTTTGATCGGAATAATGTGAGAAATGATATGGCTGCGGTACATGGGAGATATCATTGAGGAACAGACGAGAATGCATTGATTTGGGTCGTACCCATTGGTTGATGTCCGAGAGAGTTCGGTCGCTACGTAGCGACCTGATCCGCGCTGGATCGGTCGCTACGTAGCGACCGAATGAAAGGTTTGGTCGATCGCTACGTAGGGACCGACTCGTTCGCGGGTCGGTCGCTACTTAGCGACCGACTCGTTCGCGGGTCGGTCGCTACGAACGAGTCGGTCGCTACATAGCGACCGACCGAGTGGCTGGGCGACCTTGTTTGGATCCTTTTCTGACGTTTTATTAACGTATTCTTGGACTAAGGGTGTTTAGTTTCGACGAATCAACTGAGATTAGTGCAAGATTTCGCCGTAAAGTTCTTCGTAAAGATTTCTTTACGAAGATTACTTTTCGTAAAAGTGTTCATGCTGATTTTTTATGGATATTTGGATGTTAACTTCGTCGCGTCCGTTTTTGACCCCAACAGATGCCAAATTCTGGTTCAGATTTTTACGGGAAGGCGTAATTGGCCGAGGGCCAAGGAGCGTTTGTCGAGATTGATAGGCCAAGTCGAAGTTTTCCGTGTTAAGATGGCTGATGGTGTTAAAAAATGATTTTCCGCTTTAGGTTTCAGTTATACGATGGATGTTTCGTATAATGTTTCCTATAGTTGTATGAAAATCATTTTGTTCTTGTCTGAGGAAGATGAAGCCTAAGAGGTTTGATATAGAACCCGTGCGGAGTCAGTTGTGGAATGATTGCCTTCTCGGATGTGACCGAGGAGAATAAAGGCAGAAGCCAGCGAGCCGCAGGGATAAAAAATGAGATCTATAAGATCGTAGTACAAAGAGATAAAGTTTAGATTGGTCGTCCAATGTCGGATCATACAGCTTTGTTTTTGTTATACGAAAATTAGTTTCCCTTAAAACCTGTTATGTTTACTTTCGAAAGTTGTTTCGTATGACTTGATCTGATTGTACGAATGATTGTTCGCATAAGTAACGAACGACCGATTTTATGAGGGTAGTAAATTGGTGATATGTATGGACACGTCAAGGTAGCGATGTTTCCGCAGATTTTACGAGAAACATTTCTGCTTTGATTTTGATATTTGGTGAAAGTTGCTTGGAGTTACTCATGGAGTGTTACTGAAGTTCTTTTCGCTATGATCTAGTCGCGGAACTTTTTCGTAGGCTTTTGAGAGGATTCTCATGAAATATTCGTTCCTGGAACAAATTGGTCAACCAGCGGTAGAACTAGTCAACGAGCGAGAGAAAGTGTTCCCTTTGGTGTGCTTGCTACTACTTTTATTCTCGATTTTTCTTTTCCCCAAATGTTTTTGATGCTTTTTCGTTACTCACTTGGTTCAACGGAAACTGAAAGCAATGCTTTGATGCTTGAAGATCCTCGTATAATTTTTTGTATTTATACGAAATTCGCTTTATTAAGTCGAAAAAGTATTCAACACTTTGGCTAATCGTCGAGTTTCAGTTTGATATTTGTAAAGGTTTTCTAAACGCATGATTGCGACAAAAAATGCTGTAAAGTCCTCGAGATTATGCTCGTGATGGTTTGGAAACCGAAATTCATACCGTCAATTTCAGTAATCGGAGGAAAGCTAGGAAACCCTAACTTTCCATGAGGTCATGGATTCTCTGCGAGAGCCAACGACAAGTGACCAAATAAATGCGGAAAATATGAAAAGACAATACCATGAATTTATGGATAAAGTAGATATTTATTTCGAATCCGCGTAAGAGCATTGCGATTATTACAAAAGATTATAAATGCTTCGGCCGCAAGAGCTGTCAGTGAGTTCCCTAGTTCTAACGAGTAAAAACCTTAAACCTAGTTGAGTCGCAGCTCGATAACAACAAACAAAAAAGATACAAATAAAGGTTTGTTGATTTTCGGACTGAATCTTATGAAAGGCTGCCTACGCACCCTTTTCGAGGATCAAGCCAAACGTAGTTCAATTATAGCGTTTGAACAAGAGATCGAACCATCTGTGCGTATTTGTCTAGTAATCGAGTGCCAGTCATAGAAACATGACATTGCGCCTCTCGCCTTCGCGTTCCTTATATACTCCTCTTAAATCGGTTTGGGCTTTTCGTTTATGTCCTTGGGTTAAATTTATCTTCTCGCAGAAATATTTCATTTTCTTGATCTTCATGATTATCCCTTGAAACTTGACATTTATCTTTTCTCGCGAATATTCGATAAAATGTCATAGTGACTTTGGGCCGATTCTCGTAAAAAATCGAAAGTGAGCTTTTGCCGCGTTTTAGACTCATTGGGACGTTTTTCGATTAAAACGTTTTTACGATTTATTTCGGAGGATTTGCCCTTAGTACGACGTCGGTTTTATTGAATAGTAGGAATCAATTGTGTAACCGAGATAGCCATGGTGTTAAGTTAACTGTTATCATATTATACAATCGATCCTAACTTATACGAGAAAATAAGTCTTCATCGTTTTTATCGTATAGTTTCAATGGTAACTCCGATCAAAATGAAACAAGAGACTGTTTGACCAAGACCCGAAGGGTGGGGGGAGTTCCCGAGACAAGAATGCATGGTGTTGGACTGATCCAACTCGCCTGATGGCGAATTGGACAAGACTGATCCAACTCACCATTGGGCGAGTTAGAAGTGGTTCATCCAACTCGCCCAATGGCGAGTTGGACGTGGCATATCCAACTTGCCCGATGGCGGGTCGGATGATGCTGGTTTGGTTGTTCCGATGCTTGGAAATTGTCTGTCTGAGGGATTGAATGATCCCTTCCGAGGAGATTGTCGTGTAATACTCTTAAAAATACAAAGCTTTAGTTTTCCGTATTTTTATTCTCCTTTTAGAAAGGTTTCTCGCGTACTTTCCGGCATTGATTCCGTTGTGATCGATTTTGACCCCAACAATATGCAGTAGAAGGTGTTCCATATATTTTCTGTTTGATTGGACGTCTAGGTGGAAAACTGAAAGAAGTTTGGTGATCGAGTTCAAAAGACTGTCACAGTACTCACACATATATATTTAATTTCTATTAATTTATAATAATATCTAATTATATATGATTTTAATATGTTTAACGTGTTTTAGGCCGCTTTGGAAGGAGAAATACCTTCTCTTAGCCGCCTTAACAAAGCGACACACCAGCATGGAGATGGCCAGTTTGTGGATCATAGATCGGAACAGAATCAAAACGATGTGGAGGCTCAGATCCAAGAGGATCAGACCCAATTGTTGAAACAAACTCCGGATGGGACACTCGTCCAGTTGTCCATGCAGGAACATGACAAGCTTTTTGAAGAGGTAATACTCAATCATTTTTAAAATATAGACATATACATTTTTATCTTATTTACTAATTAAATATTAAAATTCAATTGAAGGTAGTTTCGAAGAAAAAGGAATGGATGATCGGGATCGTTTTGGTTAATGATGTCCCGAGGGCGACATCAGCCTACGTTGTTGCGAGGCAATAAGATTCTCAGCTCCGGCAGATTTGATGAGGGCCAACAACATCATATCAGAGCTCTGTGAGGAACAACATGACACTAGGGCTCGGTTGAGAGCCATGGAGGGGATGTTTGATGTCCTCGCGGAAGAGAACCCGGCGACTTCACGGGTGTGGCAGAGTGTACGCCCAACCGTTCACCGCGAACCCACTGCAGATGAGCAAGAGGAAATGGAGCGATGGGCCGTTGACCAAAATTCACAGCTGTTTGACGACTTTAACAGTTAGCAATAGTTTTTTGTTTTGTATTTTGGTTATTAAACTATTTTATATATTAGATTTAATTTTTAAATTTTATAAATT
Source organism: Brassica napus (assembly GCF_020379485.1). Lineage (NCBI taxonomy): Eukaryota > Viridiplantae > Streptophyta > Magnoliopsida > Brassicales > Brassicaceae > Brassica > Brassica napus. Next base: position 22,303,425 of record NC_063444.1, on the reverse strand, counting down.
TTCAATTTTCAATTTAAAATTTCAAAAAAATCATTTTTTTAATTTCAAATTCGAGAATCGATGTTAATTAGTCGTAAGCCTTACAACCAATTAACATCGACTGTCGATGTTAATTCGTCGTAATATTCACGACCATTTAATATTGTTTTAACGACCAAACTTTACGACTGCTTAACGATCAAACTTTACGACTGCTTAATGACTAAACATTACGAAAAAAGACGACCAAGAATTTAAACATAAAGTTCCGACTATGTTACGATGAAACTGTTTACGAGAAAATAACGACGAACCCTTTTCGTTGTAAATGTTACGATGAAATGTCCGTTACAACGCACAATTAATAATGAATCACGTTTCGTCTTAGTAGGTGTTAACGCCGAACTAACGACCAAAAGTGTGGTCGTTAAACGTATGTTTTCTTGTAGTGTTGAAGGTACAATGTTGAATGCGGGTTTCTATGGAGAAGCTATGGCGAAAACTCAACATTTACTCTTTGACTAGCTAGCGAAAAAGTTTGAGAATTCTCCTCCCATCCTAATACTCGAGGTCAGTCAAATAAATTGGATTGCGTTAGTCTCCTGTTTTGCTTTTAAATATAGAAAGAATGGGGAAGTACAAATTTTCTCGTTTGTGAGTTGGAGAATTTGGAAGGTACGTAATGATCTCAATTTCAAGGGGAAACGGTAGTGTCTATTAATACCCGATATTTTAAATCAGGCTTTTCTAGAATATAAACTATGGGTAGATGCTAACGATACAACATCTTACTTGGTATCAAACCCGTTAGATGTGAGAAAAAGGAGCACTACTTTACGTCAAGACTGCATAATTCCTAATGTTACTGCAACATGTTGTATACATGCTTCATGGATCAACGCAAATAGCAAGGTGGAATAGGATGGATCTTTTATGATGTAACCAATAAAACCAATAGTTCACGGATCCTCACCTCATCCATAGACCCAACTGATACGGTTTTGGAAGCAGAAGCCTTGGCGCTAAAGGAAGCAACTGTTACAGCTTTGGGAGACTTGGTGATAATGCAGAACTATATCAAGCACTTAGGAGACTTGGTGATAAATGCAAAACTATATCAAACACTTCAGAAAATGACATGAAGCACCAAAGAGAGCCTACTAAAATGCAAGTATACAGGGATATCTAGATGATATTTGGTTTACGGCAAAGCAAAATTATCAGTTTCAAAAATACCAAGCCAAAGGAACCGAGAAGCAGATGAGTTAGCCAGGTGTGCCAGAATCAATAATTCTCCATATGTTGTCTCTTGGGTATTGTAATAGACTATTGTAACAGTCTTTTCCTAAGTTATTATTAATCGTTGGCCGACAAAAAAAAATTAAGGTAAAAACCCGTTGAATATAAAACATTCAAACACTTCCGAATATAGTATATATATATATATATATATTGTAACACAGCCACCTAGTATCACTACAAGAAAACAGCGATATTCTGACGGACATTCCGACGGAAAATGAAATCCTCGGAATATACCGAGGAATTTCCGAGGAAATTCCGAGAAAAACACAAAATTGGGTTGGCCTCGGAATTTCCTCGGAATATACCGACGGAATTCCGAGGAAACTACAGTCCGTCGGAATATTCCGAGGAAATTCCGAGGAAAACTCTGTTCCTCGGAAAAAACCGATGAATTCCGAGGAAATATTATAGCCGTTGGAGAGCCGTTGGGGGATTTTACAAAATTCCGAGGAAATTCCGACGAACTAGTTTTGTCCGTCGGAATTCCGTCGGAATTTCCTCGGTATGTCGGCAGGATTTAAACTATAAATACAAGCACTCCTCTTCCTCTTCATTCACTTCATATCTTCATCCTCCCTCTTACTCTATTTACACACGAATTTGATTCATAAAAAATATGTCTTCTTCAAATTATTTTCGTTCTTGGATCGATCGACCTCATTTGGATCCGAACACGAGATTGCTTACGGAAGAATACCAACGAGGTATAACTGAATTCATGGGGTTAGTTCACCGACAACCGGAAGCAAAAACAGGTATGTTAAGATGTCCTTGCTCTAATTGTAAAAATAGAAAGGTTATTAAAGAGTGGGATGTTTGGACTCATCTATATTTGAGTGGGTTTACACGAAGTTACAAAATTTGGTATCATCATGGGGAAACTGATTATGAACATGGTAGTACTAGTGAACCTCAGCCAGCGGTTAGATTAGAAGAACCAATTAGAACGGATGTAGATTATGGTGTAGGTACTGAGCAGATGGTAAATGATCATTTTAGAGGGGAAGATTTACCCAATGCAGAAGCTAGGAGATTTTATGATATGTTGGATGCTGGAAAGCAACCATTGTACGAAGGTTGCAGAGATGGTCATTCAGCTTTATCATCTGCTACAAGATTGATGGGCATTAAAACAGATTATAATTTGGCTGAAGACTGTGTGGATGCGATTGCTGATTTTGTAAAAGGTATTCTACCCGAGGATAATGTAGCTCCTGGTTCATACTACGAGGTTCAGAAACTCGTAGCTGGTCTTGGTTTATCGTATCAGGTAATAGATGTATGCAGCGACAACTGCATGATTTATTGGAGGGTGGATGAACAGCGGGTTACATGCAAATTTTGTGGAAAGCCTCGTTATAAAGATACAATTGGAAGAGTTCCAGTGCCATATAAAAGGATGTGGTATTTACCTTTGACGGAAAGGTTGCAGAGGTTGTATCTGTCTGAACGCACAGCGCAACCAATGAGATGGCATGCGGAGCACTCAACAGATGGTGAGATCAGACATCCTTCAGATGCAAAAGCGTGGAAGCATTTCCAATCAAAGTATCCCGACTTTGCGTATGAGAGAAGAAATGTCTACCTTGGATTATGTACTGATGGTTTCAGTCCGTTTGGCAAGAGTGGAAGACAGTATTCTCTATGGCCCGTCATTCTTACACCATACAACCTCCCCCCAAACTTGTGCTTGCGACGAGAGTTTTTGTTTCTCTCGATTCTCGTTCCCGGACCAGAGCATCCTAAGAGATCACTTGATGTGTTTCTTCAGCCACTAATATATGAGTTGCAACAACTATGGGCTCAAGGTGCTGAAACATACGATGTTTCGTGTAAAGAAAACTTTCAAATGCGGGCAGTACTAATGTGGACAATAAGTGATTTTCCAGCATATGGTATGTTGTCTGGATGGACAACGCATGGAAGGCTATCATGTCCATATTGTCAAGATAACACTGATGCTTTCCAACTAAAGCACGGAAGGAAAACGTGTTGGTTTGACTGTCACAGGAGATTCCTACCACCTGATCATCCATATCGTAGGAGTAGGAATTTGTTTACGAAGAACAAGAGGGTGTTTGACAGTCCACCTCCGGAAATTTGTGGGAAAGATTTGAAGATACAACTAAGAGATTTTGGTGCAGAAAGGACGCCAGAAGTCGGTGGACATGAGCGTTTTCCGGTAGATGCTGTTGGAGAACTACATAACTGGCACAAAAAAAGTATTTTCTGGGATCTGCCATACTGGGAGGATCATCTGCTAAGGCATAATTTAGATGTCATGCATATTGAGAAGAACTTTTTTGACAATCTCATGAACACGATCCTTAATGTTCAAGGTAAAACAAAGGATAATTTGAAGTCAAGACTGGATTTAGTCGATATATGTGCTCGTTCAGAACTTCATGTTGATGAGAATGGTAGGGCTCCTTTTCCCATATACCGACTTGATGCAGCGGGAAAAGATGCGTTCTTTGATTGGATTTCAAACGATGTGGAATTTCCAGACGGTTACGCATCAAATTTGCGTAACTGTATCGACAGAAAGGAAGGAAAGTTTACTGGCTTGAAAAGCCACGATTGCCATGTAATGATGCAGCGCCTCCTTCCGTTCGCCTTCAAGGAAATATTACCACGAAATGTTCATGAAGCAATTGCAGGGATAAGTGGTTTCTTCCGCGATTTATGCACGAGATCAGTGACTCTTGAAGGTATTGAAAATTTGAAGACTAACATAGCCGTGATTCAGTGCAACCTTGAGAAGATATTTCCTCCCTCATTTTTTGATGTTATGGAGCATCTTGTTATTCACCTGGCAAGAGAATTGGAACTTGGTGGTCCTGTGCAGTATAGATGGATGTATCTGTATGAGCGGTATATGTTCCATTTGAAGAAGATGGTGAAAAATTTAAGTAGGGTGGAAGGTTCTATAGTCGCACAGATGATCAATGAAGAAACTTCAAACTTTGCCGAGTACTACTTTCCAGCAGAAGTTCAGACCAAAAACAGAAGACCTGCTCGGCATGATGATAGAGGCGAACGGGCAACATATCATGTTACGGTTCCAGACATTTTCACAGACGTTGGACGACTTAGCGGAAAACCAAAGGACCGTCGACTTACTGAGCAGGAGCGCAGTCATTTGCAAACATATTTGCTCACCAACTGCGAAGACGTTCTTCAATATGAGAGGTAAATAAATGAGCTTACAAATTTTTATTTTAACAAGTTGAAATTTAAATCTTAATTAATTACATTATTGTCATCATATACAGGATTTTCATGGCAGAAAAGCGGTTCGAGTATAGATACGCCACAGAGGACGAACTAGAAGAAATGAAGCAGAGAGAATTTACTGGATGGATGTTTACTTATGTGAGTGCTTTAAACAAATTAAAATATATTTTATCACATATTTATACTAATTCACATTTATTGATATAATATATATATATGTGCTATTAATAGGTGTCTGCTGGTTTGGCCAGAGGTGAAACATTTGACGATTGGATACGTGAGATGGTCGTTGGACCAAACTTTGTTGTGAAGTCATATCCGAGATTTTGTACTCGAGGATATGCATTCACAACTCAGAAGAGGAGACGTTCGAGTACGACTTATGATGCTGGCGTTTGTTCTGCATCAGGAGATGATGTATACTACGGACACATACATGAGATTTTGGAAATCAAGTATTTGGGCATGGTTGGATTGCGCTGTACTGTTTTCTATTGTGATTGGCACGACAACACCCCAGATCGAGGTGTGAGAACAGATGCATTTGGTGTTACATCAGTAAATTCGAGGCGAAAGCTGCAATATTATGATCCTTTCATTCTTGCTTCCCAGGCCGATCAGGTAATTAAATGTTAATTATTCAGAATGATTCATCATCATGTGTATTAATTTATAATTTTTCTAAATGTTACAGGTTTGTTATATCAAGTACCCCCGGGTAAGGAACAGAGATGATCCATGGGTTACTGTTACAAGACTCAACCCGAGAGGCCGAGTTCAGGGAAGTTCTGAGCTGGAAGACCCACTACAACCAAGCACATCCGGCAACTGTAGTGCAGCAGAAGATTTAGCTGGAGTTGGCCTTGTAGTCGATTTAACCGACTTTGGAGAGGAAGCCGTCGTTCACGTAGAGGATGAACCAGTAATTGGAGAGTTTCACCAAGATCCAGATTCAGATTCATCTGGTGATGATGACTCGGAAACAGACTACCATTGAACTTATTTTTTTTTTTTTTTTTAAATACCGAGGAAATTCCGAGGAACACTTGATATAACCTCTTTCCTCGGATAATAGTTATTTGGTTTATCTAGCAAGGCAAAGCTGAATACGAATTAAAAGCTACACAAAACACAACCAAATAAAACAAAGAAACCATGTAAAAGAAATACGAACTCATAATTAAGAAACCTAAAAAAAACTCAGTTCAAAATTAACAGAAAATAAGACCATAAAACGTTAGAATAGAAAAGAAAATAAAATAGCCGGTGATAGCTCCTACTCCTCGTCTCCTGCTCCAGATGTTCCTGCATCGTTGGGTCTCTTGGACCTCTTTCTTACCCTGTGTGTACCACTCGAACCCGAACCAGAGCTGGATGGAGAGTTGTCCCGATGAACTACATCATCCTTTTGGCAACGACACGGCCTGATACGTGAAATGGCAGCCCAGATCTTGTGTAGCATGTCGTTGTTTGTCTTTATGCTCTGATCTCTCCAATGTTGTTGCTGGCGCGAAGTGGCGTTCGGTGGAAGCTCTTGCAGCTTGTACTGGCTGGAGTCTGATGGGAGTAGCTGATGGGGTTGTGAATCATCTGGAATGGCTTGTGCAGCCTCATCTTGTCCTTCTTCATCAACCACGCCCTTGCCTTTGGTCTGATATTTTGGCGTGAAGAAGGATGGCTTGTCTACTAGTGCGGTAGCAGGGGGTAGAAACTCAACTGCAGCCTCTGAAAGTAGAGCAGTCAGGCCGATCTGAGGCAGGTGGCAGTAGAGTGTTTTCTTCGCTCGGTCCTGGAATACGTAGACGTAAGGACCATCCCGATCGATCCTCGAGTGGGGACCAGCTATGAACTCCTTACTTACTAGAGAAATGACATCCAGGTAGTTCCAAGCAATGTTGTTCGATCTGTCCAGTGCTACCTGGTGGTTCTCACAGTCTACACCCACATGTCTAAGGATCCGAGTAATCACTGCACCAAATCCACATGCATTGCTCTTGGATTTGGTTACTTTCCCCTTGTATCCTGCTAAGTTTGCGGCCAGCACCGCTCCCATGTTGAAGGCAGTAGCAGGTGGGAATGTAGAGTTTCCAAATGCCGGTAGCAAATGCCTCACACCTTGGTACAGGAGGCACAACTCCCATTGCGTGACTGATGCGGCTGTGGTTGTCCCGTATAGCAATGAGCCAATGAGGCGTGTCGCATATCTCAGTACTGGGCTCCGGATAAGTGACTCCTTTGCCTGAGAAGATCTATAAACCCCTGTGCCAATCGTTTCCCAGAAGTTCAACAGCTCTGAAGTCCAATAAAGACCATATGTCCTCTCCCCCGCACTCAATCCAAATAGTCCGCAGAGGTCTGTGAAAGATACCTCATAGTATACTTTCTGCACTACGAATGCCAGAAAACCTTCCTGATGGCTATCATCGGGACGGGTGACGTATGCGGATGCTATGAACTGGCGTACCAACTCCGGATAAGTGGGTTCCTTGAGGTTGCATAGTTGGCCTAGACCCATGTTCTGGAACAGTCCTTCAATGTCTGCTTTGATTCCCAATATTGTCATCGTCTCAGGACATGCTAGTTGTGTAGCCGGAACGGCTACCTTCTTCATGTTGTTGTAGTGGGTGGTATCAGACTTATCCCACTTCTTTGGCCTTTGCTTCTCCAGCTGTGACGAACCCGCTTCTTGTGTGTTTTTCTTTGCTGATGTTTTCGTGCGCTTCATTCTCTACAAAATAGAATCATTGCTCTCAACATGGTTATAATCAATTAAGAAGGCAAAGCTGAACATGAAAATGAAAAGCAAAATCGAGTTGTGATAAAAAAAACGAAATTGAAAAAAATTCTCTATCCCTAAATCATCTCAAATCATGTTCCAAACTCGTTGATCACAGACAATTGTGTTCTATTCCATGTTTAAACATCTGTTTCATGCATATTTGATCAAGGAATCAACACGGAAATAAGAAATTCACAAAACCCAAAAAATTGCTCAAGAACACGATTTCAGAATGTGGAGATTCGCGGAGTATACCTGTCTTAGGGTGAAGACGAGTGTAGGAATCAGGTAGAGCTCGAAAAATCAAGTGGAATAGAGCCCAAAATTGTTCAAATCGGATGATTATAGAGAGAGAAAGGGGGGGCGAATTATAGGGGAAATCGGAGGGGATGAGAGTTCTAAGGTTTAGATCCAAAAAAGGTCGGGTTTTGCCTTATAATTCTGTTTTCCGAACACGCATCGATCGATGCGTTTTGTTTCTATAACGCATCGATCGATCACATTCTTACGGCCCGGGCCATCTTGGTAATCGATCGATGCGTTTTTGTTCTATAACGCATCGATCGATGCGTTTTTAAAAAAACATACAAGATTTTCCGAGGAAATTCCGAGGAACAATTCAGATTGTCGATCGATCGATGGGATACTCTCATCGATCGATCACAATCTTACGGCCCGGTCCATCCTAGTAATCGATCGATGCGTTTTTGTTCTATAACGCATCGATCGATGCATTTTTAAAAAAACATACAAGATTTTCCGAGGAAATTCCGAGGAACAATTCAGATTGTCGATAGATCGATGGGTTACTCTCATCGATCGATCACAATCTTACGGCCCCGTAAATCCTAGTAATCGATCGATGCGTTTTTGTTCTATAACGCATCGATCGATGCATTTTTAAAAAAACATACAAGATTTTCCGATGAAATTCCGAGGAACAATTCAGATTGTCGATAGATCGATGGGTTAATCTCATCGATCGATCACAATCTTACGGCCCGGTCCATCCTAGTAATCGATCGATGCGTTTTTGTTCTATAACGCATCGATCGATGCATTTTTAAAAAAACATACAAGATTTTCCGAGGAAATTCCGAGGAACAATTCAGATTGTCGATAGATCGATGGGATACTCTCATCGATCGATCACAATCTTACGGCCCGGGCCATCTTAGTAATCGATCGATTTGTTTTTGTTCAAAAACGCATCGATCGATGCGTTTTTTTAAAAAAATTACGTTTTGAAACCCCAAACACTAGTTCGTCGGAATTTCCTCGGAATATTCCGAGGAAATTTCGAGGAAGAAGAGGGTTTCGTCGGAGTTCCCTCGGAATAATCCGAGGAAATTCCGAGGAAATAGGGTTTTTAAACCGAAAACAACGTTTTGCCGTTTGAATAACACCTATATAACCCTTATTAAGTGTCTTACGTTCATTATGAAGTCAAAAATTTGTTCCTTACCGTATAATTAACACTTTTCCGATTGTATGAACGAAATCTCGCAACATAAGAGAAACACTTATACCTTTTAACGAACGGTAAAGGGAATACTTTCAATTAGTTTTGAAATTTGTTATTTCATGGTTTATGCTCATGTATACAAAGAATCCTCAATGGTATGCATTACAATTGTATAAGAAATGAAATACGGCAAAAAAAATTGATGTTTTGAAACCCCAAACACTAGTTCCTCGGTATTTCCTCGGAATATTCCGAGGAAATTCCGACGGATATTTTACTATCTGTCGGAATTTCCTCGGAATATTTTCATTTTACCGGGCAAATATTTCGCGAAAATTGAAATTAGAATTCCGACGGAATTCCGACGGATAATGTCCGTCGGACCCTAGGTTTTATAACCACGAGCCCCTTCTTCTTCCCCATTTCTCTCTTCTTCCTCTGCGCGACTCCTCTCTTTCTCTCCGGCGATTTCCCCCTGAAATCCGACGATATCTCCGGCGATCTCCCTCTTCTCTTACACAAATCATGTAAGGACCCTATCCCACTCTCTTAGGTTCTATTTGTTAGGTTTTTGTGTAGTTTTGATAGATTTTTGTTAGGGTGATTGGTTAGGATTGTGATTTGGTTGTATAATAGGTTTAGAATTGTGATTTGGTTGAATAATTTGTTTTGTTGAATTGATTTAGAATTTTTTTATAATTTTTTTATTTTTTGTATTTATAAAATCGATTTTTGTATATAAAATCGATTTTTGTATTTTACAAAACGATTTTTCTATATAAATTCGATTTTTTGGATTTTACAAAACATTTTAATTATTAAACAATTTTTATTTATTAAAACTATTTTTTGTTTATTAGAACTATTTTTATATATTTATTAAAAAATTTAATATATATAAATCTTTTTCTGTGATTAAATTATTTGGGATTTTTTTTTAATAAAAAAAATTAATTTATATATTTCTGTATTTATTAAATATATTTTTTTAATTTACAGGTCTCATGATGATCAGACCCGGCCTCGACAGCGTCGTGGTCGTGGTGGTACGGGGAGCCAGTCTCGGGATTCCAGCCATTTTCAGGATTCCCCTTCGCCCCACAGCTCCAACCATACATCTCCCTCTGCTGCACCCGCTCATGCTCCTCTCGCTCCCGCTGCTGCATCCGCTCCTGTTCCTCCGGGTCCTCCGGGAGTGATGAGGGTTGCGGAGTTGGTTCAACAGCCCGGTCGTGACCATCTTCCGTATCTCACTCCGTATCCACATGGACGGGGTCAAACATGGTAATTAAACATTTTTTTTTCTTTAAATTTGGATTCATTATTAACCGTTTGTTCTTTTAATAAGGTTCAACCGATCCGGGAACGGGATCAGCGCATGGATCAACCGTATGATGTACTCGGCCCTCGACAGTGGACATCCGACTTTCACTCACTTCCCAACCGACAAGCAGGTTCTGTGGTTTCGTCAGTTTGCGGTAAGTATTCTAATTTTTTACTTATATTTTTAATCTTTAATATAAATTTTCTACTAATTGTGTTTTTTTTTCAGCAAGAGTTCAACTGGAATTCCGATGAGACGCTCTTTATCTATCACCACTTCGTCCATAAAGTAATGGACAACTATGGGAAGCAGATCCACGAGTGGAAGAAGAAGTGGGAAATCAATAAGGTTCGATTTAATTTATTAAACAATTTTTTAATTTATTAAACTATTTTTTAATTTATTAAACTTTTTCTTTTTTTTTAATTAAAAGGTCCCAAAGTCGATGAACGATACGGTCTGGAAGGAGTTGTGTGCGCATTGGGATAAGGAGGAGACGAAAGAAACTTCTTCCACCAACTCCACCAACCGCAGGAGCGACCGTAAAGGGAAGGGCATCTACAAGCATAACTTGGGTGCTCAATCTATTGCCACTCTCGGAGATCGCATGGTAAGTTCAACCGCTTTTTCTTCAATTATTTGAGTTTCAGAATTTAAATTTATTGTGCATTTCTTCTAATTTCTAATGTTTCTTTAATTTTATGTTTTTTTTCAAGGCGGAAGAAAATGATGGCGAGCCGGTCGATGATCTCGCCCTAATGAGGAGGGCGTATACCAACAAGAAGACCGGCCAGATTGATGACGGTCTTGTGAGGGACGTGGTCGACCTGGTCCAAACTCAGGTGGTAGACGAAGTGTCTCAGCTTCAAACCGAGGATGACGCTTCGACGGCTTCGACCAACTTGTCCCGGTTTCGAATCAACGAAATCGTTGAATCCGTAAGTTCTTTTTTTTTAAGTTCAATTCATTTATTTCTTGGTTTAAATTTCTAAATTTGGCTTTTTTCTATTCAGTCGGTTCCAAAGAAGAAGGGACGTTTGTTCGGTTTGGGTCGTCGCACCCGGTCGGTTCCTCCTTCTTCTGCACCACCGCCCTTTGTTGATCCAGAAGTACTTACGGCTCAGTTGAAGGACAAAGATGATCGAATATCTTTGTTGGAGACCCAGATGGCGGCTCAACAGGCGGGCTATGAGGCACAGAGGAGGCTGAACCAGCAAATGATGGAGATGATGCAGAGGATGTACCCGAACGAGGTGTTCCCGGACGTGCCAGACCCGTAGTTTTTTTTTTCCCCAATCTCGGAATGTTTTATTTTTATTTGTGAAACTTTGAATATTAATTAGTATGATTTCAATTTTACTTTTAATTTCATATTTTCGAATTTAAATTTCAGAAATTTTATTTTTTCAAAAAAATTAATATTTTTTACATTTCGAGGAAATTAATTATATTTTTCACTACATCGATCGATGCGTTTTTGAACAAAAACGCATCGATCGATCCGTTTTTTTTTTAAATATAGCGAGGGACATTTCCCTCGGAATTTTCCGAGGGACAACTCCCTCGGAAAATTCCGAGGAACGGATCCCTCGGAATATACCGAGGGAACAGTTCCTCGGAATAAACCGAGGAAAAAGTCCGTCGGTATACTCCTATCGATCGATGTATATATGTCCAAACACGCATCGATCGATGAACTTCCGAGGAATTATCCCGACGAAGTTCTACCTCGGTATATTCCGAGGACTTTTCCGACAAACAAGGGATCCTCGGAATTTCCTCGGAAATTTATTTCCTCGGAATTCCGTCGGAAAATTCCGAGGGATTTCAGAGGAAAAAAGAAATTCCGAGGAATTATTTCCGACGACGTGTTTCGTCGGAATTGCGTCGGAATAACGGTATTCCGACGAAATTCCGACGATTTTTTCCATCAGAATCCTTGATGTTTTCTTGTAGTGTATATATATTTTTGAGAAAGGGCTACAAGAATTATGATATATTTTGTCACGTGTTCTTTAGTACAAAATTTTGTTCTTAAGCAACTTACATAACAAGTCGGCAATAGCATTCGCGAAGAATCAAGTCTTCCATGATCGGAGTAAGCACATCGATACTCGTTATCACTACATTAGAGAATGTGTTACTAAGATAGATGTCCAATTGGAGTATGTGAAGACAAATGATCAAGTAGCTGATATCTTCACCAAGCCACTCAAACGGGAAGATTTTATCAAGATGAAAAGCTTGTTTGGAGTAACCAAATCAAGTTTAAGAGGGGGTGTTGAAAAGTAAACTTGATTTTGGGTCACATTATTGGACCAACAATCACTAATCATGTTTAACCCAACCTTAACCCAAATTCTAGAATAATCTTCCACCTCTTTAAGTTAAAAATCTAGATATTTTCATAGAAAATTCTAGATAATTAAGGAAAAATAAACTTAGATATTTAAGTATAATTATCTAGATTTAGGATTAAAATATGTAAGATATTTTGTACTTTGGAGGCTATAAATACCTCCCTTCTCTTTTCAGTTTGAATCATCGAGAAGTATCCAAATTTGTAAAAATCATTTAAGTAATAAAAATCTTCTTCTAAGTTATAAAAAAAAATTTCTTCACAAAGCTTCTTTCTCTTCAAACACTTAAACACTTTCTCCATCTTTATAAAGTTTTTCATTCCAACAACCTCTTCAAATTGTAATCATCAAGTGCTCACTTTCTTAGCTGAGTCTTCGTAGATTGATTCTAGATTCATTATATCAAAATCCAGTTTTGGTCTGGTGTAGAGGAACTAGACTCGGAACTATTCAGATAGGTCTTTAGAGCATGATTATCCGGTGAACACTTTTTTGGGTTTCTAATTTTTTTTTTTTATTTGATTTAAAAAAATTAAAAATTAAAATCGCACTAATTGCGGGCCGCCACGTGTCGGTGGGGCCCGCAAACAGTGCACAAAACCCATCTGAAGCGGTCCTCAACTCACGTCTTCTGTCACCGTTTTTAAAATATTGGTGGAGCCCACACACCTTTTTGTCTAAGAAACCGTTTTACATACTGCAATAATGCTGCTCTTAGGCAAATAAAATTTCTTTAAATGACTTGAGAAGGCGAACACAAATCGTATTAGGTACAAGTTTTCCCTATTCAGTTCATTGTATTTGTCAATCTATTGTCAAGTTTCTTTTTGTTGTCACGATTTTATGGTTTAAAGTGTATCAAAGTTGAGGATTGTTCATATGAATAATATTGCTGATGAGGCTTATGGTCAAAGTACATATATAGATGACCGTATGTAGATAATGTTTGGAAAATTGGTTTGGTTGGGCCTTGATGATTAAGCTTATGGGCCCTTGGTTGTGTGTCCTGCCCCATTTTTCAAATTTTCACTTTTACTATAAAGCCTTTGCTTTTGCTGTTTTGCAGCATGACTCTGTTTACATGATTCAACAGAAGCAGTACTTCCTAAAGACCGAGCCATGTTTGTGTCTATCACAAAACAGAGAAAGACCAAAACCTAGCTTTTAGACTTTTAGTTCTTGAGATTGTGTTCATATCAAATAAATAGAAAAAATATATTTAAAAGAGTAACGGTTGAACAAGACTGGAAGAATGGATGGGTGGTAATCTTGTAGAAGAGGATAGAGGGTGGATCATAATCAATACCGGAGGAACGTAATCGTAGACATGGAAAAGAGAAGAAACCATAGAGTGATATGTTCAAATCATTTGAGTTTGTATCTCCTGCCTTCTCTTATACTAATGTTTGATTTTGTTTCCCTTCTTCACTTCACTAGTCTGTAGTTCAAACAATTCGAAAAGCCTTAAAGATAGGATAGATAGAAAAATTAAAGAATTGATCACCTCGTTAGTAATTTGAAGATATACCTGATAAAATTTTTATCGACTAAATAATAAGAACAGAGTCAGGCTATCTTTCTCATTTAAATGTTAACTTTCTTACTAGTTAATTTAGGTCAAAGTTATCCAGTGTTATCGGCTAATCTTGTCAAGAAAACAAGCGGGTCCCTCGGGAAATTGGCAAATCTCAGTGGTGGCATCATTATCCCACTCCTCTTGCTTTTAAAAAGCTACTTGTATTTTAATATTTTAAAGATATAAACTATTTCCAAAATAAAAAGTGTATTATATTTTCTTCTGAATTTGTGAAAATTTCTCAAACTAAAAACTTATTTTCTTCTCTTTTCTTTTTCTAATTTTTCTGTCTTATATTCAACAACAAAATTTCTAGGTTGATGGCATGACATCAAGACTATTCATCATCACATCAGGGACGGCTAATTGGGAGGGACAAGCAGTGGGTCCAAACCCGTGTCTTCCCGTTAAAGAGCACAATTTTTTTATAAATCTATATTTTTATATATAAAAAATTAAAAATATAATAAATAAAATTGAGAAGGATCCAAAATTATTTGATATGTATATAGTTTTATTTTCATTACAAAATATACTAAATATTATTAATTAAATTTTAAAAATATTTTAAACATTATCTGTATATAAATTTTATAGAGTAAAAAAAAAATTTTGTCCTAGGACTCCTAACAGTGTTGAGCCGACCCCATCATTAACTATTGTTTTTCTGTTCTTTTTATCTTTAAACATATTTAAGAATCTATAGTTCGCTTGGAGATAATTGTTTTTGCCAAAAGTTGCATTGTGTTATATACACAGCTAGAGGATAAACATAAACGAAACACACGTTTTATATTGGAGCTCAGTTACGTAAGTAGTTGGTTAATAGACTTTTCATATTGAGATAAAGAGAACACTTTTGGTCCTTTTCTTTTGTTTTTGTTAATATAAGCATTTCCGGTCTTTTTTTTTTAATTATGGGAGTTAACGCAATGCAGATGGTTGGTCGATCAACATTTTCTGTCATTTTTCTTTCGCTTTACAAACATTAACAAACATTTTTGGTCTCTCCATGTAAAGTCTAACAACGACAGATATATAATATTTTCGTTTGTCAACTGACAACTACAAAAGAAAAGTAATCTGCCTCTCATTATCTTGCATTATTTTTTAAAAAAATATTACAGATCACACTTATTTTTTTTTTTCTGTTCAACTAGTATATTAATTAAAAAGTGAAATAACGAAAACCAAGATGATTAACAATTCAATCCGACTAAGAATATTTATTTTCAAAATTTTATATTTTATCAAGAAAACTTACACTACTATTTTGAGTTTGAAAGATTACATGAATTTTGAATTTGTTTTTGTTATTACGTTAATACATTATTTTATAAAATATATTTTAAATTTTGGTAATATTTTCTAAATTTTTCTCAACGGATTTGTTATAATTAGAATTAATATATATATATATATATATATATATATATATATATATATATATATAAAATTTTATTTGCATTAATATTTTAAATGAATTACTAAAAATTTCATGGGGTAATTACATGTTTACCACTTTCATACTACCACTTTTAATTTTTACCACCACTAAAAGGACATTTTCAAAAATATCTTCTTCACTAAGTGGCAAAAGACTCTTATGCTCTTGTTCTTTATATATATAATAAATAAATATTTAAATAAATAAAAATCTAAAAAAATAAAAAAAAATATTTTTTTTCAAATTATACTATTTCGAAATTCAAACCCTAAACCATAAAACTAAACACTAAACCCTAAACCATCAATCCTAAACATTTTTTTCGAAATACAAACCCTAAACCCTAAGCCATCAATCCTAAACCCTTTTTTTTAAACGAACCATAAACCCTGACTCTAAACCCTAAACCCCGAAACATCAACTCTAAACCCTAAACCTTCAATTCTAAACCCTAAAACATCAACTCCAAATACTAAACCCTAAATTTCAACTCTAAACCCTAAACCATCAACACTAAACCCTAAACACTAAAAATTCAATTGTAAACTCTAAACCCTAAAAACTAACCCTAAACCATAAAACATCAACTCTAAACCCTAAACCTTCAACCCTAAGCCCTAAAACCAAAACTCTAAACCCTAAATCCTAAACCTTAAACCTAAACCCTAAAACCCTAGAGTTGATGTTTTAGGGTTTAGATTTGAAGGTTTAGGGTTTAGGGTTTACGTTTAGGGTTTAGAGTTGATGTTTTAGGGTTTATATTTGAAGGTTTAGGGTTTATGGTTTAGAGTTGATGTTTCGGGGTTTAGAGTTTAGAGTTGATGTTTCATTGTTCAGGGTTTAGAGTTGATGATTTAGGGTTTAAAGTTGATGTTTTAAGTTTAGATTTAGGGTTTAGGGTTTACGTTTAGGGTTTAGAGTTGATGTTTTAGGGTTTAGATTTGAAGGTTTAGGGTTTAGAGTTTAGGGTTTAGAGTTGATGCTTCGGGATTTAGGGTTTAGAGTTGATGTTTCATGGTTTAGGGTTTAGAGTTGATGATTTAGGGTTTAGAGTTGATGTTTTAAGTTTAGATTAGTTATTTTTTTGTCAAAGTTAATCAAAAGGTTATTAATGTATTTTACCCTTCATTAAAGATTAGGGTAAAAGTGGTTAGTGTAAACATGAAAAGTGGTACTTTGAAAATAGTATTTTTGGCAGTTTCCCAAATTTCATAGTTTTCTAATAACATATTTTTAAAATAGAATATGAAATTATGGTTAATATATACTGTTATATTTTTGTATATAAACATTTTAAACAATATATTGTTGAGAGTTTCAAAATAAATAAAAAGATAATTTATAGTTGTAAATATAAAAGTTTAACCTATAGTTAAACAAATAAAATTCAAATTTATAGTTAGTTTATTATTAATGTAAATAATCAAATATTGTTGTAAACTTAAGGATTTAGAACTGTAAGTTTCTGCATATTATTAATGAATAAATGTTCCCTTTATATAGGAATTACAACAGAGATAAATGGAAATACAATAATAGGAAAGATTATGAATCATAAACATAAACGAATTAGAAAATAGGCAAGTTGTAGCCGACTCTCTCTCATCTCCAAGTCTCGCGGCCGCCTCTCTCTCTCTCTAGGGTTGGACCGGCTCTCTCTCTAAGTTTATGGGCCGGTTATGGACCGGGCCGGTTATGGACCGGGCCGGTTATGGACCGGGCCGGTTATGGACCGGGCCGGTTATGGACCGGGCCGGTTATGGACCGGGCCGGTTATGGACTTCCACCAAATGATTTCTAACACTCCCCCTTGGATGCCATAACCATACAGAGATTGTAATACGCTTAATGTTGCCTCATTAAAACCTTATCAGGAAAACCCAGTGGGACAAAACCATGATGAAGGAAAAAGAGTACAACACGTACTACCCCCCTGATATGAACCTCAGTGGAGGTCCTTCAGCCTACGCATCCCAATCTGATGCGTGAGCTTCCTGAACATGCAGGTAGGAAGTGCCTTGGTGAATAGGTCAGCTGAATTGTCACTGGATCGTACATGGACGACCTGGACCTCACCGGCTTTCTGAAGCTCGTGAGTAAAGAAGAACTTAGGCAATATGTGCTTCGTCCTATCACCATTTATGTAACCGTCCTTGAGCTGAGCAATGCACGCAGCATTGTCCTCATACATCACGGTTGGCTTTTTGCACTCGGCCATCCCGCAATCAGCTCGGGCGTGTTGGGTCATCGACCTCAACCAAACACACTCGCGGCTGGCCTCCTGTATGGCCAAGATTTCCGAGTGATTAGATGAAGTGGCCGCGATGGTTTGTTTCATGGAACGCCATGATATGGCCGTACCTCCATGTCTAAAGACATATCCTGTCTGTGATCGAGCTTGATGTGGATCTGATAAATAACCAACATCAGCAAAGCCAACTAAACCATCTTTGTTATGGTTAGTATAATATAGACCCAAGTCTTTCGTTCCTTGCAGGTAACGAAGAACATGTTTGATCCCATTACAATGCCTCTGGGTCGGACAGGAGCTAAACCTAGATAGTAGGTTCACAGCGAAGCTTATATCAGGCCGTGTGTGAGTTGCCAAGTACATTAAAGCTCCTATGGCACTGAGATATGGCATTTCGAGACCTAGGTCATCTTCATCGTCCATCTTGGGACGGAATGGGTCAGTGTCCAGGCCGAGAGACCTCACGACCATGGGACTGGTCAGAGAATGGCAATCGGCCATATTGAATCTCTTGAGTACCATTTCAGTGTATGCCATCTGATGCACAAGGATCCCATCATTTATGTACTCAAGTTGTAATCCCAAACAGAATTTTGTTTTCCCGAGATCTTTCATCTCGAATTCTTTCTTAAGGTATTCAACCCCTTGGAAAATTGTATCCAGAGGTTCCTAGGATATTCAGATCATATATTTCGATGATTATCAATATTGTTCTCGAGAACTTGCTGTACATTAAGCTCAATACCCTCTAGTACTTTCATTATCCAGTGGACCATATAAATATGCAGTCGCTACATCAGTTTGCTGCAAGTCTGATTTTCTCTCTTATATAGCCAGACTTATGAGAAATCTTAAAAGTAGTTGCATCCACCACATGGGAGTATATCTCCTCGTAATCTATTACTGGTTTTTTTGAGAATCCTTGTGCAACATAAGCTTTATATCTAACGATTTCTATTCCTCACAAGACCCATTTATATCCACTGGTTTTAACATTATATGGCGTATTAATCATATAGCCAAATACGTCTTTCTTCTTTAAACTATTTAACCCCACGTTTCCATTCAATCTGTTCTACGAGTGCGCACTCTTAGTTTAGTTGTTTGTAGAAACCGGACTACCAAGAATGAACCTCGAGCTTAGACACGATCGGGACGCGAGCTGGCTGGGACGCGAGCTGCTTCTATTGGATCGCGAGCGGCTCTGATGCGAACGGAAGCTGTTGTTGTCGGATCGCGAGATGTCCTTGATGTAGGATGGAGATGAGTTCGTCTAGGATCAGGAACGCCTTGGGGCTGGAGCTGATCAGGTGGACACGAGCTGGAACGGAGTCGCGAACGGATTAGGGTTCGTCGGTTTCTTCGGGTTCGGATTAGGGTTCCAAAGCAAATCGGCGCGCGCTGTATCTGTGCGTGAGGGCGCGTCGGTGGTCAGATCGACAAGCGTTTGCACTGACTGATTCATCTCGGCCAGGGCTTCGATTTGATATCTTGATCGTTTTCTGGGTCCTCACGGTTTGGGAAAACGGCCTCTTCGAAGTTCCGAAGCAGATTCCTTTTCATTTAAGGTTTTAGGGTTTTAGCGATTTGGTTTTAGGCTCAGGGTGTTAGAGGCTATCGTGTTGATAACGTGTTGTAAACTTAAGGATTTAGAACTGTAAGTTTCTGCATATTATTAATGAATAAATGTTCCCTTTATATAGGGGTTACAAGAGAGATAAATGGAAATACAATAATGGGAAAGATTACAAATCATAAACATAAACGAATTAGGAAATATGCAAGTTGTAGCCGTCTCTCTCCTCTCCAAGTCTCGCGGCCGCCTCTCTCCTCTCCAAGTCTCGCGGCCGCCTCTCTCTCTCTAGGGTTGGACCGTCTCTCTCTCTAATTGTATGGGCTGGTTATGGACCGGGCCGGTTATGAACATCCACCAATTGATTTATAACAAATATATCATATTAACTAATTCTATAAGTGTTCCTACTATAACCTTTTAATGGTAGATAAAAATAGGATCCTAAATTAATAGATTAGATGAATATATAAAACGATACTAGTTTAAATTATTGTTTCCCACTGAAAGGAAAGTATATATACCATATATATACTGAATCAAGAAAGGGTTCCATGAAAAAATAATTCTATGATATGTCAAAACAATCGCTTTATAAATAATTAATGAAAATAAATATAATGTTTTTCATTGTTAAAACTGATATATCACCACACGGATGGACATTTTATCCGAAATCCAAACTCGTATCCGAATCCGATCCAAAAAATCCGAACCGAAATCCGAACCAAAGTTGTAAAATATCTGAATGGGTATTGCATTAAAAGAGATTGAATATTTGAACCCGAACGGGTAATATCCAAATCTGAATGGATAACCGAAGATAACCGAACATATGAATACTTAACCATATATTTCTAGTTTACTTCTCTAAATTTATTCAAAATATTTATATTGATGTTGCACATGGCTCAAAATCAGATAATATACATATAACTATTGACATGTTATAAATCATATTGTGGATGTCCATAACCGGCCCGGTTCATAACCGGCCCAATGTTAGAGAGAGAGAGAGTCGACCGTGAGGAGAGAGAGAGAGAGAGAATCGGCATCTTGCATTTTCCTTATTAGATTATGATTTGTACTATTTCCATATTTGTATTTTCTTTCTTTAGTCTTTCCATTATTCTATGACGGTGTAATTCCCTATATATAAAGGGCTCCTTATGTTTATGAATAATACAGAAACATAGATTCTATTATCTTGTTTTACAACACGATAAAATCATTTGATACTCACTTAAAATACATATCAAGCTCTTATTTCTTATATTAATAAAAGTGACTTCCAAAATTTTAAAATAACAACTAAATTAAAGTCTTTCTATTTTAAAAGTTTTATCTTCAAACCTATTAATAGTTTAATCTATTAAAAATTAGAAAACCAGTTAAGTTAAAAGTATATATTTTAATTACGAAAAACTTAAACAATGAAGAATTTAATTTGTTCTTTCAAAATTTAAATGTCCGAACCCGACCCCAAATAACCGAATCAGACCCGAAACGTAGAAATACCTGAATGGGTTCTACACCTATATACCGAAATACCCAAAATCTGAAATATACTATCCGAACCCGAACAGGTATCCGAACACGCACCCCTATATAACTACGACAAACAGTTTTTTATTTACACCACCCTGATTTTTTTAAAAACAATTATGCCTTTAATTTACAGAAATAAGTGGAAACCTCTGGTTTGATTAAGTGTTCATTAATGATTTATACCAGGAAGTCTGGGATTCAAACCCTAGAAAACGCAAGTTATGCAGATTATGGAGAAAAATGGTTACAAAATGTCTTCAGCATGGTGCATGGCGTATCGTCGAACATAGATCTTATAGGACGGCTCGGAGTAACGCAGTCAGACGTGTATTCTCATATGGTGGTAGAGTTGTCGGCGGTAGAATCGTCTATGTAATATTCTCAACATTGTAATAGCATAATTAATCAATGTTAAAAAAAATTAGAATAATAATATTTTATAAAATAATTACACATCACCCTGTAAAATATTATTAACTCACTAACTAGTTAAACCTACTGTGGGGGTTGCACATTAAAAAAAATCTGTTTAGATTACTAAAAAAATCTGTTTATGAATAATACAGAAACATAGATTACATTATCTAGTTTAACAACACGTTATCAGCACGATTACACTCTAAACCCTAAGCTAAAGTCTGAACCCTAAAACCCTAATCTCATCCCGGCGATAAACCCTAAACCCGACGACGAACCCTAATCTTATCGAGAACCTAAAACCCCATACTCAAGGCGTTCCCGATCTTAGCACGCGACCTCAGTCCGTTCCTCAACTCGCGACTTCAGCCTGGTCGCGAAACACGATCTCAACCTGCTCGACGCGACCCGATACCGTTCGATAGCCAGCACGTTCACGACCCGATAGCTGCTTGCTCCCATTCGCGACTAGTCTCAGCTTCAATCTGTTCGCGACAGACAGCAACCCGTTCGCGACCCGACAACAACGATCAGCTCGCGTTCTTCTCTATTTGGTGGTCCATTCAACCCGACTTGAGGTTTAGGTAAAACTAAAACCTAAGAACCAAACCCTAAGGCAATAGATCCAATCCCTAATAACCTAAATTGAATCTTATTGCTTGATTAAAATCGAAACCCTAATTCCATAAAGCCTAGCCGCATGCATACCATGCAAACCCTAATCGAAATTTGATTTGATTGTTTATGTGATTGAATGTTTTGAATCTGATTATCATCACATAGAACCGATTGCTAGGATTGATTAATCTCATACTTGAAATTGATTGAATTGATGAACTAATTGAATGTTATCTTGCGATAGAAATCGCCTAAGTTGATTAGTTCTCATCTTGTTTAAAACTTAAAACCGACCGGCTTGTTCATATTGAAACCCTAATTGCATTAATCTCATTGAATATGATCGTTAGGTTGATAGTAACTAAACCCCTTGATGCATTGCTTGATTGTTTTATTGAGGTTTCATGATCACTTAGAATCGTTCTTGCTAAAGATGAATAACCGATTGCATTAAGATCATATAGAAACCGATTGCTAAGATTGTTCATACTCTTGGCCGTGCCGCTTGTCTTGCATTGTGCATGTTCAGATTGTTTGGCCGTGCGGCTTGTTAGCATATCATGCATGCATAATCATATGAACTAAATGCATCATATCCGTTTGGTCGTGTGACCAATTTGCAATATATCTGATTGTCTTGTATGCATTATAAGAACGTTATAAATCCTAAGAATGAAATATATGATTTCAGATGTCGAAAATCAAAAACTTGGATTTTGCTGTCCTAAATCTCTCTGGAGATAATTACTTGCAATGGGCACTTGATACTAAGATCATCTTGAAATCCAAGGGACTCGATGAGTGTATCACCGAGGGCAATAATGCATACAGTGCGATATTAATTATACGCCATCATCTTATTGAGAGTCTCAAAGATCAGTATTTGACTATTGAGAATCCTCTAGACCTTTGGACAGAGTTGAAAACGAGATATGATCACCAGAGAACGGTGTTATTACCAAAGGCTATGTATGATTGGAGGAATCTCAGAATCCAGGACTTCAAGTCCGTGGACGAGTATAACTCGGCCCTGTTTAAAATAGTTTCAAAATTGAAACTGTGTGGTGAGGATATAACGAATAAGGATATGCTTGAGAAAACCTTTTCCACCTTCCACACAAACAATGTGTTGTTACAACAACAGTACCGTGAGAAGGGCTTCACAACTTATGCTAATCTGATCTCTTGTCTCTTGCTCGCTGAGCAGAACAATGAACTATTGATGAGAAACAGTGAATTGAGACCTCCTGGAACAAACCCATTACCTGAGGCACATGCGACCGTAGAGGCTAAGAAAGAGTCGAACCATGTCCAGAGTGATAGCCAACACAACCATGGTCGTGGAAAATGGCATGGACGTGGTGGTCGAGGCCGAAACTCGTTTGGTCGAGGCCAAGGCAACTCGTATGGCCGTGGCTCCTATGGAGGCCGTGGACATGGACGAGGCCGTGGTACATCTTTCAAGCCACAAAACTCGACCAAATCTGTGTGCCATAGATGTGGTATGGATAATCATTGGGCTAAGACATGTATGACTCCCAAACATCTCGTTGACCTCTACCAAGAGAGTTTGAAAGGGAAGAATCCTGAAGCTCATATGACTTATCAAGATGGTGAAGATGATTTTCAATCATGAACGAGACGATATGGATTATGAAACTTCAGATTATTTAAAAGAATGAAGTTGAATTCGACATCTATGTTTTCGTGTTCTTTGCTTTATGTTTTCTATGTTTTGATTGCTTTGAACTTATTTTATTAATGAATGAAAGTTTTTATATGACGTCTCTAAAGTATCATTTCGGGTATAGCCAGTCTCATAGAGGGCTACGGCCAGGCTAACATCCTGTTACCTAAGGGTACGCATCTAGAGATATCTGATGCATTGTATTCACTCAGCTCTAAGAGAAGCCTATTGAGCTTTAAAGACATTCGAATGAATGGCTTTCATATTGAGACTAAGGGCGAAAGAAACAAAGAGTTCCTTCAGATCATAGAGATCGGCCAAGGCTATAAGATAGTCCTAGAGTCTATACATGCGCTCTCTACTGGCCTTTTACTATGCTAAGGTCGGAATGATAGAGACCAATGTTGGTGACTTCACGTCCCAAGCGTTTAATGATTACTGTATGTCCATGGGGTAAGTGTGGAACACTCTGTGGCACATGTACATAAACAGAACGGCTTAGCCGAATCATTCATAAAACGAATTCAACTAATAGCTAGACCATTACTTATGAGGTCTAAGCTTCCGGTCTCAGCTTGGGGACACGCGGTCTTGCACGCGGCCGAACTGATTCATATAAGACCGTCTAGTGAACATAGATATTCCCCATTACAATTGCTTACGGGTCATGAGCCAGACATATCGCATCTTAAGATATTTGGTTGTGCCGTCTATGTGCCAATTGCACCACCTCAAAGAACAAAGATGGGACCTCAAAGGAGGATGAGGATATATGTTGGATATGATTCTCCCACGATTATAAAATACCTTGAGCCAACTACGGGTGATTTATTTAAGGCCATGTATGCGAATTGTCACTTTGATGAATCCGAACATCCAACATTAGGGGGAGATAGCAGTAAACTGGTAAAATATTACATGGAATCAAACATCCTTATCTTGGCAAGATCCTCGGAATCAGGAATGTGATTTAGAAGTCCAAAAGATTATACATTTACAAAAGCTAGCTAATCAATTGCCAGATTCCTTTGTTGACCCGAAAAGAGTGACTAAGTCATATATACCAGCTGCTAATGCACCAATCAGAATTGATGTTCAATAGGGAAACAATCAAGTTGCTACAGAGTCTAGACAACGTTTGAAACGTGGTAGACCAATAGGTTCCAAAGATAAGAACCCTCGGAAAACTAAGAAAGGTGCAGAGAATGAAACCGAGGTTGTTGAAACCCTAGACACGACCGCGACCGTTCCTAAATCCCGGGACTTAACCGCGGCCGATCCCAAAACCCTAATAGCAATCGCGGCCGATCATGAATGCTTAGATGCGGCCGGCCCTGATGTATCTAATACTAATTCTTGGGACGCCAAGATTCAAGGTACTGAAGGTCCTGATAATAATGAGATCTCAATAAACTATGTCTTGTCTGGGATACAATGGAACATAAATGATGTCGACATTGATGATATATTTGCATACAAGGTAGCACTTGAACTTATGGATTTGAATGAGGATCATGAACCCACGTCTATTTATGAGTGCACTCAACGATCAGATTGGATCAAATGGAAAGAAACTATAAACGTGGAGTTAAACTCTTTAAAGAAGAGAGATGTCTTTGGACCAATAGTCCGGACACCTTATGATGTTAAACCAGTCAGCCATAAGTGGGTCTTTGTGAGAAAGAGAAACGAACATGGTAATGTCGTTAGATATAAAGCACGGCTTGTTGCACAAGGATTCTCACAAAGACCAGGAATAGATTATAAGGAGACATACTCCCCTGTGGTGGATGCTACTACTTTTAGATTCCTGATAAGTTTGGCTATAATAGAAAAATTAGACTTACGGTTAATGGATGTTGTAACTGCATACTTATATGGGCCACTGGATAATGAGATTTATATGAAAGTACAAGAGGGTATAGAGTTGAAAAATAAATCGAGTACTCGAGAACAACACTGTATAAAGTTGAATAAATCACTTTATAGATTGAAACAATTAGGCCGAATATGGTACAATAGACTAAGTGAGTACTTAGGGAAAGAGGGATATAAGAATGATCCGATCAGCCCTTGTATCTTTATAAGGAAATTCGGCCAGGGCTTTGTAATCATAGCAGTGTATGTTGATGATTTGAATATCCTAGGAACCGCTGGAGAGATTTCTCAAACAGTTGAATATCTTAAGAAAGAATTCGATATGAAAGATCTGGAAAAAAAACAGTTTTTTTTAGATTACAGCTTGAGTACATGAGAGATGGAATCCTTGTGCATCAAATGGCATATACAGAAAAGTACTCAAGAGATTCAACATGGCCGAGTCTCACCTATTATCTAGCCCCATGGTCGTGAGGTCCCTCGGCCTGGACACTGATCCGTTCCGTCCTAAGATGGACGATAAAGATGTCCTTGGTCCCGAAGTGCCATATCTCAGTGCCATAGGAGCTTTGATGTATCTGGCTAGTCACACGACCAGATATATGTTTTGCCGTGAATCTATTGTCTAGATTAAGCTCTTGTCCAACCCAAAGGCACTGGAATGGGATTAAACATGTTCTTCGTTACATGCAAGGAACGAAAGACTTGGGTTTATTTTATACTAACCAAAACAAAGAAGGTTTAGTTGATTTTGCTGATGCAGGTTATTTTTCGGATCCACACAATGCTCGATCACAGACAGGCTATGTTTTCACACATTGCGGAAAGGTCATATCATGGTGTTCCATGAAGCAGACGATCACGGCCACATCTTCAAACCATTCGGAGATCTTGGCTGTTCATGAGGCCAGCTGCGAGTTGTTCAGAACAGGGGGGAGTAATACGAGTTGTACTCTTTTTCTTTCACCATGGTTTTGTCCCACTGGGTTTTCCTGGTAAGGTTTCAATGAGGCAACATCTAAAGTGTATTACAATTCCTGTATGGTTATGGCATCCAAGGGGGAGTGTTATAAATCATATTGTGGATGTCCATAACCGGCCCGGTTCATAACCGGCTCAATGCTAGAGAGAGAGAGAGAGAGAGAGAGAGAGTCGACCGTGAGGAGAGAGAGAGAGAGAGAGAGAATCGGCATCTTGCATTTTCCTTATTAGATTATGATTTGTACTATTTCGTATTTCTTTTCTTTAGTCTTTCCATTATTCTATGACGGTGTAATTCCCTATATATAAAGGGCTCCTTATGTTTATGAATAATACAGAAACATAGATTTTATTCTCTTGTTTTACAACAGGACAAAATCATTTGCTACTCACTTAAAATACATATCAAGCTCTTATTTCTTATATTAATAAAAGTGACTTCCAAAATTTTAAAATAATAACTAAATTAAAGTCTTTCTATTTTAAAAGTTTTATCTTCAAACCTATTAATAGTTTAATCTATTAAAAATTAGAAAACCAATTAAGTTAAAAGTATATATTTTAATTACGAAAAACTTAAACAATGAAGAATTTAATTTGTTCTTTCAAAATTTAAATGTCCGAACCCGACCTCAAATAACCGAATCAGACCCGAAATGTAGAAATACATGAATGGGTTCTATACCTATATACCGAAATACCCAAAAATCTGAAATATACTATCCGAACCCGAACAGGTATCCGAACACGAACCCCTATATAACTACGACAAACAGTTTTTTATTTACATCACCCTGATTTTTTTTAAAAAAATTATGCCTTTAATTTACAGAAATAAGTGGAAACCTCTGGTTTGACTAAGTGTTCATTAATGATTTTATACCAGGAAGTCTGAGATTCAAACCCTAGAAAACGCAAGTTATGTAGATTATGGAGAAAAATGGTTACAAGATGTCTTCAGCATGGTGAATGGCGTATCGTCGAACATAGATCTTATAGGACGGCTCAGAGTAACGCAGTCAGACGTGTATTCTCATATGGTGGTAGAGTTTTCGGCGGTAAAATCGTCTATGTAATATTCTCAACATTGTAATAGCATAATTAATCAATGTTAAAAAAATTAGAATAATAATATTTTATAAAATAATTACACATCACCCTGTAAAATATTATTTACTCACTAACTAGTTGAACCTACTGTGGGGGTTGCACATTAAAAAAAAATATGTTTAGATTACTAAATTGATTATACATTATTTAATTTGAGCAACAAATTAAAAACTTGAAAAAAAGGTGTTAGGGTAAAAAGAGAAGCTGAAAGGAAAACGCACATAGCCTCCCTCCGTCACCCATTACATTACAGACACCCAAAGAGAAAGAAGAAAGACTCCAAACAATTACTCTGATTTTCCTCGGAAACGAACGATGGAGAGAGCTACACTTTCCCCGAGTCTTAATCAAAGTTACCTGCTTTCTCCTTCACGCGCCTCCACCACGCGCCTCCATTCATTCTCCTTCACTCGGAACTTATCGCCATCAACTTCCTCCATCAAGGTCAACTATTTTTTCTCCCCTTTTTTACACCATTCATTCGATTTCATCTGACCTCATTGCTCGATTGTATTATTCACAGCTTCAGCCTTCTTCTTCCTCTGTCTCTTCAAGTTTCATCAATGGCGGAGTCTCTCTTACTCGGTGCAACGCCGTCCTGTCAAACTCTTCTTCCAGGTTCGTTGGAAACACAATCAATTGTTTTGGTCTATTTAAATTTCTTTGGTTTGATGAGATTGGTTTTTTATTATATGTTGAATAGTACGGATGCGTCTGAGGTAGCCGACATAGATTGGGACAACATCGGGTTCGGTCTTAAGCCGACCGATTACATGTACGTCATGAAATGTAACCTTGGGGGTGAGTTCTCTAATGGTGAGTTGCAACGTTTTGGGAACATTGAAGTCAGCCCATCTGCTGGTGTACTCAACTACGGACAGGTTTATGTTTCCTAGTTTCTCAAAGTCCTTTCCTTTACTGTGACAAGTTTCATAGAACGAGCTTAGTCTTCGGTAGTAGAAAAGCCTTTCATGAGAATTTGGAGTATGTCAGATTCTTGATGCCAAAGTGTAATCATCCGTTGACTTTTGTTTCCTAGTTGTGTCCTTTAATATAATGAGAGCTTAGTCTAATATGCTAATCAATAATCTTTTAGAGGAGTTCAATGGATCTGTTTTCCTAGATTCTTGACACTGAAACACAATCTGGCCATGAAAAGATTGCAGTTTATGATTATAAAAAAAAGTCTTATCTGTGTGTTGTGTACTTCTGTTTGTAGGGGTTGTTCGAAGGGATGAAAGCTTACAGAAAGCAAGACGGTAAGAATATCCTCCTCTTCCGTCCTGAAGAGAATGCTACACGTATGAGATGTGGTGCTGAGAGGATGTGTATGCCTGCTCCTACCATTGACCAGTTTGTCGAAGCTGTGAAAGCAACTGTTTTAGCAAATAAACGTTGGGTATGCAAATGAAGTTTTTACAAAAAGTTTTGTTGGCTGTTATGAGTTAATAATATGATTCGATGTCTTGTTTTTCAGGTTCCACCCCCAGGTAAAGGTTCCTTGTACATTAGACCGTTGCTAATGGGAACTGGAGCTGTTCTTGGTCTTGCTCCTGCACCAGAATATACTTTCCTTGTCTATGTCTCTCCTGTTGGAAACTACTTCAAAGAAGGTGTGTCACCAATCAATTTGATTGTGGAAAGTGAATTTCACCGTGCGACACCTGGTGGTACGGGAGGTGTTAAAACCATTGGCAATTATGCTGCAGTAAGTCAAAGTTGAAATTGTTAACATCTCTTTGGACTGGCTTATGTACTCACTCACGCATAACAACTTATAATGTAGGTTTTAAAAGCACAGTCGGTGGCAAAAGCCAAAGGATATTCAGATGTTTTGTACCTTGATTGCATTTACAAAAGATATCTTGAGGAGGTCTCCTCATGCAATATCTTCATTGTCAAGGTAAAAGAAAATCAACTCTTTCGGTATTCAGTGATGCCATATAGAGTCTAGGAGATGTCTCTGGCACCATCTTAATTTGTGAAGACTTTTGCAAAACATCTCAAGGTACTTATTCTCTTACAAATAAACCTTCTGACCAAATCGTTGTTGCTTGCTTACTCTCTTTGCCAGGACAATGTGGTCTCTACTCCTGAAATAAGAGGAACCATCTTACCAGGGATTACGCGGAAAAGTATAGTTGACGTTGCTCGTAGCCAAGGGCTTAAGGTAATCTCTCTCCCTTTCCTCAGATTCTCAACTCTACTCACATCTTTAAAAGGTGATCATAGTATCACAACTTGCTAGTGGTCACAGAGAATGTTTATCTGGTATCATGCAGGTGGAGGAACGGAATGTGACAGTGGATGAGTTACTAGAGGCGGACGAGGTTTTCTGCACTGGAACCGCTGTGGTTGTCTCTCCCGTTGGAAGCATTACTTACAAAGGCAAAAGGTAACAAAAACTGTCTTTTTGTATCCTCATTTAAACAAAAACCAACCAATAAAGTGGGGTAAATCTTTTGCCTTTTTTTTGTTTACGCAGAGTATCGTACGGAGAAGGTAGCTTTGGATCTGTCTCGGAGAAACTCTATACCGTTCTGACAAGCTTGCAAATGGGTCTGACTGAGGATAACATGAAATGGACTGTGAATCTCAGTTGAAAAAAAACAGGCAAAGGCATTGTTATATCAGTATATGACTGCTTAGTTCTTGTTATCATTTTCATGTAGTCTGCGTTTCGTATTCGTGAAACTATAAACTGGTCGATCTTAAAAGTGGAGATCTTACAACTTAGCTGCTTCAAGATCAACAGATGTGTTACCTTGTACCAAAACTTGCAGTTGTCTTTTGTGTGTTTGAAGCAGTGTTTTTAAACCCGGACCAAACCGGCTGTCGGACCGGGTTGACCATGAACCAAAAATAATCCGGGTTGGGTTAATGCTAAAACCTAACTAAAATCGAACCAGTTAAAAACTCCTATCGAACCGTCAAAAACCCGGGAACCGGAGACCCAATGAACCGCCCAAATCCCGGTTCGTATATAAGCCAAAATTTTGTTAATTAAACAATTAATTTTTTTTTCTTTTTTAAGTAAAAATAAGATTTATCAAAGATTAATAAAGTATTGTCGCTCGTCTTTTTCTTTTATCGTCTCTACAACTCATAAATTACAAGATTCACAAAGTTTAATATTCACGTCAAGATATTGTTTTTGTCTACTTCTCACTTTTTAAAAAAAATTATTTTATGATCACTTGTTTTGAAGATTTTAAATAATTGAAACATTTTCGTTCTGAAATTTGTATTTCAAAATATAACTTTTACCTATTGTGTATATAATTTTTTTTAAAGGTGATGAAGATTTAAAGTGATAAGATCTGCGAATAAAGTTTAAATGTGTTTTTCATAATGATTTTTAGATTTTAATTGTTATTTTTATTTTTTTCTACATATTACGACTATTTAAACATTTTATTTGATATGATTTATTTTTTTAAAAAAAATATGCATATTATTTCTAAAATATCATTAAATTTAGTTTAGTCTAAGTAAATCCGATCGAACCCGGTTCAGATCCGGTCGAACCACAATGACCCATGACCCAAAAAAATTTCGGTTCGCTAGCCGGTCCAGTTTTAAAAACATTGGTTTGAAGCCAATATAAATAAATTTCCGGTTCCTATTTTTAAATGTTTCAAAACCGGTGAACCGGCTGGACCGGGTCAAATCATATCAGCGCATCTGAAAACAAATGGGCCATTTTTTTTTTAACACCACAAAATCGGCCTTTAAAAAGATCTATCTTACTGGATTAGAATTTGTGTATAATTTTATCTCTGCGTTCTTGAGTGTTTACTCTCAGTCTTTACTAATTCTTGACGAAAATTGGTGGATATTTCCCTAGAATTTGGGATATTGTAAAGTATTGTGAAAATTAGATATTTACATCAAAAACTAATATGTTAGGGAGAAAATAATTCATGTGAAATGAAGAAATATACAGAGAATGATATTGACCATGAATAAAAAAACACATATTACAGATCAAGTTTATGTATACGGTTGCGTGTAGAGAGATCATTGTAAGGGATAACCTTAGGTTCTACTGCTTTAAAGATGACAAGTGTTCATGTGGAGACTATTGGTGACAATGATGGATTTAAACTCAATAGGGAAAAAAATGTGTTGTGTGTTCAAAAAAAAAAAAGAAAAAATTGTGTTGATGGGGATACAAAGGGCAAAAACTTTGTTACAAAATACAAAGGAGATATCGATTATGCTATTTTTTTTTCTTCTTACGTGTGAATAAGGTTTAGTGTGGAACAGTGGTGGCTGATTAATGTAATGGCTTGAGGTGGAAGACTTGGCAGGCTGGTTTGTATGATCCTTTGGAAACAGCTTGTTCAAACTTCTTGCTTGGTCCTTCGTTTTCTTCTAAGCTTGTCTGGACGAAGAATCGGTTCCACCATGATGCGCTACGCATTTTAGCCTGCAATAAGAAAGATTAAGAACTGCCATTTAATCATGTGTTCAATGCAAACGGCTAGCTACAATAAACTATTCTAATGCCACTTATAAACTAACTGAGAGAGAACAGGGTGTAGTAAACTTACGGGACGCCCGAATTTAGACAATTCAGCAACTTTAGCCTTTTGCTGACCAGGAAGACCTAGAAAACAGTCAAAGTTCAAGAGTCAGAAACCAAAAACTCGAATGAAATTTTTTAATTAAAGGTAGATAACCTGCAAAAAGAACCACACCATCTGAAGCAACTCTAGCAAGTTCAGGGAGGGTCTTGTTAAGGTACTTGGGCGAGAGATAATCAAGAGCATCTGAGACGATCACAAGAGAGAAGGATTTCGCCCTGTAGGGGAGAGGGAACTTGATATCAGCGACACGGACAAGGCCTTTGCTGACAAGACTCTTGCAGTGAGAATCAGCATCCTCGATGTCATAAGGTTCGACACCCCATGCTTC
Organism: Brassica napus; assembly: GCF_020379485.1. Lineage (NCBI taxonomy): Eukaryota > Viridiplantae > Streptophyta > Magnoliopsida > Brassicales > Brassicaceae > Brassica > Brassica napus. The sequence continues at coordinate 22,270,970 of NC_063444.1, read as the reverse complement.
AGTGTCATCCTCTTTCAAGAGAGTGGAAACGACAGAGCACGTCTCAGGGCCTACGTGCAAGACCTTGCGCATCCCGTCTCCATAGGCCTTCTTAAGAAGCGAAACGGCTCTTTGGACTTGTGATGTGCAGGAATAGTCACCTGCTAAATTCATCGAAAAGCTGATAAGATAGATGACTCAATGGAGGTGAAGGCACATGTATTGAAAATGAGAACCTGAAACTTTGCTGGCTTCTTTGACACTTTTAAAGATTCCTGTATTCCAGAAGAAAAAATCACTATTTAGATGCAAAAAAAAAAAAAAAAAAAAGAAAGACTTATTTATACACAAAGATGATTGATTATATATAGAATACCTGGACCACTGTAAGCATACCAGATGAGAAGGCAAGCCCCCTGGAAAATCGACAACAAATGATTATTAGATATCAAAAAAAATGAAGGAAGATCCATTAAAGAGGAACAAGGAAGGAAGGAAGAATACAAGAAGAACAAGGCAAATAGACAAAAGTGGAGAAGAACGAGACTTGGAGTGGGAAGCTCCTCCAGCAAAAGGGAAGCTTCCACCTTCTCCTACACGCCGTGTTGAACCTGCTTGCCTTCTCGCCATTATTATGATCCCAGAGAGCTCAACCTATTCGATCTACAAACCACAAAACTAAATTAGATCCATTTTGAGACTGCAGAATACAAAGAACAAGTCTCTCCCAATCTCAATTACAGAAAAGGAATAATCTAAGCTAATTCTCTCATTGCGAAATAGAAACAAGATCCATGAAACAACCACAAAAATTAGCTGCGTTCCTTGTCCAGTATTAGCAGCGATAACATCCCCCATTAATAACGAATTTCATCAAAAACTAATCAGATTAACGCATAGATCCATCAAAGAAGACGAAGGAAACCCAATAAGCTCCTGAAGAAATCGACAAGAAGAAGAAGAGAGAAAATCTACCTCTTCGATCAAAATTATACAGAAGAATAAAACAATGGTGTTGGGATCTGAGATCCGAGAAAATGCGCTTTTCTCACTTGAATCAATTTACTAAAGTAAGAGGAGAAGAAGAAGAAGCTTCGCAAAGTGTTCACTGCTTATATATATATATATATGATGCGCTGTTTCCAAAATGACGCCCCATTTTAACATAGCTTAACCAAACCTCTTGCCGTTTTCTTCACTTCTCAACTGAAGCAATTTCACAAACAAAACTATTCTTCACCCTCTTAACTCTTGCATCTTCATCTACCGCTTTGAACTTTCGACTATCGTCTGACACTTAACCTTCTTATTTTCACCTCACTACAACTTCTTCAAGAGTCAATTGAAATGCTTCCACCAAGTTAGAATGAAAGATGGAACTAAAGTAGGTATCTATTTCTACCTATATAGGTAGATCTAATATGAATCCAACAGTGTCATTATAAGCAATTTTCTGAATTAAAAATCAACTCATACATTTTAATAGTAGTACATGTGTACCTTGACGGGTTATCAACCAACTTACCCAGCAGGAAGGATGGACTGGACTCACTTGAGTGTAATATCTAAAGTGGCAAGAAGCTGCCTTCAAAAACCTATGAGTTGAGTTTCAAATTTGACAGTTTAATTAAGAGAGTTTGGAAGCATTTTGAATTATACCGCTCGCTCACTGCAGTAGAGACCGGTCCTTGTTAAAGCACTTGTCAAAGTCGATTTTCCCTAACCAAAAAAATTTCAGGAAGTAGACTAAATACATGTTACTTTTGAAGCAGGGGAAGATGGTTGCTAATGGAGCAAGAGAAGAATGATCCATCGGTTTATGTGTAACTGTCGAACATTTACGCAGGTCTGGTTTGTGGAAACAAGCAGAAGAGATGAGAGGAGCCATTAATATGATATTACCACAAGGAAATTACATGTTTACCGTTTCCATGCTACCACTAAATATAATAAATAAATATTTAAATAAATAAAAATTTAAACTCTAAACCTTAAAACTCAACTCTAAACCCTAAACCATCAATCATAAACCCTATTTTTTTTTTTAAATACGAACCATAAACCCTAAACCATCAATCCTAAATCTTTTTTTTTTTTGAAATACGAACCCTAAACCTTGAAACATAAACTTTAAACCCTAAACCCCGAAACATCAACTCTAAACCCTAAACCCTAAACCCACAGCTCGTCGACGGTGGTTTCGAGCTCGTCTCCTGTTGTTACTTCGGGTTCGTTGTTAGTGAAAGATTGTGGTCGAGATGCGGAGGGCACGAGCTTGCCATTGGTGGGGTCGAGCTCGGCTTTTGTTTTGAGTTCGCCAGTTCCTAGCTCGTTCCTAGGTTCGAGCTTGTCGCTTAATGTTCCGAGCTTGCCATTATCGATGAAGCCGTGTCATGGTGAGGTGGGGCTGAGTTCGTCGTCTTTTGGTTCCAGCTCGTCTCTTGTTCCAAACTTATCTTCTGTTGTATCAAGCATGCCTTCGGGTGGGAAGGTTGCTTGTGAGCAGCTGTCTTTGTTAGTTCGTAAGATGGAGCTTGCTGATGGCCGCAAGTCGTGGTCGGAGATTGCCGAATCTGTCATTGCTGTTGAGTTAAGTACTCTTACTGGGAGTGAAGCAGAAGACAGGGTAAGCGCGAGTTTGATCGAGGAAGGGACCGGGTTTCTTTTTGATGAGCATGGGACTAATTTAGCGGTGGAGCCTGGTGTTGAGGGATCGGGGTTGGTTTTAACAACACCTCTTATTGTCCCTAGTTCGTCATCTTTGACGAAGAAGACTATGTTAGAAACCATCCAGGAGCATGAGCAGATGCGGCTGGCGAACTTTTCCCAAACTAAGGAGTCGTCGTCGGAAACTACAAGTTCCTCTGATGATGATAGTTCGTACTCGAGTTCTCGTAGTGAGAAGTCTGTGGATAGTGCTGGTGTTGCTGGTGAATATGATGACGTTTCTGAAGATGATAAACGAGATGATGACGTTGAAAGTGTTGGTGTTGAGGATGATGGTGCGCTGGGAAGCGCCAGTGATGCGTGGAATGGGATCTGTGACATTAATGTTGGTGAGGAAAGTGATCAAGGCGAGTATGCTAGTGATGGTGATCATGCTGCTGTCGGAGATGATGAGATGGGTGACCGAGATGGTGCAGATGGACGTAGTGATTTCAGTGGTGAATGTGATGATTCTAGTGATGAGCAGGATAGTTTTAGTGGTGAGCAAAGCGGTGTTAGTGGTAGTCTAGGAGTCATTGTTGTGGATGATGGGAGGGATGACACCGATGGAGGCGGTGATCGTCGAGCCGATGTTACTGATATTTTGAAAAAAATAAAACAAGAAAGCGTGGCTGCCTCCCTTGCTGGATCGCTTGATGCCTTTGGTAATTCTTGTGGTTATGGGAAGAAGAAGAAAAAGAGGGTCAGGAAGGCGAGGGAAAGGCCTAGGAGTTTTGAAGGTCCTCTTGTTAATCATCCGGATCCATCGGAGTCATTTCCTTCTATTGTTGATGAGGATACGATTAAGTGGATCTCAGCCAACTGTTGCCGTAATGGTGTCATAGAGGTGCGTATTCCTGGCGAGGATGAACGTCCGTGGACGGTTCCGGATGGGTGGCTTTGTGTTTACGACTTCTGGTTCACCGAATATCATTTGTGGTTTCCTCTCCCGAGGTTGCTGCTGGCGTATTGTGATGAGCATCTTATTGCACTTGCTCAACTTACTCCTGCTGCTATTCGAAACATAGTTGCAGCTTTGTTCACAGCTGCGGATATTGGTGTTCACATGAGCCTAAACTTGTTTGAACGTATTGCGCGTATTACTCGGTGTGATAAGACGGACGGGGCTTTTTATGTGTCTATGAGGGCTGGCTGTGGTGTTGTTGGGGAGAGGAAGAGAAAAACGTTATGTTGGATTAAAAAGTTTTTTTATGTTCGAATCGCGCCTTCGTCGGTTCCTGATGTTTCTGATATGAGTGTCCCTTTTAGGAGTAGTTGGAATCCTTACAATGGTAGTTTAAATCTTATTGGTGTGTTCTTGTTTGACACTCTTATTGATTGTTGTCTTGTTTTGTAGGTCGTCATTCAGTTGGTGTTCCTCTTGCTCCTGGTGATAGTGAGTGCGTGGAATACTTCAAGGAGACGAAGGCTCGGGACTGGACTGTGGTGAGGCGATCGGAGGTTTGGCGGCGCATCCCGTTTATTGACTCAGGTAAAAAATATGCGGGTTTTTTTTTTTGGTAAATACTTGTTGTTTTTGATAAGTTACTGATTTTGCATGGTTTTGTTGGCCTCTTTTTTTGTAGCTTGTTGGAGAAAGATGGATTTTAGCGAGATTCCGAGTTTGGCTGATTGCTTTGCTGGAGGTATTGATGATGCTTCTGTTGATGAGTCTGGTCAGTGTGCCGCTGGTGTGGAGCCTTCGGCATCTGCTCGTAGTATTGTTGTGGGTCTTACGAGTACGACAGTTTCTGTACCGTCCGCTGGTGCTTCTGGAAAGGAAGTTGTTGCGGGCAGTGGGAGTGTTGTGGCGAAAAGGGCTGCTGCTGATCGTTCATCAAAAGACGTGCCGCCTTCAAAGTCTCGTAAAATCGTGAGTTCTGATGTTGAGCTGCCTTTGGTGGTTGAGTCTCCTGCTGGGGAGAAGGCATCTTTTGAGCCGTTTGAACATTCGTTCAATGGTTTGGCTTCGGGATGTGGTGATCTTTTCAAGTTGTTTCAATCACCTGGTGGCGTTGATGGCTTGCCTTTTGATCAAGTTAGGCGCGGTGAGTGGTATAAGGAATTTGCTCGTCACTTGGCCATTGTAAGATAATTATTTCTCTTCAAAGTTTGTTTGTGGTTTTGATCTAAAAGAATTTTTTTGTGTTTTTTTTTGTGCAGGCTACAAAGTTTGCGAACAAATTGGTGGTCAATCAAGATGAAGAGCTTGAAGAGGTGAAGGCCGAGCTTGAAAAAACGAAGGCTGAGCTTGCTTCTATTAAGGATAAGGTTGACAGTTCCGAGGAAATGGCAGCTCTGCGCGGCAAGTATGAGGCTGAGAAGAAAGTGTCTTCAGATGCGTTGGAAGAAGTTGAAAAACTTACTGCAAAGATAGCTTTGGAAGCTGGGCGGGTGAAGAAACGTCAAACGGCCGACTTGGAGCGTTTTAAGAAGGAAAAGGAAGTGGCGGGCAGGAGGTATCGCAGGGCAGTAATGAGACATGATGACGTGCTTGCTACTTTCAATTCCCGTATGGAAAAGGTGCGGAGGTATGTGGATAATCAGAAGGTTGTTCGCACATCTATGTATGGAGTGAATCAGATCATGGCAGTGCTTGATGCTGCCAAAACTTGGAAGAAAGAGGCCATAAATATTCCTGATGGTAAGGTTAAGCATCTTGAGAATGAATTGGTCCGGAGGAAGGAGAAGGCAAACTCGGTTGTTTGTGTTGAGTTTGAACCCAAGGAACTGGCTGATATCCCTTCCTTTGATTTTACTCGTCCGCTCTCTCCTGTTCATCCGACTCTTGCTGCGGGGGTTGAAGATGCTGCTAAGGCAAGAGGGAGGGAGGAAAATCGTCGTCGTGAAGAAGCAAGTCGTCGTCGTGTGGCTGAGCGTGCTGGTGCTGCGTCTTCGGCTGTGAGGCGTGAAGGTCAGGTTCCTTCCCGTCCGTAGTTTGGTTCTTGTGATCGTCAAGGCCCTGCGTGGCTGCTGCTATCTTTTATTTTGCTGCTCCTCCCCTTTTTTTTTAGACTTTGGTTGTTATGTTTTGATCATGTTGATCTCTTTCGGATATGGATGTTGGTCTTCTTTTATATGATGCTTGAATTCTTCATGTTTGTTTTTATTCTTCTTTGCACGGCTTTGATCGTTGAGATGTTGTAGGGCTGGCGTTTTGAGAACGGATCTCTATTTATTTATTTTTTTGCAAATTTGATTGAAGTGTGAGCGCGGAGCTGCAGTACTGAGAACGGATCTCGTATTTTTTATTTTGCAAATTTGATTAAGTGTGAGCATGGAGCTGCAGCACTGAGAACGGATCTCGTATTTTTAATTTGCAAATTTGATTGAAGTGTGAGCGCGGAGCTGCAGCACTGAGAACAGATCTCGTATTTTTATTTTGCAAATTTGAGTAAGTGTGAGCGCGGAACTGCAGCACTTGAGAACAGATCTCGTATTTTTATTTTGCAAATTTGGTTGAGTGTGAGCGCGGAGCCGCAACACTGAGAATGGATCTCGTATGTTTTTTTTTCTTTTTCTTTTCTTGGCGCTGTGAGTGATGGTCGTATCCTGATATTTGTTTGAAAAATATATAATTTTTTTATAGAACTAGCTGAGCCTCGTGAGAGGTTGCCTACGTACCCCACAGGCGGGGATCAAGCCGATCGTAGTTCACCTTTACAAGAAAAGTAAATGCTTGAATTAAAAAGGGTGGATCCTCCTGAAGTCTTATTTTTGGTACATCAAGTGCGCGCCGGTCTTCTTGCTTGTGCCTCCTTAGATAGACTTTATATAATTTTTTTTTAGAACTAGCTGAGCCTCGAGAGAGGTTGCCTACGTACCCCACAGGCGGGGATCAAGCCGACCGTAGTTCACCTTTACGAAGAAAGTAAATGCTTGAATTAAAAGGGGTGGATCCTCCTGGGGTCTTATTTTTAGTATATCAGGGGTGCACCGGTCTTCGTAGATTTCTTTAGTAGTAAAATCGCTTGAGATTCAAGGAGTTCCATGATCTTGGAACCTTCTCTCCGCTCATTTCGGTGAGTTCATAGACACCTGGTTTGATGATTTTCGAAATCAGATATGGGCCTTCCCAGTTCGCACCGAGTTTCCCTGCTTTCCACTCGCGAGTGTTTTCGAAGACTTTGCGAAGGACGAGGTCATTCATTTGAAAGAACCTTCCCTTGACTCTCTTGTTATAATATCGAGCGGCCAGATTTTGATAGTTTTGAACGCGGAGGAGAGCTTGGTCCCGTTTTTCTTCAACTTGGTCTAAATGGTCGATCATCATTGAGTTGTTGAGCTCTTCATTTTCGGTGAGTGTGAGCTGACGGAGGCTTGGGATGCTGACTTCGGCTGGTGACATTGCCTCCATTCCATGGGATAGGGAAAACGGTGTCATACCCGTGGAACGACGTGGTGTTGTGCGGTGTGACCAGAGAACACCGTCGAGTTCGTCGGCCCAAACACCTTTCTTTTCTTCCAGACGTTTTTTGATTCCATCGAGGATTGTTTTGTTTGTGGCTTCAGCTTGTCCGTTTCCCTGAGGGTTTCTTGGTGTAGATTTACTTAACCTGATTTTCCACAAAGCGCAGAAATTTTCGAAAGTCGCTGAGATGAATTGAGAACCATTATCGGTGACGATTTCGTATGGGAGACCGTGGCGGCAGATGATGTTTTTCCAGACAAATTTCTGAACATCGAGGGCGCGTATAGTTGCATAAGATTCAGCCTCGACCCATTTGGTAAAGTAATCAGTCATGATCAGGAGATAGCGCTTTTGTTTCGATGGTGGCATTGGGCCAACAATGTCCATTGCCCATCTCATAAATGGATATGGTGACGTAGTGGTTGAGAGGAGCTCCGTTGGTAGATGAATCATAGGGGCATGGCGCTGGCATTTTTCGCACTTGGATACAAATTTTTCGCAATCTGCGACCATTGTTGGCCAGAAATGTCCGTGTCGCTTGATTTTAATGGCTAAGGCTCGTCCTCCTGAATGATTACCACCTGCGCCTTCGTGTGTCTCTTCGAGGACCCATCTAACTTCTTGACCATGTATGCACCGCAGTAATGCTTTGGTCGAACTCCATCTGAAGAGGACGTTGTCGTTCATGACATAGTGTGCGCATCGAGCTTTCAAGCGTCGTGCGGCCCAGCGGTTGTCTGGTGTTGTTCCCTCGGTAATGTAGAATTTGATTTCGTCGCGCCAATCGATTGAATCCACAATTTCTTCTTCGGGTGTAGGTTCGTTCATCTCGTTGGTGTCGTCCATCTCTTCGTCGAGGTCATCTATGATGTTGACTCCCATGGCTAATTCGATACTCGGTTTATCGATGCTTTCCACTGGAATCATTCTTCTGAGCGAAGGATCGGAGGTTGATGCTAAAGCAGCGAGAGCGTCGGCGGAGGAATTGTCGCTTCGGGGAATCTTGGTGAGGGTGAAGTTGGTGAAATCCTGGGACAGTTTTTGGACGACCTGTAAGTAAGCATTCATTCGGTCATTTCTCGTTTCGTATTCACCGCTGAATTGGTTGGCGACGAGCTGAGAGTCGCAGAAAGTTTCTATCTTGTTCGCACCAACCGCTTTTGCAAGACGGAGACCAGCGATGAGAGCTTCGTATTCAGCTTCGTTATTGGAAGCTGGGAAAGCGAGGCGAAAAGACTGCTCGATGATCTCACTGGTAGGAGATATGAGTCGTATTCCAACACCTGATCCATTTCGTGAAGATGAGCCGTCGACGTAGAGACACCAATTCTTGGTGTTTAGATCGTCGTCGTATTGGGAAGGAGGTAGCTCGGTCAAAAAATCTGCTAACACCTGGGACTTTGCACATGTTCTGCTTTTGAACTCGACGTCGTACTCGCTGAGCTCGACTGCCCATTTTGCCATTCGTCCTGATTGACTTGGACTGTGGAGGATCAATCGAAGCGGATGGTTAGTCAGAACGTGGATTGTGTGGGATTGAAAATACGGCCTGAGTTTACGTGCTGCGACAACTACGGCGTAGGCGAGTTTTTCGAGTGGTGAGTATCTTGTTTCGGCGTTGTCGAGAACCTTGCTGGTGTAGAAGATTGGACGCTGCTCCCCACGGTCTTCGCGAACCAGAACGCTGCTCACAGCGCATGCGGAGACTGATATGTATAAGTATAAAACTTCCCCGTCTTCGGGTTTGGCCAGAATCGGTGGTGTGGATAAATATTGCTTTAGCTGTTGGAAAGCTTCTTCGCATTTTGCATCCCACTCGAAACGTTTGTTGTGTCGTAGAAGTTGGTAGAATGGAAGGCATTTGTCTGTCGAGCGCGAGATGAATCTGTTGAGTGCGGCAATGCGTCCTGTCAATCGTTGGACTTCTCTCGTGTTTTTTGGAGATGGGAGTTCCGCAATGGCCGTGATTTTTCGTGGGTTTGCTTCGATTCCTCTTTTGGTGACAATATATCCGAGAAATTCTCCGGATGTGACGGCGAAAGTGCATTTGGTCGGATTGAGCTTCATATTGTATTTGTTGAGGCTTTCAAAACAAGTCGTTAAATGTTTGATGTGGTCGTTGGCAGTGAGGGATTTGACGAGCATGTCGTCGATGTAAACTTCCATGGTGTCGCCGAGCTGTTCGGCAAACATTCGGTTCACTAAGCGTTGATAGGTTGCGCCGGCATTCTTGAGTCCAAAGGGCATGACTTTGTAACAGTATGTTCCTCGATCGGTGATGAACGCGGTTTTTTCCCTATCATCTGGATGCATCATAATTTGATTGTATCCTGAAAAGGCATCCATGAAAGATAGGAGCTCGTTCCCTGCAGTTGCTTCGACTATCCGGTCAATGTGAGGGAGTGGGAAGCTATCTTTGGGACATGCTTTGTTGAGGTCGGTAAAGTCGACGCACACACGCCATTTTCCATTTTTCTTTTTTACGACGACAGGGTTAGCGAGCCACTCTGGGTACCTAACCTCTGTGATAGATCCTGCATTTGTCAAACGTTCAACTTCGTCGTTTACAGCTTTGGCGCGCTCTAGGCCGAGCTTGCGCCTTTTTTGCCTGACTGGTTTGAATATGGGGTCTACGTTTAACTCATGGCAAGTGACAGATGGGTCGATCCCGGGCATGTCCTCGGTTGTCCAGGCGAAGGTTGAGGCGTTGGATTCAAGGAAGCTGATAAGTTGGTCTTTGAGATCATTTTTTAGGTCTGCTCCGATTCCGACGCATCGTTCTGGGTCGCTTTTGTCGATGTTGACTTGTATCACAAGTTCGCGGGCGTGGTCGTCTGCAATTTCTTGCTCGTCGCCTTGTCTAGCTATCAAACATGTTCTTGACGATTTTCTTAATTTATGCTCGGTGACAAAACATGTGCGTGAGAGACGTTGATTTCCTTTGAGGGTGTAGGTTCCTGATGTAGTGGGAAACTTGATGCACTGATGGTACGTAGACGGAACTGCTTTCATTGAATGTATCCATGGGGTGCCGAGTATGGCGTTGTAAATGGCAGGGCTCTCGATAACCACAAATTTAACGATTTTGGTGATTCCTGCTACGTAGACTGGTAGCTTGACTGTTCCGATCGTCATTGTTGTATCTCCGGCGAAACTTGTGAGTGGTCTTTTACAGGGTTTCAACTCGTAATCTTTGACGTCCATCCGTTGAAGGGTCTTTGAAAAGATTAAATCAACTGAACTTCCAGTGTCGACTAGTACGCGTGTGACTTCGCAGTCACCTATCCTGAGTTCAACGACGAGGGGGTTGTTGTGTGGCGTGTCTAGTCCCTTGGTATCTTCTTCTGTGAAACTGATTTCATAGCCATCTTTTGGTTTATCGTCGATGTGACTGATGCTTCCCCATTTCTGCGAGGTGAATGTTTTACGCTCGTATTCTTTGATTGATCGGACTGAATCTTTGCAAGTCTGGAGACCTCCCATGATCACATTAATTACACGTCGAGGTGGGGGAGTTCTTTCACGTTTTTGCTCATTGTTTCGGTCGTCGCGTGCGCGCTTGTGAGCCTCTGTGTCTGCGTTTGTTTGCTCGTTAGGGCGTTTCTGTCCGTGTTGGCGATCACGTTCTTCTTTGACTTGTCGAAAACGTTCACCTTCATTTTTTGGTGCCTTGTCGTTTTGCTGGTCTTTAGATGATGAATCTCGATCATTGCGGTACTTGTTCAACAACCACTCCTGTAGATGGCGACATTCTTCTGTATTGTGGGTCTTAGATTTATGGTAGCTGCAATATGCCTGGGCATCTTCTGATCCTTGACTGTTGCGAGCCTGCTTTCCTGTGGAGCGACTGGATGGTTGGTCGCTGATTTGATAATTGGATGCTTTTCTGCTCTTTCCATCTCTGTACGCTTTGTCATAATGCTGTCTAGGCTCGTTGTATTCGTCAGGCTCTTTGTCCTTTGAAGATGATTTTTTGGCGGCTGCGTGTTTTTTGCTGAATGCAGCTTTATCTTCTTCAATTTCGATGAAAGTGATAGCCCGATGGAGTGCATCGTCCAGAGTCTGTGGTTTATACTTCATGAGCTCTTCTCGGAATGGTGATTCGTGCCAAAGACCATTTCGGAGTGCGAGGACTGCTGCTTCGTCGAGTACGGTGATGCGAGAGACTATGGCTCTGAATTTTTCGATGTACGAGCGTAGTGTCTCCGTAGGTTCTTGGGCTAGGGTCCATAAGTCGGCATTAGTTGCATTCTGTTGGATAAACAGCGAGTAGTGTTTGAGGAAAGCCGTTGAGAGTTGATTGTAGTCGTCGATAGAATGAGCTTCGAGGCGTGAGAACCAACCGAGGGCGAGTCCGCTTAAATTTTCCACAAACAATTGACAGAGACCGGCGTCGCGTTCTTCTGGTGAAAAATTGGCTCTTCCTGTTGCGATACTGAAAGCAGTGAGGTATTCTCTTGGATCAGATGTTCCGTTGTAAGTCGGGAGTTTGATTTTGTTCTTCTGGTGTCGGACAGGAATACTAAGGAGACGAGTTGTAAAAGGTGTATTCTGGGTCTCGCGAAGTACACGATCGATCTCTGGTGCTGCGCTGGTTGCCTGATGGACTTTGGAGTTCATGTTTTGCAGCTGAGCCCTCATTTCTTCAATGTCGTCGTCTCTGTGTTGGGTTTCCCTGTTGGTGATCTGCAGGGAGGTAGTGTTGTTGTTTGGGCGCTGATGTCTGGAGTCGATGATTGGTGCTGAAGATTCATTCACATGAGTCTGATGTTGTTGTCCAGAACTTGCGATTGGTGCATGTAGATCATTGGCTTGGGTTGATCGGTGCTGTCCTGAACCGGTCGCTGGTGTTGGTACATCGTTGAAAAGAACACGCTGGAGTCGTGGAGTGATCTCAACTTGTTGTGATCTTGGTGCGCCATTCTCGACAGACTGGAGTTCGTTGATGCGGTTGTTGCAAATAATCTGAGAATGCGCGAGGTCGTCCAAACGAGAATTCGTTCCTCGAGCGAGCTCATCAATCCTACCGAGAAGTGTTTGAAAGATCATGGAGATGTCCGGCTGGGTGGAGTACGTCGTTCTCGTGTTAGACATGGTGCCGGCTGGATGATGTGAGATTGTAACTGCTGCTGGTAGGGCTGAGGTCGTAACCATAGATGGTTGGGTTGAGGTGTTGGCTTGATGGTCCGAGGTTGCCAACATTGATGGCTTCTCTGATGTCGTCGCCACTAGTGTCGAGATGTTGGCTGTATGGTCCGAGATTGTCATTGCAGCTAGTTGTGCGCTAGTCGCTCCAGGATGGTCAGTGGTTGCCGAGATCGGAATGTCTTGTTGCGATGTGGGTTCTGTGACCGCCGAGCTGTCTTGAGGTGAAGAAGAATCCCCTGCCCCACGGTGGGCGCCAATTGTTGTTTCCATATCCGGTCGGTGATGTAATATTTATAAATGATGTAAAGGGGTGGAGATTTTCGTATTAATAGTCAAGAATAAACAAGCTCGGTCAATTACAAGAACTAAAGATGCTCGTCTAAACAGTTCGTCTAAACAAATATCTTTCTATTTTATGGTTTGAGGTCGTCTGGGCCGAGCTCGCCTAATGGTCGAGGTCGTCCAAGACTGTCTGTGATGAAGAGGCGATGCTCTCCTTTTCTGTACTTTCTGTACTTTTCTGTACTTTTCTGAGCGTCCTTTCAATGATTCTGACGTCTTCTATTTATAATGACGTACGTTTTGTCTTCTAGTGAAATCATCAATTGTTGCTTAACGGGCCGAGCCTGATTTTGGGCTTAGCTCTTAATGGACTGGTGCTAAGCCCATCTCCAACATACAAACCACAAAACTAAATTAGATCCATTTTGAGACTGCAGAATACAAAGAACAAGTCTCTCCCAATCTCAATTACAGAAAAGGAATAATCTAAGCTAATTCTCTCATTGCGAAATAGAAACAAGATCCATGAAACAACCACAAAAATTAGCTGCGTTCCTTGTCCAGTATTAGCAGCGATAACATCCCCCATTAATAACGAATTTCATCAAAAACTAATCAGATTAACGCATAGATCCATCAAAGAAGACGAAGGAAACCCAATAAGCTCCTGAAGAAATCGACAAGAAGAAGAAGAGAGAAAATCTACCTCTTCGATCAAAATTATACAGAAGAATAAAACAATGGTGTTGGGATCTGAGATCCGAGAAAATGCGCTTTTCTCACTTGAATCAATTTACTAAAGTAAGAGGAGAAGAAGAAGAAGCTTCGCAAAGTGTTCACTGCTTATATATATATATATGATGCGCTGTTTCCAAAATGACGCCCCATTTTAACATAGCTTAACCAAACCTCTTGCCGTTTTCTTCACTTCTCAACTGAAGCAATTTCACAAACAAAACTATTCTTCACCCTCTTAACTCTTGCATCTTCATCTACCGCTTTGAACTTTCGACTATCGTCTGACACTTAACCTTCTTATTTTCACCTCACTACAACTTCTTCAAGAGTCAATTGAAATGCTTCCACCAAGTTAGAATGAAAGATGGAACTAAAGTAGGTATCTATTTCTACCTATATAGGTAGATCTAATATGAATCCAACAGTGTCATTATAAGCAATTTTCTGAATTAAAAATCAACTCATACATTTTAATAGTAGTACATGTGTACCTTGACGGGTTATCAACCAACTTACCCAGCAGGAAGGATGGACTGGACTCACTTGAGTGTAATATCTAAAGTGGCAAGAAGCTGCCTTCAAAAACCTATGAGTTGAGTTTCAAATTTGACAGTTTAATTAAGAGAGTTTGGAAGCATTTTGAATTATACCGCTCGCTCACTGCAGTAGAGACCGGTCCTTGTTAAAGCACTTGTCAAAGTCGATTTTCCCTAACCAAAAAAATTTCAGGAAGTAGACTAAATACATGTTACTTTTGAAGCAGGGGAAGATGGTTGCTAATGGAGCAAGAGAAGAATGATCCATCGGTTTATGTGTAACTGTCGAACATTTACGCAGGTCTGGTTTGTGGAAACAAGCAGAAGAGATGAGAGGAGCCATTAATATGATATTACCACAAGGAAATTACATGTTTACCGTTTCCATGCTACCACTAAATATAATAAATAAATATTTAAATAAATAAAAATTTAAACTCTAAACCTTAAAACTCAACTCTAAACCCTAAACCATCAATCATAAACCCTATTTTTTTTTTTAAATACGAACCATAAACCCTAAACCATCAATCCTAAATCTTTTTTTTTTTTGAAATACGAACCCTAAACCTTGAAACATAAACTTTAAACCCTAAACCCCGAAACATCAACTCTAAACCCTAAACCCTAAACCCTAAACATCAACTCTAAACCCTAAACCCTAAACTTCAACTCTAAACCCTAAACCATCAACACTAAACCCTAAACTATCAGCACTAAACCCTAAACCCTAAAAAATTAACCCTAAACCCTAAAAAATTAACCCTAAACCCTAAAACATCAACTCTAAATCCTAAACCCTAAACCTTCAACTCTAAATCCTAAACCCTAAACCCTAAACCCTAAAACCCTAGAGTTGATGTTTTAGGGTTTAGATTTGAAGGTTTAGGGTTTTAGGGTTTAGGGTTTACGATTAGGGTTTAGAGTTGATGTTTTAGGGTTTAGATTTGAAGGTTTATGGTTTTACGGTTTAGGGTTCGAATTTCAGAAAAATATAGGGTTTACGTTTAGGGTTTAGAGTTGATGTTTTACGGTTTATATTTGAAGGTTTAGGGTTTAGAGTTGATGTTTCGGGGTTTAAGGTTTAGAGTTGATGTTTCATGGTTTAGGGTTTAGAGTTGATGATTTAGGGTTTAAAGTTGATGTTTTAAGTTTAGATTTAGGGTTTAGGGTTTACGTTTAGGGTTTAGAGTTGATGTTTTAGGGTTTAGATTTGAAGGTTTAGGGTTTAGGGTTTAGAGTTGATGTTTCGGGGTTTAAGGTTTAGAATTGATGTTTCATGGTTTAGGGTTTAGAGTTGATGATTTAGGGTTTAAAGTTGATGTTTTAAGTTTAGATTTAGTGTTTAAGGTTTACGTTTAGGATTTAGAGTTGATGTTTTAGGGTTTAGGGTTTAGAGTTGATGTTTCGGGGTTTAGGGTTTAGGGTTTAGAGTTAATCTTTCATGGTTTAGGGTTTAGAGTCGATGATTTAGAGTTTAAAGTTGATGTTTTAAGTTTAGATTTGTTAACCTTATGTTTTTTTTGTCAAATTTAATGAAAAGGTTATAAATGTCTTTTACCGTTCATTAAAGATGAAGGTAAAAGTGGTTAGTGTAAACATGAAAAGTGGTACTTCGAAAATGATATTTTTGGCAATTTTCTATTAGTTAACCTTAAGGGTATAAGTGTCTATTACCATTCATTAAAAGTGAGGGTAAAAGTGGTTAGTGTAAATATGAAAATGAAAAGTGGTACTATGAATATGGTATTTGTGGCAATTTACCTGTTATGATTTGGAGCTATAAAGTAACGAGACCGCAGCGGATGAGATTGTAATTTAATTCGTTTTAGTCTTTGTAAATGTAAGGTGCTAACACCCATTACTTGTTGGGAAATTGCCAAAAATACCATTTTCAAAGTACTATTTTTCATATTTACACTAATCACTTTTACCTTCATCTTTAATGAAGGGTAAAAGACGTTTATAACCTTTTGGTTAACTTTGACAAAAAAAACATATGGTTAACCAATCTAAACTTAAAACATCAACTCTAAACCCTAAATCATCAACTTTAAACCCTAAACTATGAAACATCAACTCTAAACTCTAAACCCCGAAGCATCAACCCTAAACCTTCAAATTTAAACCCTAAAACATCAACTCTAAACCCTAAACGTAAACCCTAAACCCTAAATCTAAACTTAAAACATCAAGTTTAAACCCTAAATCATCAGCTCTAAACCCTAAACCATAAAACATCAACTCTAAACCCTAAACCCCGAAACATCAACTCTAAACCCTAAACTCTAAACTTTCAAATCTAAACCCTAAACCATATATTTTTCTGAAATTCGAACCCTAAACCCTAAAACCCTAAACCTTCAAATCTAAACCCTAAAACATCAACTCTAGGGTTTTAGGCTTTAGGGTTTAGGCTTTAGGCTTTAGGGTTTAGAGTTGAAGGTTTAGGGTTTAGGATTTAGAGTTGATGTTTTAGGGTTTAGGGTTAATTTTTTAGGGTTTAGGGTTTAGAGTTGATGTTTTTGGGTTTAGGGTTAATTTTTTAGGGTTTAGAGTTTAGAGTTTACTTTTTAGGGTTTAGGGTTTAGTGTTGATAGTTTAGGGTTTAGTGTTGATGGTTTCAGGTTTAGAGTTGAAGTTTAGGGTTTAGGGTTTAGCGTTGATGCTTTAGGGTTTAGAGTTGAAGGGTTAGGGTTTAGGGTTTAGAGTTGATGTTTCGAGATTTAGGGCTTAGAGGTTATGTTTCGGGGTTTAGGGTTTGTATTTTAAAATATAATATGGTTTAAGATTGATGGTTTAGGGTTTAGCGTTGAGTTTTAGGGTTTAGGGTTTGAATTTTGAAATAGTATAATTCGAAAAAAAATTTAAAAAATTAATTTTTTATTTTTTTAGATTTTTATTTATTTATTTATTATATATATAAAGAACCAGAGCATAAGAGTCTTTTGCTACTTAATGAATATTTTTGAAAATGTCTCTTTATTAATGGTAAAAATTAAAAGTAGTACCATGAAAGTAGTGGTAAACATGTAATTTCCCCTTACTTGTTAAATAAGGCAAATTGGAATTAATTATTTATTCATTCTTTTTTTTCCGTTAGATTATACATACATATATATATATTCATTCTTCTTCTTAGACAAAAAAAAAAAAATCATTCTTCATAGTTATTAAATTGAATATTCGTAACATTATTTTTAACGGAATTTGTAACATTATTGCACTGAAAATTTTATAAAATGTATAGACGGAAGAGTGATTTACCATCCTTTTAATTTCAAAGATATAATTAAGACTAGTTTTTCAAAATAAAATTAAAAATCATGAGAAGCTTTTGTTTAAAATAAAGTAAAAATCATGAGACTCTTGGGGATGATAATGAGTTATCTGACAGTCCACTGGCATGAACGTAGTAACCAAATCAGTATCGGCTCCACCTCTCGCTCACAGAGTCGCAAGTACCGGCGTACCGCACCGTTCCTACTGAATTTAGAATTTTAACGCTGTATTTTTTTTTCGCTCAACAATAACTTTTCATTATCCAAATGTGAATACAAGATTACAACCTCGAAAATTTTTAACGCTGTATTTAGAAAATGACTAGTCTTTTAAACTTTTAGGAAAAATTTGGAAAAATACCTTCATATGGGTTTATATTTTGAAAATTACACTACTTATTATTGTTTTTGAAAATTACACTTATTTATAGATAAAATGACCAAAATATCATATTTAAATGTTATATGTATTCTAATATTTAATTTTAAAATGTTTAAAAAGTAAATCCAACAACAATCAGGTTTTATATTTTTCTTTTCTAAATAAATTAATATCTATATAAAATCTTATTTAAAATTTTATTCATGCGACAATATATTATTATCTCGTTGGAAATCTTTGTCGTCACCGTCATAATGGAGAAAACTTATTAACCCCCACACGAGAATGTAACCAATTTTGGAACTTTAAAAAAAGAAATCAAGTATCCATAATCTGAACCACAAGTTCGACTAGATCCACTGTTGCTTCCCCAGCAAAATGCTTTTAAATATTTCATCACTATTCAATATACTTGTTCTTAGGATCTTTTCAGAAACAAAAACCAATCAATCAACATTACAAACTTCTTTAGCAAATACTAATGATCCCTTGAAGATTTTTTTTGTTTTGATATTAGATCAGACACTCATGAAAACAATCCAGGATATATAAAAACAAACGGTGCATTGATGTATCTCTTTTCTTTTTGTTTCAGTTTATTAATTACTGTAACTTTGTACTTTGATTAGCATGATTACATGGAAGATAGTATGTTTAAGAACTTTGTGCATATGGGCACATAAGAATTCGTGGAGTTGCAGTTAAATTTATGACATATTTGAACAGTTTTTTAAGTGTGTAGTTTGCCTGTTTTAAATGATGGTTGATGAACTTGTAAAACACTTCAATCTATTTCGTGAAAAATAGACCCCAACAATATTATGTATTTATCTCAAATATAAATTTTGACACACATAAATAATAATAATATTTTTCGTATTTACATTTTAGTTATTTAAATTTGTAATATTAGAATCAGGATAAATATGTCTTATCATATGCAATAAAGTGTAGTTTTCAAAAAGAAAAATGAAAAGTGTATTTTTCAAATTTCAAATGATAAACAGTGTATATTTCAAATTATCCCAAGATTTTACATATATCAAAAATTAAATATACTCATTTTTAAGCAGTTAATACTTTATTTATTTCACAATGCAAACTTATATTCTCATATTTAATTTATATTTATTGTTAAAGCAAAATATATTAATTAAGCTTTCTAACATTAATTTTTAAATATAAAAGGATAATTAAAAAATCGATTATTTAAATTTAGAGTGAATGTATAATTTTAATATTCTTGGTTTATTATTTTTACAACTGTGGTTTCTTACAAATATTTTGCTCTGAGAGTGTATGCTAAACAGTTTTTTAACAAGATATTTAATAACTGGTTGTGCTAAACAATTTTTCTTAGGGTGGTATTTAGGTATTCTTTTGTGGTTTGAATGATTTTTTTTCCAGATTTTTGGTAATAGACTTATAATTTTTATTTGATAATTTATTTTTTGGATTGAATTTGATAATCACTTGATTCAAATCAGATTTTATCTAATATATAACATCGTCCAAAATCTAAATATTATTCAAATATGTCTGATAGAAATATTTACAGATATCCAAAATATTTAACGTAAATAATTTTTTTAAAAATATTTCTATGAGTTTTAGTAGTTCAAGAACTACCTGATATCCAAAATATTTAATCCTGAACTCTATTCAAAAATATTTCTAAAATTAAATAATATCAAATTTAGATTTGAACCAGTTTGGATTCAGAATTTAGATTTAGTTTTTTTTTTCAGTTCTGATTTTTGCTTCACCTTCTATAATAAGACTAAATTTACAGAATTTACTCGAAAAAGATGTTGAATACGATAAAATTAATATGAAAAGATGCAAGTTTGTTCTTAAAAAAACTTTAAAAAATAACAAAAATCCCAAAGAACGAATATACCAAAAAAAAACTCAAGCATACCACCAAGATGAATATTGAATCATCTTGTTTCAAAAACAGCCGTGATTAATTAATTATAACATTTTAAAAAAAAATCCTTAATTAAAATTTAGTAATCAGGCATTGATTGACTAATCTTGCCTTCTTCTTCAGCAGCCATCTTCTTCTCAGTGATCCTCAACCAAATACAAACACCTGTGAAACTAATCATCAAGCTCACCACTCCACTTCCAAGCCCTATCCCAACGATCGCCATCACCGATAAGCCTTTGCCCTTCACCATATCCTGCAACGGATACCCGTACAACCCCTTGTTCCCCACGAACGAACTCGCGTTAAACCTCGGAAAACTCCCTGTCCTATTCGACAAGTACGTCGGAATCTGGCCGGAGAGTTTGTTGTTCGACACGTCAAACGCAGACAGCCTCGCCAAGAGTCCTAGCTGCTGAGGGATTTGACCGGAGAGCTGGTTATCATGGAGGTCGATGACGTTCAGGTAAGCGCAGAGAGCTAACTGCGGAGAGATTTCGCCGGAGAGACGGTTTGATGAGAGGTTGAGTACGGCGAGGTTAACGAGAAACTGTATCTCCGGCGGGATGTCACCGGAGATCTGGTTTGACGATAGATCCAAGGACTGGAGGTTGGTGCAGTTGGAGAGAAACGGAGAGATTGAGCCGCGAAGTGAGAGGGTAGTGAGAGAAAGCTTATAGATTCTGCCATTGTTACAGGTGGCGCCAGGGAGGTAAGAGGTGAAGCCGGAACAAGGGTTGGAGAAGACGTTGTTTGTCCAGTTCCGGAGATTACGCGCCGGATCCTCCAAGCTTTGTCGGAGATTCTTCAAACACGCCTCGTCGTTTGGATCAGCGGAAGCTAAACGCCGTGCCGTTTCGAAGCTCAGTAAAAGGAGAAGGAGTAACTGGTAGCTAATAAACCGGTGACTCCTCGCCATCTGTTTCCGTCGCAGTCAGAGAGATTTCGCGAAGGTTGAAGAAAAAGGTGGAGTTTCCATGTGACTGTCAACGAAAAAGGAAACGGTTGCAGAACATTTGTACTTGAGAAAGTGTGTTGTGTAATAATACGGCGCGTGTTAGCATAGCGTGAGTAGGATAGAAGTGGAACTTAAATGGAGGGATTAGACTGAATTGATTGTCCTGGGGCTGGATGTGATTAGTTATACATTTATACTGCTGTTTTTCAACTTTAATTATTCTTTAAATGTATATACCAAACACACACTCATGCTTAACATCTTTAATCATGCCATCCAATGTCTTAAAAACAAATTTTAGATTTAAAATAAACTTATAGAATATTGTATCTGTATTGTAGATAGATTAAATTATTTATGTATATAGTTTTATTTAATCCAAATGGGTTAAAAAGGAAATCATAACCCCCCCCCCCCATTTACTTTTCCCCCTTTTTTTGAATTTTGTGGTCCAGTAATTTGAATGCATGTGTTCATGGTATTGCAGGTCAAACAACTTTTTTTAAGCCACTAAACCAATGTCACAAAAGAAAATCTGGAAAACTCTGGGTCCTTAAAGATTTTTTTTTCTAAAAAAAAAAAGAAAAAATTAAAAAATAAACCAACCGCGGGCCGCCGGATCCCGCAAACAGTGCAAAAAATCCCCAAAGACTGATCTTTATTTTGTGATTTTGGGACTGGTTTTTAAAATTTTTGTAGGACCCACGCGTTAATGGAGCCCACAAACAGTTAAAAACTTCTTTTAGAAACCATCGATATTTATGCTCTTAGAACAACATTATTGGTAGGACTAATTTTTAAGTCCTTAGTTTATCTTATTATTATTTTTATGTTAAGAGACAAAGGTAAGAGACAATCCCAAAAGTGTAGATTATTGGTAGGACTTTTTGTTGTCTCTTAGTAAATTAATTATTTATTTTAATAAATAATGACATATAAAAGATAAGTTTAAAATAAAACATATAACATTAAAATTGAAAACATAAGAAAATTACAAAGTTGCCAAAATAAAAAAACAAGAAAAAAAAATTACAAACATCATAAATAAAAGCAAACAAACATTTTATTGAATTCATAGAAACTTAAACATTATATGTTATTTGGAAGATGTCCAAATTTATCCCATATATTTTCAATCAAATCTTTTTTTAATTGTTGATGGGCTTCTTTATCCCAAACTTCTGTTCGACGACCAATTGTATTGCCGTGTTTTGTAGTCTTTTTGACGGAAAATGTTTGATCCACATCTTCTCCTTGTTGAAATTCTAAAACGTTATACTGAGTGTATGAATCTCGTTCATCTTCGATAATCATATTATGGAGTATGATACATGCTCTCATAATATTTGCTATTTTGTCTTTATCCCATATTTTAGATGGATTTTTGACAACGGAAAATCTAGCTTGCAGGACTCTAAAAGCACACTCAACATCTTTTCGAACAACTTCTTGGGTTTTAGCAAATAATGAATTCTTCTCACCTTGTGGTAGTCGGATAGATTGAATAAAAGTCGCCCAATTCAGATAAATACCATCTGTGAGATAATAAGCAAAATGGTACTCCGTTCCGTTGACATAGAAGTTTACTTGTGGCGCAATTCCATTACTAATGTCATCAAAAACAGGTGATCGATCAAGAAGCTTTCGGTGAGACAACGGATCGGTGTCGAGGGAGCGAAATACCCGAGAGGATTTTGAAATCGGGATGAAATGGGGGGACGATCTCTGTCGAACTCTTTCGCCGTCGAGAGAGAGAGTCGGGAGAACATGCAATTGATTTTCAGACGGCAAAACAACATTGCCCTACACCACTTCCACACCCAATCGCATTCAGCCAGCTGGCACTAAAGACCATCGACAAAACTTCTTAATTAAGGACAATCGACTTCCGTTTCTTTGTAATTTAAGCCTTTTTGATTTAATTTTCGGCCCAATAGTCCTTAGAAATCAGGCTAAGGACGCCGATAATGTTGGTCTTGGTGCTTTACACTATTTCGCTTCACTATTTAACACGATCATATTATATGCCACATAATAATAGGTGGAAAAAATAGTGCTGATAAAAACAAAAAATATAATTGGTGAAAACTATTTGAATGTTTAATGGAGATTGACATTTACAGTTGGGGATGTAAGAACCACTAGGCATCGTTTTACTTGGTAGCCCATTTTCAACTTATACAAAGCCCAATTTAAAGTAAGTTGGACATCTAAGATCTTGGGCTTGGGCCTCGCTATTTTTTCTTTGTTTCAGAGTTTCGTACCTTCTAGGAAGAATATTAATAATGTCTACTAGTAGTCTAGTATTTAAGATTATTGCAAACAAGATATGAGCCCCTTGCGTTGCAACGAGTTTTGTTTGATGTTTTAATTTAATAAAAACCATAAAATAATAAATCATTTTATTATAGTTTTATGATTGTTTTTTGCATATGTTGTTTGAAATTTATTTTATAATTAAAACTCGTTTCACACATAAGTTCAAGTTAATATTTGTATTTTATAATCATGATGCATAGATGAATTGTTATAAACTTTGTATTTAGAATAAGAGAAAATACTATACCTAAACGTTTAAACTGAACACAATCCAAAATAAAAAAGTGAATGAAAAGTAAAAAAAGAAATGAAAGTCAAATACACCAATCGAGTCAATGACAACATTATACATGTTCTTATGTACTAATTTAATGTTTTTTAAATAAGTCTTTAAAAATTTATCTTGTTAGGATATTTAAAAGGAAAACATTCTATTTTATAAATCTCTTTTTATTTACAATAAAAAATAATATTAAATACTCTTTTACAATAAAAAATAATATTAAATACTCTCCATAACTATAACACATAATCTTTAGAAATTTATTCAAGACTAGGGGTGTCAAAATGAGTTAAAGCTCATGAACTGGCTCAGCTCAGTTTGATTTTCCATGAGCATGAGCTCTCCTTTTTAGGCTCTTAATGATCGAGCTTAAATTAGATCACGAGTTATATGAGCGATTTTTAACTCACGAGCTAACTCACGAGCTTAGTCATTTTATACTTTATATATATATATATATATATATATATATATATATGTGTGTAGATGACTTCTATTTTTCTTATGGATAGTTTCTATATTAATCATATTTATCTTCTAAAATTAAAATGTAAAACCAAAAAGTTTTAAATATACATAAAAATGTATAAGAATATTGATATCAATCCTCAGAGCGAGCCGTGCCTACACTAGGAATTTTGAAACATTTGCTTCTGTTAAAAAAAATTGGAAACTTTTTATAGGGCATATTTTTATATAGTTTGTCCATGAACAAAACGTTATTGATTGATTCATATTTTTTACTATTATAACCTAGATGTCAATATGACTAGTTAATTATATCCTATTATTTTATATTACCTCCTAATATGTTCATCTTCTTTTCTTCTATCATAAAACTTTGTTTTTCTTCATCTTTTAAATTTTTATCTAATATTTTATCTTATTTGTTTATTAATCTACTTTTACAATTTTGAAATAAAATTTCTGTATATAAGACTTATATATGTTTCAGTTTTGTATTTATCAGTTAAACATGACAATGAAAAATTATTCTACCAAAATTTTATTTTAATTTTTAATTAATTTTTATGTAATTTCATCATAAAACAATTTGACTTAACATATTATTTTATTTGGTTTAGGGCATCAAAAATTCTTCGCACGGCTCTGTCAATCCTCTTGTCATAAATCTTTAGAATTAAAATGTAAAAAAATATATTTCTAAGACTCTCATGCCGAATATATATTTTTATAATTTGAATAGATGAAGACTTTGAAGATGAATCATCTCAAGACTCTTATGTGAAATAGATTTTTGGATCACTAAATTAGCTTTTATTTAATTAACTATTAGGTTTTGTTTTCATTCAGTATTGAATATTAATGTTTTGGATTTTTAACATTTAAATTTTAATTATATTATGAAATTATGTTATTCTATATTTTATTTTATAATTATTTTTTTATATTTTATATTTTTAAATTGGATCGCGAGTTAGCTCATTTAACTCATGATCTAGATGATCTGAGTACAAGTTTACATATGGAAGCTCATATAATAAATGAGATGAAGTGGATTAGCTCATGAAAGATCCGAGCTCACTACGAGCTGAGTTGAGTTGAGCGAGTTAGCTCATTTTGATACCCATATTCAAGACCATTAAGATTCATTAACATACACCGTATAACAATTAAATCGTGAAAATATGATGAATAATACACAAATGCACTTTTAATATAATTTTCGACGTAGACTTCAACTGGAGTCTACATTTGTAGACTTTCAAAAAAGTCTACACTTATTAGCTAACAACATAGTCAAACCCAAGATTTGATAGTTTCATAATTATAACAGATAATATTCTGAAAATCATTCAAGATCATTAAGATTAACTAACACACACTGCCAAACAATAAAATTGTGAAAAAATTTAATGAATAACACACAAATCCACTTTTAATAGAATTTTCTACGTAGACTCCATATTTAGTCTGCAAAATCGTAGACTTGCTTTGCAGTCTACGTATGCAGAATGTCATATACATCTACTATTTGGGCTGGTTTTTGCAATTGCAAAATTCATGGGTTATTTTTGTATTTGAAAAAAGTTGTGATTGTATACAAGTAAACTTCATTTTCAGTCTACAATTTGGAAAATGTTAGTTTTGCAATTGACCCAAATTCACCAAGTATTTGACTTTCAAAATTAGACTTCATTTTTAGTCTACATTTTAAATTTTTTTGAAAGAGGTTAGTTTTGCAATTGACCAAATTTTACCTTTTACGAGTAGATTTAAATGGACGTCTACGAATGTGTAGACTTCCTATGAAGTCTACTATCAAATCCGACGGGTTAATTTTGTGTTTGACCAAAATAAAATAGTAGACTTCATATGCAATCTACTTTTTTTTATAAGAATAGACTGCATATGAAGTCTACACTTTAATTAATTTTTGGTCAATCTTTTAACATTTTAGTCAAGCATAAAACTAACCTATTCAAAGAAGTCAAAGTTTTGGTCAAATGCAAAAATGACATTTTGTAGACTTTCCGGGCAATCTACAGAATGTAGACTTTCTGATGAAGTCTACTATGAAATGTCAAAAGTTCGGTCAAATGCAAAACTAATTTCTTTGTAGACTTCTTCGTAAGTCTACCAATATTTTTTTTTTGTTTTCAAAGGTAAAGAAAGACATAGACTTTTATTGAGGTCTGTGTTGTAAAAAATATAACTTTGGTCAATTGCAAAACTAACATGTGCGTGACAAGTAGACCGCATCGTAAGTGTACACATATGCGTACACATATAAAACAGTCTACTATCGCGACATAGATCTAGAAAATGACGAAAGCAATGTAAATAGTTACATTTTCCGGTGTAAAACTCATCTTTTCCACCGTCCAAACTATAAATATGAGCAAAAAGAAACACTTTTGACGATTTTTTACCGAAGAAACTAGAAAGCATGAAGTTTTATGTTTATAAAATGAAAGTTATGAGAGTTTTTAGATGAAAATTCAGAGAAAACGAAAATTTGTTGGTGTATAATGAGGAAAGTAGATATAAATTAAATTGTAGAGCTTTAAGAGCTTAAATATGGTTGGAAAAATTGATGATAATGACGTTGTTGTAAATAAGGAGAAATGTTTAAGGTCTATTTGGTATTTTGATATTTTTGAAATAAATATGAAATTAAATAATACTGATAATTTGGTAAACATTTCAAAAACTTAAGGAGGGTATGGAAAATTCATGAGTAAATAATATTTACAAAAAAATATTATTTTTAGGCTTAACTTGAAATCTAAGTCATATTTGAAAAACGCTCATGGTTTTAAGTATCTGGTTCTTATAAAGCTCCTTGTGTGAGAGAATAATTTTGATTCAATAATTTTATTAACTTTAAGTATTTATCATCTTCTATTTCTTGATTTTCCATTTGTCGTGTAACTACAAGATCATGTAAAAGGTTCCAAAATTCTCGTAAATAAAATTCTCAAGTTGTCTAAAGATCAAAATCAGATTTTTTTTAAACACTTTTTATCTTTCTTTTCTTCCTCTAAAGCGAAAAGACCAAAAGAAGATACAGTCACCTCCCTGTTACGCCAGAACAGGAACAGACTCGATGTTATACTCCTCCGCTTAGTTTTCCAGATAGCCATTTATGTGCTGTGGAAGGAGAGGAACTCAAGACAGCATGGAGGTGTGTGCGCACCTCTGGATACAACTACTAAAGCCATTGGGAATATGGTCAAGAAGCGCATCTCATCTTTGAAGTATATGGGAAACCATAAGCTGAGTGGGCTAGTAGTGAGATGGTTTACTATCTACACATATTAAAACATATCATTCTTTTTTTCTTTACAGATTAGAACAATAGATTATCTTATGTAAATTCTTTTTCATCTTTGATCAATAAATTTGATATTTAATCAAAAAAAGAAAAGAACAAAAGAAACGGCCAGTAAATTTACAAAAGAAAAAATGTTTAAACTGAGACTGTCAATAAACTAGTAAAGAGAAGAGACGAGTTCTCGTCGGTGGGTCAAGACAAAGACGTGTTTTATTAGATCAGTGAGTCGAAACCGAGTTACAAAAGGGGAAGAGAACAGAGGAAAAAGTCCGGCGAAGACAAATTCGTCGGACCGTACAAGTCGGCGAGATGTAAGATGTAAAACCCTAATTCTAGCCGAAAGTGAGTGTAGTAATTTGCGGATCCCCTCCTTGTTGCCTTGTCTCCTCCTTTTATAGGTGAACGCTCGTTGACCTAATGTGTCTTGTCTCGATGGGCCTCCTCGAGTAATTGGGCCGACTCATCGGGCCGTTGTGTCAGGTCGGCGAGCCGATGATGTTCAGTCAATCATCTCATCGACTAAAAGTAGTCTGGAGCCGAGCCGAACACCGGCTTTCAAGTCGACGAGCCGATCTTTTTTGTTGTAATCATGTGTCTAGGTAATTGTCTTGCGGGCCTTTTGGGAGGGCTAGGCCCATACCCAACAAAAAATATCAAATAAAAGAAAGAGATAGATTCTGTAGCATTTGTTAGACTGTTGTTGTATATATTATGCTTCAGTTTATTCTGTATGATCGTGTGAACTAGCATTTGTCTGCCTTTAAAAAAAAACTACGATTGTTCTTTTCGTATAATTTTTGTTTGTTTTGTTTCACGTTATGGCCCTTTTCTCCCTTAATGCATGCAAAACCCTAACTATTTATTACAACCATATAACTTTAAGCCAGAGATTTGTAACAAATGTAACGAAAAGAAACATTTCAAAGATTTGTTTATGACTTAAAGTTAGCTAATGTTTACAATCAAGCCGACTCAAAGTCTAATCGTGAAAGACAGACATTTGGGTGCAAAAAGTAGAGAAAAAACTATGGGCTATACATATAAAAGAACGTTATGCGTCAATACACCGAAATGTTTATCTATCTAATCGAACAATGCCGCAACTTCAATCAAACATTTAATCAATTAGACAATAAAATTTTAAACTTAGTTCTGTATTTATTGATTGT
This sequence comes from Brassica napus, assembly GCF_020379485.1. Taxonomy (NCBI): domain Eukaryota; kingdom Viridiplantae; phylum Streptophyta; class Magnoliopsida; order Brassicales; family Brassicaceae; genus Brassica; species Brassica napus. Next base: position 22,243,049 of record NC_063444.1, on the reverse strand, counting down.
ATCATGTCTCCATATCTCGTGAAATGTTAGAGAGAGCCTAAAACTTCTGCTCCTACAATTATATATATATATGTATATAATATGCGTGCCTTCTGTGTGTATTAAGAATATATAATTTAGCTAATTAAGTTTTAATTAAGTGTGGTTAGTACTTAAGTATATGATTAATGGATCTATTTGGTCATCAGACCACCATTTTCATTAACCTAACTTTATATTCGTCACCTATATATGTATGTATAATTTCGTACCATGTAAATAAGACTTACCATGTATTGAAACTTTGGCATGTCATCTTAGTTATCATTACAATCACTAGGAGGCCTATTTGTTTTCCTTTTAGTGGCTTAATATGGACCGAAATACATCATATCAATCATGTTCGATATATACTGTTATTTTATTGCTATTAGAATTATGAAGCTGATTATGATAAGCATTAGTTAATTAAACATATGCATTAAGAAAAGACCAAAATTAATCCATATACGTCACTTAAAGGTGATTAGGACTGCCAAGAAGATAGTCGACCGTGAATTTGAATTTGGCCTCCTGAGAGCATCTCCAAAAGACACTAAATAACTTCAAATATGAAGTTTTTTGCTCTCCAAAAATAAATTTTAAAACTTCAAATTTGAAGTTTTGATGAGTGAAACTATGTATTTGAAGTTTCACTACTCAAAACTTCAAATTTGAAGTTTCATATTTTTATTTATATTTTGGTCCCTACAATTACACATCACATTTATAATTCATAATTATTTTTTTGTTTATTACTTTAATCCTTATAAAAATTATATCTCATAAATATTTTAAGTTTTGTTTACAAAATTTAAGTTTACACATAAAATTAAATAAAACTTTAAAAGAAGATTTAAAATATTTAAAATTAGATTTAGATAACAAAAATATACACAAAAAAAATTAACAATTTTTTTTTTAAAAAATTACATGAAGACATAACTATTACACAGATTTAAATATTACAACAACACTAATAGTTAGGTAAGTTTGATCCGGAACCTTTAAAATTTCCAAATATTGTCCAATTTTTTTTGTGTAATTGAAGATGATTGTTGTTGTTGATGATGTCTTTTCGTACAATTATTTTTTGTTCTTATATTCACGAGTATTAATATCATCGATAAAAGTTAGTTTTTAGCAATATTTTATGTTTCTCTTTTACTTTCTTGTTCTGATCTAATATATTTACAAGTATTAATATCTCCTGATTTCAACAATTTTTTTATCTCTAATCTACAAATTAAAAATGAGGAGAGCTAGTTTTACTTTGAAATGCACTAGTATATCATATATGCATTACGAAAAATCGCTTTATGGAATAATATGGTATTTTGGTTGAAGCTTAATATTAATTAAGTTATTTTGTTTAAAATTTTATATTTTAATATAATATTTTATTAATTAATATTGTTGTAATATGTTTATATATGTGTTAGTTATTTACAAAAGTTTTATGAATTTAAATTAGTTATGACAAATATAAGGACCATATTATAAAATACAAATAGTTTTGAAGTTAAGTTTGAAGTTTTGCTTTTGGAGAAGAACACCTTTAAACTTCAAATATAGAGTTTTGGAAACTTCAAAATAGAGTTCCTTTTTGGAGATGCTCTTATAGAAAATATAACTTAATTAGGACTAAGTTCTCCTCTTCTATAATTTTTTTTTTCATTATCTTGAGGAGTCCAATATTTATGAAAGGTAGATTACTCCCTAAAAAGAAAAGCAATACATGGATAGACCTCTTTTTTAAATATTCAAATGAAAGCATGATTTTATATCCAAAAAGCCACAAAATCACCACAAAAAGTTCCCATTGATAGCACATTATGATACCTCGTTTTACTGATATGCTATCGTAGATGCATATAAAATTTTCATACTCTATAACAGGACTAGATTAACGCTATGGTAAAGTTTAAGTAACAGGACTAAAATCTAATTTTTCGCGACACATTTAGTGAAAATCAGAAAAGTTCCATCTCTCATCTTGCATTTTCCCCTCTCTCATATCTCCCATTTCCCCTTTTCTCTTAGAACCCTAATAAAAGGTGAGATCGATTCTACAAATCTGGAACCCTAATTCCCTTATCCCAACCGTAAATTCATCGCCATTTCGATCACCGAAGGCAATCTTGCTTCAATTGCGAGGTTTGACTCGACATTGAGCTCAAATCGAGCATAAGTATCCTTGCTTCAATTCTTTCGTATCGTTTGATTTCGTATTTGCATGTTTGATTTCGTGTTTGATTTTACTTGATTGACATCGATTTCGTAGTGGTTTGCTTGAATTGAGGTGTATATATATCGAGTTATCATCTACGGATATGTTTTGAGCTACGTGTTCTGAATTTGATTAATTTTACTTTGAATTGGTTCTTTATGTTAGTAAAGGTTTCAATTCAGGTTAGAACATACAATGGTGGACAAAGCATGGGTGCATCTTAGCAGGTGATGAATTCAATCATATATGTTACTTTTCAGTAAGTGTTTTGAGACTTAATTAACTTGTTTATTTGCTTTTCCTTTTGATTCTTAACCGTAGAGTTGATCCTGCTTATGAGAGATTGGCTTCAAAGTTCGTACGAGATGTGGCTGCATCTTTGGGAGGGATTGATATGATTCTCTGTCCTTGCATTGACTGCCGTAATATAGATCGTCACTCAGGAAGTGTGGTAGTTAACCATCTCGTTACTAGGGGAATGGAAAAGGCTTATAAGATGTGGTCTGATTGGTATCTACATGGAGACTTCAACTCAGGGGTTGCAGATGAAGGCAGAGTTCATCGATGGAATGATGCGATCTTCGGGTTATAGAGAGATGCTGAGTGTTTTGATGAAGTGTTAGCTGGTACGGGGGGTTTGTCTGAGATGGCAGAGAGAGACGACAAGAAAGAAGATGAGTTTTTGGCAAAGCTAGCTGATGCTGAAACACCATTGTATCCGAGCTGTGGAAAACATAGCAAGTTATCGGCTATTGTATCATTATTTTGATTTAAGACTCAGAATGGGTGGTCTGACAAGAGCTTCAATGATCTGCTAGAGACATTGCCGGAGATGTTACCAGAGGAGAATGTGCTACACACTTCACTATATGAGGTTAAATTTTTTTTGAAGTCATTTGATATAGGTTACAAGAAGATTCATACATGTGTCAACGACTGCTGCCTATTTAGAAAGAGGTTGAAGAAGCTTGAGCACTGTCCTAAATGCAAAGCTTCAAGATGGAAGACTAATACCCACAGTGGTGAAAAGAAGGAAGGAGTCCCACAGAAAGTATTAAGGTACTTTCCAATAATCCCAAGACTGAAGAGAATGTACCGGCCTGAGAAAATGGCCAAGGATTTACGGTGGCACTTCAGCAACAAAAGCACTGATGGAAAACTTCGGCACCTTGTTGATTCAGCCACATGGGATTAGATGAATGCCAAATACCCTACCTTTGCCGCTGAAAAAAGGAACATGAGGCTTGGACTTTCAACAGACGGATTCAATCCATTCAATATGAAGAATACAATGTACAGTTGCTGGTTAGTTTTGTTAGTCAACTATAACTTGCCACCTGATTTATGCATGAAGAAGGAGAATATCATGCTTTCATTGTTGATTCTCGGTCCACAAAAGCCTGGTAATAGTATAGATGTGTACTTAGAACCCCTCATTGAGGATCTAAACCATCTGTGGAGCATTGGAGAGTTAGTGTACGACGCAATGACTCGATAACGGTTACTTTGAAGGCGATGCTGCTTTGGACGATCAGTGATTTCCCACTTTATGGAAATCTTGCAGAAGAAATGGTCAGTATATGTTCTTCCTGTTGTTTTCTTTTAAGTGGTTAGTTGAGGATATTAAGACATACAATATTTCTTCCTGTTGTTTTTTTCGAAAAAAAGTTCTAAAAACCCATCTGGAATGACAAGGCTTAAAATTTGGGTCAAGTCACGCACTAGAAAAGATGGAACACCTATTAACACAAATGCGGCTGAGAAGATTGTGAGCTTAAAACAAATATTTACTTATCGTGATTTTGGTTGGGAGTTTTTTATAACTGAAGCTGCTTTTGTTATTCGTTTGTTTTCTAATGTGAAGGAAAAGGCAGCTGAGCATATTAATGGTTCTAGTCCATCATGTGCTAAAGATAGATATGAGGATACACTAGTCCAACTGTTAGGACCTGACAATCCTTGTCGTTTGAGAGTAATGGGCAAAAATATGAGTAAGACAAAATTAGCTTGCTTCAAGTGAAGAAAAAGACTATGTCTGAAATGAAAGAGAAGCAAATTTAACTACAGGAAATGGTGGATCAGTTAAACACTGAACTTGCGAAAGTGAAAAACCAGGTGGGAGAAGAATATAAAGTGAGTGAAAAATCAGCTGCTAGAGTAAGTTATTAATATTACATCAATGATTTGTTTACAATTTTGCAATGTCACATTTTAACTCATGACTATGTAACAGAGTGTGTATAGAAAATCACTGAAGAGGTGTCTTATTATTGATTGGGCTGATGAAGATGGATGGAAACGTTGGTGAGGGGCGTATTTTCTCTTTCGAGCCAGATGATATAGTGAATGACAGTCGATTAGGCCCTACGGATGTTAAAGTCTTGGTTGATTCTGCTACTGAACCATAAGCTTACCTCTGGAGACCTGAGAGAAACATGTGCACCATTAAGGAAGCTATTGGCCATATTATTGCATGGCCTAAGAATAAATGTGTTGAACTTGGTCAGAGCCTCCAACCAGAAGACATTGCACCACTGATAAAGTTTTTTTTTTTTTCTGTTGTCTTAGTAGTATAAGGTTAGACCTAAGAATACTTATTTGGACATATTATTCTATGTCTGTGATAGGGCTCAAGGGAAAATTCTCTCAACAAATGCCAACTACTGGATTTATCCGATGATAAGATGGTTCTTGGTGAAGGACATTGGCAAACTACTGAACCAAAAGCATTGGTTAATGGAATTCCCCTCAAACCAAAAGCAGTTAAACTCTTTTTGGATGTGATACTTGAACCTGATACGTTTTTATGGAGGCCTACTTCGGATTTGGCATACCTTGAGGACTGCTTAATGACGTTTATATCATGGCATGCTCACAAAGTTGTCTTCGAAAACCCACCAGACGGAACAAGAAAAGTATCTCCTACACGAAACACTGCATCGTCAGTAGGATACACAAGAGAAACAGTTCTAAAAGTTCCATCTCTCAGTTCTAAGTATCCTATTGCAACAAGTGTACAAAAAGGTCAGAAAGCTCCTACTGAGAAGTATCCTACTGCATCAAGCCGTGTAACATTTTTTTGTTTAGGTTTTAAATAATATTGTTACCATTATTGTCTGAGTATGAATTGGATTTGTATGGGAAACATTGATGTCTATCTGTTCCAGCAAGATCATGAATCTGAAGCTATACAAGTGAATCAGAAGTGCAAATTGATGGACATTGGTGGAAGGAAACATGTTGTTGCTGAAGGACGTGTGCATTCAACAGACCCAAATTAAATGGTCCACTTTGTACGATTGGGTTTGAATGCAGCTAGAGTCTGGGTAGATGCATTGATGGTAGATGATGTAGACGTTTGGAGGAAATCTGATGAAATAGAGTCCATGAAAGATGCACATGGTTCATCAATTGCATGGCCAATTGATAAATTGCTCATCTTTTAAGATGCACATGTAAGTGTTCTGCTTTCTGGTTTCAATCTTTCATATGCAATTGCTAAACTGATGGAAGTTTTTGATTGTTGCAGCATGGAGGGAATGAAGAACTTTGGTCCAGAATTAGCTAGTTTTAGACTAGGCTTATGAACTTGTTTCTTAAGACTTTGCTTTCTGTTTTCAATATGATATTTCTGCTCCTTAAACTTATGATTATGTATTGTCCACTTATGAATGTTGGTTGTTATGAAAAATGTTGGTTCTTATTGAGGTTTCTCTTCTTAAAACAACGATCAACAGAAAACTAATGATAGCTCACGAAACAAATCAACAATAGCAAAAAAAATGTTATTCTCTACTATCATAGCGTTTAAAATTACCTACGAATTAGACTATCATAACATATTATAAATCATTACAAAATTAAATATAGCAATTACAAACAACTATTGTAGAGAACCTATAATAGCACGTAATATGAATCGTAATCAAGTTTTATAATTAACAAATCGTGTTATAATAATGTTAATCACAACGTCCATTTATTGCCATTGTATCTACACTTAACGTAGCGTAAAAAAAAAAGGCATCATAGATGGGGTACCTATGATGGTTACCGATGACATAGCATTAGCAGTTTCGCTATGAAAGTCCTACTATAGCGTTTATCATGAGTTAAGAATGTACATATTTCTTGTAGTGAATAAAATGTAATGAGATGTCTTTAAAAATGAGTTACTTAATTTTCAAGTTTGTCTACCACTAGATCACCAACTCGTGGTTGTTTTCTATAATTTTATTCCACAGTTTCATATATTAGGATCCAGAAACCACCTATTTTGTCGTCTGATGTTAGGAGTTTTCAAGGCTCCTAAGACAAATGTTGTAGTATAGTGATTGTCGAACCAGTTCTGAGGGATATCAAAGCACTGAGAATGCAAGTACTCACTTAATCTAAGTGCAACCAATGATTTAGATGGGTTTTAAACTACTACTAATACTAGAAAGCAATAACAAAATGATACTTTCTTGACTAAGGGAAAAGAGAACTCATGGGCATAGGGATTAGACCTTGGGTGATCAAGTATCGAACTAAAGATGGCAAATGATCAATCAAACTATCAACCTTAAGCCTAGACACAATTCTAAGCAAGCTCTATGTCTAGATAAATGCTCATTTGCTAACATATCTCAAACATCAAATGTCTTTGGTTGAATAATATGAAAGCAATCATTACTAACAAGTCTATTAGCTATCTTAGCACCTTTAACAACAAATGTCTTTGGCAAAGTATACTAAAAGCCTAGGAGAGTTGTCTCAGGCATTTCATCAAACACCTTTCGGGTGGGAAATGCCTATTGATCAACTTTTGAGTGGCCAACTCAGAAGATGCATTAGGAATACTCTACTAGCAAGGAACAAGAATGATCTACACTAAAACATCCTAGAACTAACCTAATCACCCTTAATCTCCCTAACCCATGAATTCAAAAGGTGATTACTCACTAATCTCCATGATTCCTCTTAAACCCATATTGGATTTCAGATTAACCATGTAGAGAAATAGATAATAAATCAACAAGAACACAAGATGAAAGCAATGAAATCTGAATCAAAAGAGATTTTTTACTAGTTCTTCTCTAGAAAAGAGATTATCAGCCTCCAATCTTACAAAAAAGTACTTAACTTAGGTTTAGAAAGTGTAAAAACATCAAAACAAATGACCAAAAGGCCCCTGAAATAACATAAAAATCGTCCAAGCAAAACACGCGGAGTGACCTAGCATAGTCGCTCCAGGAGGTCACTCTCGACGCGTTTCTTTGTGTCTCGACCCGTCAAAACGCGAGTGACTTGAGCTGGTCGCTCTGGCTGGTCGCTCTGGCTGGGAGTGACTTGAGCTAGTCGCTCTGGCTGGTCGCTCTGGCTGGGAGCGACCTCGGTAGGTCGCTCTGAGAGGTCACTCTGCGATGCTCGACCAGGATGGATATGCCTCTAGTAAATTGATCATAACTCCTTCATTACATCTCCAAATGACTTGAAACCACTTCCATTAGAAATCTAACTCAATTTTCTGTGTCTCCACAAAATCTTAGCAACAGGATATTTCTCTAAAGGCTCCATCCATGCTCATCTTTCACCTCCCTTTGGATCATAATGCTCCCAAACATCTCAAATCACTCCATGGCACACTCCAACACCTAATAAGGACAATGAATGCAAAATGCAACCTAGACATGGCTAAATCCTAATCTATATGATGAAAATGCTCATGGATGAATGGATAAAACAATGTAAATATGCAAGATATCAACTCCCCCAAACTTGTTCTTTTACTTGTCCACAAGTGAACTTTCTAGAACTCATAGGGAGAGAGGTTTGAAGTTGGGAGCTCATAGCCAAAAGAAACACAACTAGCACACACAATTAGCACACTCTCTTATTACACTCTAGCTTCTCTAGGCCTATCTCAACTCTTTTTGCCCTTACACTCATCATCAATCATCCACATATTCAAATCAACCAACTCTCACATTCGTTAAGCACAAAACATTAGGTGAATTCTTGCAAATGGTCAGTTGGTCCAAATCATTTGGTTGGGTAAGGGAAGGCTTTTATTCAAGTGATTCAAGAGGTTCAAAACATATGATCTTTAAGGTAGTTTACTCTCGAAACAAGTAGACTTGACATTGCACATAATATATCTAAGAAAAGGATCAACTCATGCATACAATGCTCAATCTCCATTGTTCTACCCTTTTCCCAAACATACAATTACACAATCATTCCCAAATGTCAAACCCAACTCACATCTCTCACCGAAAGATCCTAAGAACATTAACTCCTTCTCTTTCAAATCTACAAGGGATTTTTCACAACCTCAAAACATTACTTAGCTCCTAACAACTTTGCTAGCCCCCTTTTTCTTTCTTTTTCTTTTCTTTTCATATTTTATTTTTTTTTTTTTAGATGGGGGCCAAGACTTTTCATAACTTGAGCTAGAGGTTTTTCTACTTATCCCAATAAGACAATTCACTTAAACACAAAGAGTCATTTCTTTTCCTTTTTCATTGCTCCCAAATCATAATCACAACTCTCACCCCCCCCCCCCCCCACCTATAGCTAGACAATAGAGTGCCCAATCTAGCAAGAATGAAGATCAAGCATTGTCGTTCCCGATACTCTCAACATTATGCACATGTAAGACTTTCCGAAGAAGGCCTCACTCATCAAACAATGAAAGCTTAAAAGAAGGGAAAGGTTTTGGGAGTGGTCTACCACTAGAGTTTGTCAAAATAAGATTGGCATAAAGGATGTGACAACTCAAGTGTGTATAGCCATGACTCAGTACACAAGGGACCATGAGCAAGAAGCATTAAGTTCGTTCAGTTCAAATAAGGTTGTAGTTGGCTTCAAAGACTGAGTTTCAGCAATCAACAAGTTTCAGGAAGAGTCTTCAAGGCTCGAAGCATACAAGTGTTTTTGAGAGGAGCATAAGCTATTCAGGTGCAAAGTAATGTTCTTTACAAGGCATTTCAAATCATTGCTCTCAATGCAAGTAAATGCAACCTATATGCTCTCGACTCTCCTAGAAATGCCAATGATGCAAACTAAATGAATTTTTATTTTTTATGCAAATATATATGTATAATGCAATGCATGAGACTCAAAATCATCAAAGCAAACGTGATCAAATACTTGGTACCTCCCCCAAACTTAAATGACACAGTCTCTGTGTTGTAAGAGAGATACCCAAAAAGAGAAAACTAATATGCAAAAACGAAATGGTATATACAAGGGAAAGTAGTGGGTTACCTTCTATGGAGAATGAGTAGAGGGAGATGCTCCCTCCTCGTCGTCCTCAGGTGGTAACTCTTCAAGGTGCTCATCAGTAAGAGTGCCCATCTCTTCAATGTAGAAGGCTTGCCCGAACACAGTTGGTTTCTTCATTTTCTCCTTGATGTCCAAGTGGAGAACATGCCCTTTACCCAAATGGAGATCAATCGTGCCCTCTTTCACCTTAACAATTGCTCCTACTGTAGCTAAGAATGGCCTTCCAAGAATCAATGGGTCCTGAGCCTCCTCACCCATCTCAAGCACCACAAAATCTGTAGGTATCTCATACCTTCCAATCTTCACAGGTAGGTCCTCTAAGATGCCCACAGGGTACTTCACTGAACGATCAGCTAACACCAGAGAGAGTTTACACTTCTTGTACTGAGTGAATCCAAGCTTCTTTGCAACAGAAAAAGGCATCACGCTGACACTAGCTCCCAAATCGCAGAGACATTTTTCAAATACCATAGGTCCAAGAGCACAAGGCAGTGTAAAGCATCCTAGATCCTCTAACTTCTCTGGAACATCAAGCCTTTGGATGATGGCACTGCACTCATGGGTAAGAATCATCATGCTTTCCATCTCCTTCTTCTTTGCAGCTACAACATCTTTCAGGAACTTGTTGTATTGAGGAATCAACATGAAAGCATCGATGATGGGCATTGCAACCTGAGCTTCACTCATTTGCTTCTCAAACAAAGCCTTGTACTTCTCTAGCAGCTGCCTCTTGAATCTACCAGGGAATGGTAGTTTGGGTTCATAGGGAGGAGGAACAAAAGAATTCTCACTTGCTGGAGCAAGAACTTCACCATCCTTCACTGTTTTCTTCTCTTCCCCAACCTTTCCTTTACCCTTGGCTTCCACAATCTTCTCCAAGATTTCATCATTGATTTTCTCATCAACAATCACCACTTCATCATCTAAGTTGATGGCCACCTCCTCACCTAGTTTCTCAGCATCCCTGGTGAGGGTTGTAGGAGGTAACTGCTTACCACTCCTAAGGGTGATAGCTTTGGCCTCCTTGGGGTTTTGGTCAGATTTTCCAGGTAGAGATCCTTGCTGGCGAGTCTGGTGAGTGTTCATGGAAGCAAACTGATTCTCTAAATTCTTGACTGTAGAAGCAAGATGTGAGAACTTGTTGTTGAGCTCATTGTAGCTCCCATCAATCTTGGAATGAAGGTTTTTCAACTCATAACCAACATGCTTCTCACTTCTAGTCTGAGACTCCAAGATTTGTTTCAGCAGGGTGTCAGTGCTGCTCTCTTGAGGAGCAGAGGAACCAGATGAGGGGTTTTGCTGAGGTTGATAGCTGCCTTGCTGGTTGTTTCGAGGCGGATAACCACTCTGTTGGTTGTTGGGATAGGATTTCTGTTGGTAGTTGTTGTACTGAAAGTTGGGCTCTTTCTTGTACCAGCTACCATTGTTGTTGATAAAACACAACTCTTCTTTCCCTTCCAAACCCTCAACTTCATGGACAACATGTGTTGCTTCTTGGTTTGGGTTACCAACAAAGTGCAGCTGCTCTTGTGTGGCTTTATCAGCAAGGAGGATGTCTATCTTATCCTGGAGAGCTTTGATCTCTTTCCTCATCTGCTTATCATCACCCCTACTGCCCCTGTCGTGGTCTCCACTGTAGACTGCATCACTCTTCACCATGTTGTCAACCAGCTCTTCTGCATCATCTTCAGTTCTTCCTAAGAAGAACCCATTGCTAGCTGTATCCAATCTGGCTCTGTACTTAGGAAGGGCACCTCTATAGAAGGTACTGAGCAAGCTCTCCTTAGAGAAACCATGATGTGGGCATTGGTTTGGTAGCCTTTGAATCTCTCCCAGGCTTCACTGAATCCTTCCAAGTTCTTCTGTTGGAAACTGGAGATCTCATTTCTCAGCTTAGCAGTTCTTGAGGATGAGAAGAATTTCTCCAAGAATGCTCTCTTGCACTCATCCCAAGTAGTGATAGAGTCGTTGGGTAGAGACTTCTCCCACTGACGTGCCTTATCCCCCAAAGAGAAAGGGAATAACTTCAGCTTTAAGGCATCCTCTGACACACCATTGGTTTTTGACAACCCACAGTAGCTGTCGAACCTGTCCAAGTGATCGAATGGGTCCTCTAAGCCAAGCCATGATATTTGTTGTTCTCGATCACGTTGAGGAGTCCTGACTTGACCTCAAAGTTGTTGGCTGCCACAGCCGGTGCTCGGATTCCCAGTCTGTGACCATGAATGTTGGGCCGGTCATAAGTACCAATGGGTCGAGCTGCCCGCGGTTGGTGTTCTGCCCCTTGCGGTGGATCTGCCATATCAATATCCAATCTCTGCAAGTGGGCTTGTTGTTCTTCTTCTCTTCTAGCTCTAGCACACTCCCTCTCGAAAGCGCTGATGTCTGCTACTATTGGAACTAGGTTTGATGGACCTCTGCTCTTCAAGTTCATACACCTGAAAGTGAAAGGTAGGTGAAGAAGAAGAATCAGTAACAAAACAAAATTAAAATGACTTAGTCTCAAGTAAGTGACTAAATCTCAATGTTCAAATCTACTCAGAATTTGGCAACGGCGCCAATTTGATGTTAGGCGTTTTCAAGGCTCCTAAGACAAATGTTGTAGTATAGTGATTGTCGAACCAGTTCTGAGGGATATCAAAGCACTGAGAATGCAAGTACTCACTTAATCTAAGTGCAACCAATGATTTAGATGGGTTTTAAACTACTACTAATACTAGAAAGCAATAACAAAATGATACTTTCTTGACTAAGGGAAAAGAGAACTCATGGGCATAGGGATTAGACCTTGGGTGATCAAGTATCGAACTAAGGATGGCAAATGATCAATCAAACTATCAACCTTAAGCCTAGACACAATTCTAAGCAAGCTCTATGTCTAGATAAATGCTCATTTGCTAACATATCTCAAACATCAAATGTCTTTGGTTGAATAATATGAAAGCAATCATTACTAACAAGTCTATTAGCTATCTTAGCACCTTTAACAACAAATGTCTTTGGCAAAGTATACTAAAAGCCTAGGAGAGTTGTCTCAGGCATTTCATCAAACACCTTTCGGGTGGGAAATGCCTATTGATCAACTTTTGAGTGGCCAACTCAGAAGATGCATTAGGAATACTCTACTAGCAAGGAACAAGAATGATCTACACTAAAACATCCTAGAACTAACCTAATCACCCTTAATCTCCCTAACCCATGAATTCAAAAGGTGATTACTCACTAATCTCCATGATTCCTCTTAAACCCATATTGGATTTCAGATTAACCATGTAGAGAAATAGATAAGAAATCAACAAGAACACAAGATGAAAGCAGTGAAATCTGAATCAAAAGAGGTTTTTTACTAGTTCTTCTCTAGAAAAGAGATTATCAGCCTCCAATCTTACAAAAAAGTACTTAACTTAGGTTTAGAAAGTGTAAAAACATCAAAAAAAATGACCAAAAGGCCCCTGAAATAACATAAAAATCGTCCTAGCAAAACACGCGGAGTGACCTAGCATAGTCGCTCCAGGAGGTCACTCCCGACGCGTTTCTTTGTGTCTCGACCCGTCAAAACGCGAGTGACTTGAGCTGGTAGCTCTGGCTGGTCGCTCTGGCTGGGAGTGACTTGAGCTAGTCGCTCTGGCTGGTCGCTCTGGCTGGGAGCGACCTCGGTAGGTCGTTCTGAGAGGTCACTCTGCGATGCTCGACCAGGATGGATATGCCTCTAGTAAATTGATCATAACTCCTTCATTACATCTCCAAATGACTTGAAACCACTTCCATTAGAAAGCTAACTCAATTTTCTGTGTCTCCACAAAATCTTAGCAACAGGAGATTTTTCTAACGGCTCCATCCATGCTCATCTTTCACCTCCCTTTGGATCATAATGCTCCCAAACATCTCAAATCACTCCATGGCACACTCCAACACCTAATAAGGACAATGAATGCAAAATGCAACCTAGACATGGCTAAATCCTAATCTATATGATGAAAATGCTCATGGATGAATGGAGAAAACAATGTAAATATGCAAGATATCATCGTCGCACACGTCATTTAATAACTAGAAAGCTAGCTGTGGAATCTCATGTAAACCAACTAAATGTTTCTTGAATGATTTATTAGATTTTCATGCTTGAAATATGGTTAATTATATTGACATAGTTCTTTGTTCATTGAGCTAAAATTCAAAATCATCTTATATGAATGATGATCAGGATTTGATGACACCTTAATGCGATAGACGAAGTTTATATAACTTCAAATGTTTAAAATGATTATCATCTAATTCAGTTGTAATAATTCTTGAAAATGTCTTAATTAAATAAAAACAATATCTCAACAAAAGTTACTAAAAGAAAGACTGGAGAAAAGAACCAGGTGAATGAAAAACGTTCTCGACACAATCTGCAAGTAACCCTTTCTTTGTCAAAAAAGTTTAAACACGACAATATAGTTAATTATATAAACAGATTAAAAAAGCGATATTTAATATGTTAACGATACTACAGATCCATGCAGTTTCTTAAAAAACTTGTTTACAAAGGTGTTCTCGTTTTACTGACAGTCGAAATATCTAAAAGAATCTCAAACTATAACATGATTTGTTATAACCGACGGATCCTGCTGGACCGTAACAACAGTACTGTTATCGTAAGACCAAGTAGCACATTCCGAGCTACTTTCGATCCAGGGCTGGCCCTGGGCTAAAGCCCACAAAACAAGGGCTTTGGGCGCCAAAAACTATTAACACTTTATGGGCGCCATTAAATATAATGAAATCTCTTTGGTTCAGTGGTAGTGTTCGTGGCGTGTTTTCTCCTGTGTTGGAAATTGCAATTCGAATTCCTCTGCCCTCAACACCTTTGTTTTTTTGCTTTTTCCTATTTTTTGGTAATCACAATAAGTAAAAAGATTTGATATTAGATTACGATCACTTTTTTCAAACAATTTAATTACTTATATGCCTATATATTATAATAAATGATAAAAGTATAGAAACTAACACAAATTAAATAATAAGTAATTATTATCCTAACCCTAGGAGTTGACGTTCTCTCCTCAGTTTTCAGCATCTTTTTCTTCCTCCTGCCATAAAAACTACATCTTCCATTGTTTTTTTTTTTTTTTTGACAAAACTACATCTTCCATTGTTACTTGTTTTATATATTGGAATAGGTGTCTCTCTTAATCTTCCAATCTTAATGGTTCTCTTTTCTTTATTTTTCCGGTTTTTTCCTAAGCTTATATATATATATATACTTTAAATCCTGAAAACCAAACAAATAGAAAACTATTTTTACATATGAGATTCTAAGATAAACTCAATAAAAATCTGCATACTGATTTGATCCATGCCAAAAAGAAGAAGCAAAATTTGATTAAATAATAATTGTTATCTATTTTTTTATTCTTTTATCATATGTATTGTATTGTTGTGTTTCTAATTTCTAATTTAAAATGTTTATCTAAACCATTATATAGATTGTCTATGCTATCAATAAAGTACGAATTAGTAAAAATACTTATTATTCAAAGTTGATATGATTACACATAAGAAAAAAATAAAAATGATTATCTTTTAGGAATAATGTACTAATGTTTTTTTCTTTGAGAAATAACTAAATTTCAATAATATTTGTATCATTAAATTCCATATTTAATACATATAACAAAATTAGTTATAGTTTGGGGGCATCATTTTTTTATTGCGCTTTAGGCACCATATATATCCGGACCGGCACTGATTCGATCTGACAAAGCATCAAAACTTGTCTGACGTTTAACAAGGTATCATGGAGCATACGGTGCTCCAGACGTAGACGATCATTCTCCATCTTTGTTCGCTGACAATGGTAATAAATGTACTGGAGCTGATTCTTCAGTTTCCGATTTTGAATCTTGAGCTGGTTTAGCTGGATACTTATCTCATCCAAGTGCTTTTGTTTCTTCACCCTTGACCGCTTAGCTGATTCCCGGTTCAATGACTTCCGTTTCTTTCTCCTCTCATCGGTACAGTCAGCCAGATCAACGTTTGAACCAGTCCGGTTTACCGAACCAGGCCTTAGGTACTCACTAGCCGAGTCCGGTATTATATTCGTTGATGACGAGTCGAGGAACGAGAAGAGATGTGAAATGTCCCATGAAGTGAACCCGCTTTCAGAAGCTTGGACAGGGGCCGTTAGACCCGGTTCACATGAGAAAACCGGAGAAATAGTTGACATTATGGTTTAATGTTGAACCAAAAAAATGAAGGACAAGTGGAAAAGATAATCTCCTAAAATGTATGAGAATGTGATTAAGAGGGGAAAAAGGGAAGAATTGCATTGTTGGAGGTCCATATTTATGGACGGACTATGGCACCCACTGTGATAAAAGCAGAGAGAGACCAAAAGAGAGAAAGAGGAAAGTGTTGGATACATGTCTACGTAGCATTAGATGTAAGTAATAACTAACTAGCTATTTATATCAAGTGAATGACTATTTGATCAACAAAACTTTATCAGATCGGATTTGTGGCAGACATAGAAAACATATGGCCTGAAACAAATATGTGAATGTGTTCGTCAAGACTTTGGATAGATACTTGAAACATCGATCTAAGCACATGTAATGGTGTGAGACTAACTAATCTGATATGTACAAAGACTCAAAAGGTACATAATGAGTGTAAATCATGATGATGAAAGGAATAAGATTAATAAGCGCTAGGATCAAAGATGAATGTGTATATGAACCTATGATATGATTTGTGAAGGTGATCTACGTTGTTTAAAGTAGATAGTTTGGTTTAACGAGAGGAACAATGATGGTTTAACCCGATCAAAACCATAGGAAGAGGAGATGTGTATTTAACAGATTCTTTGATGTGTAACATAGTTTCAGTCAAATGGTTTGTACTTTCTAATATTAATTGGTAAAAAAACTAAAAAAAGGTTTTACTTTCGTAGTAGTCCGATTAGACAACTTCTTGTATTGTTGAAAAAAAAATAGACAACTTCTTCTACTAAGAGGATTTCCAACCCAAGAACATATTTTAAGGGGAGTAAAACTTCAAAATAAAGATTTGAGAGTTGATTACTCCAACCATGAATTCTCAAAAAAATTCTTAAAAGTTTATTTATTTACATTATAGTCCCCAACATTAACAAAAGTTACTAATAATGATAAAACTTCACAAATACATACAAAGATACTTTTATAATATTATACAACATACAATATTACAATATTATATAATAAAATTATATAAATTACATATATAATAAAACAACACATACACACAAATTTTAGAAAGTTACATATAACATGCCAAATTACTCAAACATTGATTCCGTAAGATATGTAATATTTAAGTGTTTATATAATTTTTTTTAATTTGTGTTAAATTTGTTTAACGTATTTTTATTTTGTGTGAGCTTTATTTAATGTATTTTTCTATTGTGTGAACTTTATTTCCATGTTGTGTAATTTTTATTTTATTTTATTTTGTTTTAAATTACTTAAGTTATTCTAAATAAAGGTATTAGATATATTTGTTAAAGAAAATAACTATAAGAACTAAAAAGAAAATGAATAGTAGTTTTGAGGTTTTGAATAGTGAAACCTCAAATTTGAGGTGTCACTATTCAAAACCTAAAAATTTGAAGATTTGAGGTTGGGTTGGAATGATAAAAACCTCAAAATTTGAGGATTTGAGGTTGGGTTGAAGATGCTCTAATCTATCTTATATATTAAAACAGAAGTCACAATATTGATTCAAGTGTGATTTTTTTTTAAAAAATTGACCTAATGGATCTGTTCCTATAAAGTCATGTTACATTTAATCTCTAATCTTATCATTTAAATTTTGGGCCTACCAGAAATTTTTATTGGGTTATCAATAATTGGATTTAAACAATAGATGATCCATTGAATTTATAGATAGTATTAAATTAAATAGATATAATTTATTGTTGTAATACTATACCTCCATATGTTAAATATTTAAATATTTGTCAATGTTAACTTTTAAAATTATAAATTTTTTTTTAAATAACAAAAATCATATTATCTAACTTTTTAAAAACTTTTTAAATTTGTGAAATGTTACAATATCGTTGAATATGACAATAAAACAATATTTTACTAATCTTTATATATATAGTTACGATTTTAATAATCTGAATATATATATATATATAGAAGAAGATACAAATACATGTGAAAATTTGAAACAATTTATTCCATGAAAAAATATACCGCAAACTTATTATGTTTTAAAAATTGATAGAGATATATATTATAATATATACCAATTTAGAATTGAAAACAAAATATTTATATAAAAATAAATGAAAACAAAAACCCGCGCGGTTGCGCGGATCGAGATCTAGTTATATATTAAAATAGAAGCACTTGCAATAAATGTGTTCACACACACATTGCGACGTGTCTACTTCACAATCATTTCAACTTTAGAATACATACGTGTGAGTCTCATAGTCATTTAGCACACTAATTTTTTAATTCTGTCAAAAAAAAAATTTGTTCACACACTAATTTTTTTAATCAGCTCATTTTTAGTTTTTGTATTTTTAACCTTTGTATTAGTGAATTGAAGTTCTCTCCGGGTAAATACTGAATAACTAGGATAAGACCTGCGCCTTGCGCAGGATGAGTTTATTTGTATATATTATCGATAGTTTTTTTTATATATGTGATCATTTTATTTATATATATAAAATATTTTTTGTTGTTATTATATAATTTCTTTCCGATGGATCGGATCAATTTTTATTAAAAATAATGGAACAAAACTATAATTAATACATCATGGGTTGATCGGATTGGACATTAAACAAATTATGACATAAAAACCTTATTTTTTCCATCGAACACATTCTTGGAAAAAGTGAACAGTATTGTTTTCACAGTTGAATTATTTTGACTTTTATCTTCCATATGGTTTTGAAAGCTTTCAAATCAACCATCGAATTGATACATATCATTTTAATGTTTTTAGTCGTATACTTAAGGAAAACTTACATTTTTGTAATTTAAAGTCGTTTTAAAAAATTCAAAATATAATATCTAAGAAAAAATCTAACATATAAGAAAAATCTAACATATAAGGTGTCCTCATTTTTGTATTTTAAAGTCATTTAAAAAAAAAATAACATATAAGGTTTTCTCATTTTTGTAATTTAAAGTCATTTTAAAAAATTTAAAATATAATATATAAGAAAAAATCTAATTTTTTATTATATGGTTAATGTGATTGTTTATTTTTTTTAATAATATAAAATTAAAGAAAAAGAAGAAGGATGCAAAAATTGTTATCAAATCTTTATTATTCATAATCATTAATTGACATATATATGTAAATCATATTAGGTAATTTCGTAGCTTTTATTTAGGGAACGAATACACACTTCTTATATTTTAGGTTAATATAATGTTCTCTAGTGGACATTATACAAATTATGACATAAAAACCTTATTTTTTTCCTCGAACACAATTTTGAAAAAGTGAATAGTATTGTTTTCACAGTTGAATTATTTTGACTTTTAACTTACATATGGTTTTGAAAGCTTTCAAATCAACCATCGGACTGATACATGTCATTTTAATGTTTTTAGTCGTATACTTAAGGAAAACTTACATTTTTTTAATTTAAAGTTGTTTAAAAAAAATTCAAAATATAACATATAAGAAAAAATCTAACATATAAGGTGTCCTCATTTTTGTATTTTAAAGTCGTTTTAAAAAAAAAAACATATAAGGTTTCCTCATTTTTGTAATTTAAAGTCATTTTAAAAAATTCAAAATATAACATATAAGAAAAAATCTAATTTTTTATTATATAGTTAATGTTATCAAATCTTTATTATTCATAATCATTAATTGTCATATATATGCAAATCATATTAGGTAATTTTGTAGCTTTTATTTAAGGAAAGAATACACACTTCTTATATTTTAGGTTAATATAATGTTCTCTAGTGGACATTAAACAAATTATGACATAAAAATCTTATTTTTTCCAGCGAACACATTCTTGAAAAAAGTGAACAGTATTGTTTTCACAGTTGAATTATTTTGACTTTTATCTTCCATATGGTTTTGAAAGCTTTCAAATCAACCATCGAATTGATACATGTCATTTTAATGTTTTTAGTCGTATACTTAAGGAAAACTTACATTTTTGTAATTTAAAATCGTTTTAAAAAAATTCAAAATATAGCATATAAGAAAATTCTAACATATAAGAAAAATATAACATATAAGGTGTCCTCATTTTTGTATTTTAAAGTCGTTTAAAAAATATATATAACATATAAAGGTTTCCTTATTTTGTAATTTAAAGTCATTTTAAAAAATTCAAAATATAACATATAAGAAAAAATCTAAAAATCTAATTTTTTATTATATTGTTAATGTGATTATTTAAGTTTTTTTAATAATATAAATTTAACAAAAATGAAGAAGGATGCAAAAATTGTTATCAAATCTTTATTATTCATAATCATGAATTTCCGTATATATGTAAATCATATTAGGTAATTTCGTAGCCTTTATTTAAGGAAAGAATACACACTTCATATATTTTAGGTTAATATAATGTTCTCTAGTGTTATATAATTATGGAATAATGTGACACCATTAGATGAAACTATACTTTATATTAGATGCTCTAGAATTCTTTGAAATAGAATTTAGAAGGCATTTAGAGTGCCACCTAGGATTTGGGGTTTTTTTAATTAATACAAAATTAAGGTTCTAATTTTTCAAATGCTTCTCAATTAATATATAGGGGATATCATTGTTTAAATAAATAAATTACAAAATCATTAAGATTCACATCAACTAAAATGCATGAATAAGAATGTTTTTAGAAATTGATAGTTTCGTATTTTGCCAAACTAGGCTATGGTTGAGGTTTATGTATACGAAAGCAACAAATAGTTGTGATTGGTTATGAATTAAGGAAACTGAGGTGAAAAACGCCACACACAAAGTTGGATATTTAGTATAGCCAAGTATTGTTTTCCTTTACATAGTTTTCATATCAGACCAAGAATTAGAAATATAATCAGATTGTTAGAAAAATCAGAATTCATGTACCAAGTGAAGATATCACATTATTTTTAACGCAACTCTAACCCATTTCACTCGATTGTATCGGTTTTTATCATATTTACCAAGAACTTTTATAAGAATGTACACATTATTGGTTATAGACTATGTCTATTTCTTAACATGTCCAACAATATTGACAGGACACCTAACTTTTTTTATTGATATTCTTAAAGTATGGTCCAATAATTATGTATGTAAAATAAGTCTAACATATTAGTTTTACATTTATTTATTTTTCTTTATATTTTTCGGAAAAAATAAGTCTGGGTAAAATATTTGGATCCAAAAAACTGAACCTAACTTGATTTGAAAGTAATACTAAACACAAACTAAAATTGATTAAGTACTAAAATAGATCTAAAAGTTTAATATCCAGATAAATAGATCCGAATCCAATCCAAACTGAAATATTTTGGATACCAAAAATATTTAAAACACAATTATATACTTAAATATATTAGTTATTGTAAATTTTATATCTATTAGATATTGATTAATATGAAAATATCTAAAATAATAAAACATATTCAAAATACTGAAAATATGTATTTTCTCCATCTAAATATTTAAATTGAACTATTTTTATATAAATTTAAATATTTAGTATTAAATTATTCCAATTATTATGTTTTATATTATTTTTATTTTCAGATTTTTAGGATTAAGTATATTTGGATTTTTGTTTAAAATGACGTAATTAAAATTGGTACCCGAACTCGAACCCAAACCTAACCTACAATGATTCGAACCAAATCCAATACCAAATTCAAACCAAAATTTGTAAATATCCAAATTATATTTAGTTTTCTAACTCTAAAATCAAAATCCGAATAGATCAACCGAATCCAAACGGATATCTAAATGTCATCCCTTGCAAAAGCTATACGACAAATCTCATATTACAGAATAAAATAAATAATCTAATCAATTATTTCACTCCACGTACAGTACGGGTTACTACCTAGTGCGATATTATTAAGATCAACAATAGGACATCATTATTCAAAATATACACAAATATTATCAATAACGGCTCCAACGATCAAAGAAATGACTATAGTCGAATATACTCCTCCCAAGGTATCCTTTTATTATTAAAGAAGAAGCAACATAAAATAGTAATCTTTAATTGGTAATTTATTTATATCTATGCCATTTTGCATACGTGTCAACTTGGCAGTTCACCTCATATATCATTTACATCTACCCTTTTGTATCTAGAATAGTTACAATGAGATGCCATTGGACTTACTTCCTTTACTATTATTTTGCGACATATAGTTTTTACCGTATGGTTTAAACGTTTTCCCTGTAGACCCTTACCTTCAGCAATCAATTTGGTCGTGAGAATGAAACGCCCCAACAATAAAGGGATACTAGATTAAGATCCGCACCTTGCGCGAGATAAAAGTTATATATATAAATTATTTTATGTATTATATGTTCTTATATATTATGAAATAATAAATATATATTAAATAATTAAAAGTCAGTAACTATTACATATATAATAAAATTGGTGCGAACGTATAAATCAATTTTATTAATACAAACAATTTTTTTAAAAAATTTGATAGGATATGTAATTAAATTTAAATGATATTAACATACATAGTATATTTTTAATATTAATGTTTATTTTTTTTAATGGTGTTTTCTACTAATATGTTTTTTTTATCATGTGTATCTTTAATAGCAAAAACTTTAAATTGCTGATAACAAAATTTTCATTGTGGGACTAATAATTTTAGTAATTGATAATTTAAAAAAATTTATCAATGTTAGTTCAAAACTTTTATCAAAAAAATTATTCAAAGTAAATTTTGAAACTAAAATATTTATTTATTCAATATGGTTTATAGTTTAATTTAGAATGATATATATATACATATATATTTTAAATCTTAATGATTAATTAAATTAGACTTTTACTTATATGATTTTATAATCATTTGTATTTTGTCATAACAAAAATTTTAAACCATGGATCGCAAAATTTGAATGTGAGACTTTTAACAATTTTAGCAATTTATAGTCATTTTTTTAAAATTCAAAATATAAAATATACAGAAAAATCTAAATTTTTATAATATGGTTATTTTGTTTTTTTAAAGTTATTTTAATAGTTTTAAATTAAACAAATTTGATAGAAGATACATTTTTTTTATCAGATCTTTTTTATTCAAAATCATTAATTGTCATATATACTTTACCCACATTAGGCAATTCCGTAATCTTTATTTAAGGAAATAATAATTGACATTAATAATGAATTTATGGTTAGTTTAATAAAAATTTTATTATATAATTAGATGGACCAACCTATTTCTCTAGTAATTCTAAGAATCATCCTAGTGATAATATGTGGCTATAAAAAGAAGTTGTAATGTTTTACAGATAATATATAGGAGATATATATACCTACGTTTTTAAAGTGGACCGGACTTCCGTCCATATTTGGACCGGACCAGACAATCCACCTCTAACCTGATTAATTTTCATATATCACGTTTAGTTTTTATGACAACTAAAGACACCCAATGCTGAATAAGTAAATGCTGGAGTATAAATTTAAAATCGTTTTAGAAGTATAGTTAATAGGGTCTCTAAAAATTTTAATTAGGTAATTAATCAAAGTCAAAATATAATTCATATAGAAAAAATATTAATGACACATTTTTCTTAATGTAACGATCTAACATATGCCTAGATATAAAATTTAACATATGGTATTTAAGATTTATTGTTATATATAGATTCCCTAAATACCGTCCTATTTAATTCGTATGCTAAAATTTATGCTAAATTATAAATATAACATATTTAAGTTTTAAATCATGCGCAAGAATAAATCTAAACTGATCTTTGTTGTTATGTTAACAACGTAATCATATAAACTCAAATGGAAATACAAATCAAAAGTTTACTTATATAAATTCATTATTGACTAATCACACAATCACGGAATTTGCATTATCATCGCGCGCCATCAATATGTAGCTCGTGCCTTCACCCGATAAAAAGACACGAATGATGTGATACAAATCATACTTCTCCCTAGAAAAAGACTTTTTCTTGGGTTCACCCCCTAAGGTTCACCAACCAATAGAAAGTTGTCATTTTAGATCTAATATCTTTTAATTAAGGAAACAAAATAACTTACCAAATTATATTATGCTTTTAAAATAAAAAAATAAAAAATTAAATAAAGAGAAATAACAATAGTTCTAAAAAAAAAATTATTTAAAAAAAATATTTATTTTTAAGATTTAGAGTTTAGTGTTTAAGATTTAGAATTTAGAATTTATCCAAATGTTTAGTGTTTTTCCAAGGGTTTAGGGTTTACCTAAGGGTTTAGGGTTTACCCAAGAGTTTAGGGTTTACCCAAGGGTTTAAGGTTTTCCCAAGGGTTTAGGGTTTAGGATTAGAGTTTAGGGTTTAGTGTTTTGTTGACAACATGTTTAGTGTTTTTCCAAGGGTTTAGGGGTTTACCCAAAGATTTAGGGTTTACCCAAGGATTTAGGGTTTAGGATTAGAGTTTAGGGTTTAGTATTAGGGTTTAGTGTTTTGTTGACAACATTTTTTTTTTTGAATTCGTTTTTTATATATTATTTTTATTTATTTTTAAATTTTATTTTGAAAAAATAATATAATTTGACAAGTTATTTGGTTTCCTTAATTAAAAGATACTAGATTTAAAATGACAATTTTCTATTGGTTGGTGAACCTAAAGGTTCACCCTAGGGGGTGAACCCAAGAATAACTCCTAGAAAAAATACTTTCTACATTTTTTAAGGTTCGTGAACAGATACAGCTGAACAAAGAAAACCTAATCTCCTTTCGCTATATTTTGATGTCGATAAGTGCTAATATATATTTTCTAAATTACTTCACCCCGCGCAAAGCACGGATCTATACCTAGTGTTATTGTATACAACATGTGCATATGTTATCAAAGTTGAATGGAAAGTAGAATGTTTTTGTATTTATTTTTGTTAAGATTCCTTTATTTTCTAGTCTATGTAACCGCAAATATAATTAGTGAAATCTACATGTGAGACAGAAGATAAGCCATGGACCAGAAAAAATGTAAAAGGTATAATATCGCATAATAAAGAAGATATGTACATTATGTCAGACAGTTATCCTAGTAGGGACACTGAGGGGCGATTTTTCTCCCGGGCAGCTAAACCGAGAGAGGTCTTTAACCAGCGGTTCTTTCCCTGTTTCTGACTTTGACCAGTGGTTTCCTCCCTCCTTTTTCAAATTTTTACCATTTTCGGGAGAAACCTTTAGATCTTCACAAGCTCTGCCCTTTAACCCACCGGGTTCTTCCCCCGACACTGGTTGGAGGGAGCACCGCCGACTTCTGACGACTGGAGCTTGCAACACCATGGAGAGAAATGACATAAACGCAATGGTAGAGTGCCTTCCGGCCTCTATTCTTGGTTCTCTAGACTTCTGTTTCCTTTGGACTGAGAAAAGAAAGAAGTGATTTCAAGTATTTCAAGTTTTTAAGGCCTTCCCATCTCTACATCTAAGCTACAACCAGCAACACAACAGGAATTGCAACTCTAGCAAGTGTCAAAAATTTTCTCAAGCCACTACTCAGAAACAATGGCACGAAGGCTCACGATGGAGGAGAAAGGGAAGGCAATAAGCTTGGAACTGTAAAATCCTCCACGAGCTTCTCAAGTTAGGGTTAAAGAACCCAACACTGATGCGCTCATACGCAAACATTCTTTCACTCTGACTGGCCGAGTGACAAATATCACAATCCAAAAGTTTGGTCCCTTATTCCATTCTTTATTGAGAACTGGAAATGTGATATCCGACCAGTAGGAGCAGACTTGGGACAAGGCATGTTTAAGTTCCAATTTAAACTAGAGTCGGACCTCCTCAATGTCCTTGCAAAGAGATCTTTCTACTACTTGGGATGGATGGTTATAATCCAGAGAAGGGAACCAACTGTCTCCCCACAGTTCCCTTTCCTAATTCCCTTTTGGATTAATATTCAAGGCATACTGATCCACCTATGGGATGAAGCAACAGTTAAGAGCATAAGAGAAAACATAAGGATATTTGAAGAAGCGGAAGTTACGGCCTCCTCCATCCGCATGCATGTCCAAATAAATGGAAGACTTCCACTCATCAAGTCCTCAGTTGTCGAGTACCCAAATGGAGATGAGATTACAATCAAGTTAGTCTATGAAAAGCTGGAACGCCACAGCTCAAAATGCGTAGAGCTTGACCATGAACTGAAGGACTGTTTAGAGGAAAAAGCACAACGAAGAGCTCGAGCTATAAAGAATTAACACCACAGTACAGAGGAGAGAGCGAACAGAGCTCAACATAACCGAGAGGATGAAACTCGGATGCAGCAAAAACACTTTCAGTTTAAAGCGACACGAACTGAAACTAATGAATACGATCATCATGTGGTGCCTACTAGCAGATACTACAGAGAGGGAGAATATAGAAGAGATGATCTACAAAGAGGCAAAAGACCAGAACTCGATGGTTATCGGTATGACAGTAGAGATGAGCTCCGGAAAAGACAGAGAAGGAGCCACTCTAACTACTATTTCAATGAAGTCACCCAGCCGAAATGGGATCCAAGACATGGATCATCCAACTGTCGATCGGAATACCGACCACAACAAAAACAAAACTATGGATCAGACAGATACTCTAGGCAGATCACCAAATCCTACTGTAGAGAAGTTCCAAGACACAAACCACATGAACGCCTAGAAGTCTCGAGTGCGTAAAAAAACAAACAAGCTGCTGCTATACGGGGGGTTCCCCAGCAGGAATTTCAGGATGATATTCCTCATGAGGCACTACAAGAAACCATTGGAGAGGTACGAGATGTCATGATCCAGTACTCCAATTGCGCCGAACCCACAGAAAATGTTGCTCGCAAGGAGCGTATTAGAAAGGAAGAGGAAGAAGAACAAATTAAAGAAACGGCGTGGGAAACAGTTAGAGCAACTCTACCAACACCCCAAGAATTACCTCTGATAGAAAAAGATCCTCAGGAAAGGGTGCCAGCTCTCCTCAGATTTGGACCAATGGAAGAAGGAGAACAGAGAGCATAGAGGATTCCGGCCATCCTCCACTTAGGCTCGACAACCGAAAGGGATGAACCTCTAGGCCCTGTGAAAACTGAACCACTGCCAACTGAAAAGAGTAAACCAGGCCCTCCACCTGGAGAGAGAGATGAACTCCGGCGACGATGGTTCGAGCTCTGACGGTGTTACGGTCTTCACATCGTCACAATTTCTGTAGTAGAGGATCTTCACAGAAAGAATCGATGGAAAAGGTGATGGCGACTTCCATCGACAAAAGCTTGTATCTTCGGTGATGACGATTTTGACCGCTAAAAGTTCTTCCTCTCTTCTCCTTCGTTTTTGATCTACATGCATGCAACAGATCTCATGTTCTTTCTTTCCTTTTCAGTAGATCTACTTTTAATTGCATGTTCATTTTCTCAAGAAGAATGAATTGAATTTTTCTATATACAATTGATTGCATGTTATGTAGGTTCTTATTGGAAGAGTTGGTCTTATTGCCTTGTTTTCGAGACAGTTTTGGTTTGTTCATTGTCTTATTGCATTGTTTGTGTGTTGATAATTCATTGTATAATATGTGATTGTGCTTGTCTTATGTTGTTTGCTATGTGTTCTGTGTCATTGTATTGTTCTTATGTTTGTCGTACGTTGATTACAATGTTGTTGATTGATCATAATTTAGACACTACAAGGGAATGGGGTAAAAATAGCACAAGAAGATAATGTTTTGTTAGTAAATGTTATCTTTGACATAGTCTATAGTTTTAGATAGCGTTTTGTACGTGCATGCTATTAAAAGGCATATATTGTTGGGGAAAAATAATCCATGAAGAGATTACTCTAGTTTCCGGGTTCCTTCCCCGGCTTTGGGTTCCTGCCTTCGGATTCCAAGGTCCTGTCCCCGGGCCAGGGTCCCGCCTCCGGGTTCCGATTTCCGGCTTCCATGCCGAATGCTTTCTCCTGCCTTAGGATAAATGGAAATCTTCCTTAATACAAGGAAACCTACTTAGACACGAAGGGATCCTCCTAAATCAGAGAAAAAGAGGAAGTATTCTAATATATGCGGCCATCCTTAAGAAAATTGGAAATATTCTATTATCTAAGGATATAATGAATATTTCTAAATCCTAAGAGGGGGCACGACCTCCACCATAAATATTGGTTTCTAAACCTAAAGAGGTGGGGGTCGACACGTCAATCTGTGGGAAAGCACATCCAACTCAAGAGCTCGCGAATTCTACAGCCGCCAAGGCAAGGTTTCGCACCTAGAAGACCATCTTTATCAATAGGCTTACAACCGACGAATCCCTGCGATTACTATGAACTAGATGAAGATAGATGCTCACTCCAGCACACCTAAAACTCTACATATTGGCTCAGGCCACGATCTCTAGCTCATCGGCATGAATACTCCACGCTCACTGTAGCATACCGACAAGTCTACCCTTTGTTCCAGCCATGCGCCCTCTAGAACAGATGACTCCTATCAACTACAGAGCCACATGCTTCTTAGGCCAAGTGCCCACTAGGCCATGTGCCCACTAAGCCACGTGCCCACTAGGCTACGCGCCCACTAGGCCACGCGCCCACTAGGCCACATGCCCATTAGGACACGTGCCCATCTAGGCTACACGCACCCAATAACATGAACTACGAACAGCTTGATCCCTCACTGAAGGGTACGTAGGCAATCCCCACTGAAGGATGCAGCTATAAATCCAAACACCTTCCATAGTTCCGTGCATAGATACCCAAGGACCGACCTTGGTAGCCGGAACAATCAACTGTAGATCAAGGGACACCCAAGGATCGACCTTGGTAGCCGGAACCCACGACTATAGATCAAGAAGACCCTGTGATCTTCACTATAGACATGCAACTCCTGCCTAACGACCAATCTCTCCTGCTGCTACTAAGACATTGACGACATATACTAGCCCACACCCATACGACAGTATCCTAAGAGTAAGATCTCCTGGTTTATCAACAACTGAAGCAGGAGAAAGCACTACGACAATGTGTCTCCTTCTTCCTATCATTCTGTAGATCTGAGCAAGAATGGCTTGTACACAAAAAATACCCTAACATATATAATAGCATTATAAGTTAAAAACGCTATCTTTACAGAGACGGAAATATTTTCCCTCTCACTCTCATTTAACTTTCCCTCTTGGTCAATATAAAGTCACAAGGATCTCTATTTTCGGCCTTTGATATATGTTAATCCAACAGTCACAAATAATTTAATCATTTTTAGTTTATTTGTTTTCGGAGATTTCTTCTCTTCTTTCTACTCTGTCAATTATTATAATATTGTTAAACGCTATTTACAAACACTAAATTTATAAGAGGAAAATTTTCAAAAAATATATATTAAATTTAAGTGAAAAATGCAACTTTTTAATAGCTACTAGGGGCATTGCCCCCGCGCAAGCGCGGAGTTGTGGACAGAGTTCTTGTTTCATCTCGATATTTGCTAGGGTTAGTTGTGAATTTTGCGTTTTGGGTTGATCACTGTTTTTCAAGTTTTTCATTGTTATAGGGTTAGAGTTGTGATGATGAACTGTGTATTCATTGTTCTCCACTTATGAAGGACTAAACTGTGTAACTAATGTGATTGATTTAGTTTGTGGTGTTGCTTGCTGTGTCACTGGGACTTATTGTTTGTTTGTCTTTTTAATTTGTTTCTTATACTGTTGAGAGTACATAAATTATATTAAGGTTGTTGAGAGTACCTTTTGTTTCTGGATATTTTTTTCTCCAGTTTAGTTGTGTAAGTTGTGTATATTAAGTAATAATTTTTATCATCCTTATTATGTTTGTTATATGTTTTTTTTTAAACTTGCTGCTTTTACCGGACCTTTAAAAAAATACATGAATACTTGTAAAAATAACTATAAAATGAGTGACAGTTCTGAGTATTTGCACTTTAATGAGTTTTAAACGAATTTATGTATTTCTTATAAGAAGGCAATAGTATTGACCTGTTGACATTGGGCATGTAAGCTATTTTCATAAGACAAGAGGAGTGAGCAGTTGGAGATGTTGTTGCCGCCTTTGTGTATGTCGGGATTGTCTCTTGTATCTCCTGGTGTGGTTGTGTTTGTTTCTCTTTTGTTTGATGGGTAATATGTAAACAAAAATCATGGTTAGTTGTATTTATCAGAGTTCGTAACTTACTCTGCTTTTTTGTTTAGGTAATTTCACTGATCTTGGTTGCCGTCTTCGTCTTCTTCGTAAGCGTTTGCGAAAGTAAGTTTGTAAATTGTTAAATAGCTGGCCGTGTAGTTTGTATTTGTTTAGCTGACTCGATGTATGTGTCGTTGAGTTTTAGTTGAGGTGATTGGTTTGATATATTTGTTTTGAAGTTTATTTGTAAGATTAGACAAAAAAGAGAGGTGATCATTAATGATTCGTCTTTTTTGGGATTCTAGTTTTTGGTGTTTTGATTGTTTGGGTTGTTGTGGTTTCTTTTAAGCTTTAAAATAAAGGTTTGTGTAAAATTAGTTTGATAAGTAAGGGAGATAAATAGACGACCATAGATCTTGGGTAGAAAATATTTTTGATTATTGATGTTAGAACAATATAGACAGTAATATAAAGGGAATTGTGTGTTGATTGTTTCTTACGGATCAATGAGGAGACATATAACGACTCGAGTTGTTTCTTTGGTGAGGTTAGAGCCCTGGACAGAGGATTATCCCAACCATATCTGCGAGTTTAAATATCAGTTATGATATCAAAACATAATATAAAATCAGATGCAATATGATAATATTCCTGGGAGTTCTAGGTTTGTGTTCGCATTCACTTGGAGATTGTCGAACAGTCTAATCATGACTGGAGATTCATCTCAGGAGCACCCGTGATGACTTCATCAATAATAGTTGGTGAGATGAAATGAATGAGGAATGCATGATCAGTTATCTTGTACATGCTTGAAAACCTAGCAACCTCAAAACGATCGACTTTCACAATGGAATCGGCTTTCAAAGATGGCATGTAATGATTAGCACGTCCGACGGGAATAAACCCATGAATCACGGAATCTGCAAATAATATTATTCAACAAAGAATCAGGAAATCAATTAAAAATAATTATGTTACATAAGTGTGATAAATCGAAGATTAACTTACCTTTTCATCAAGGAAGAGAAGCGTGACTCCCATAAACTCACTGTCTTTCTTGAAGTTCAGGAAATCCCAGAAGCGGAGGAGGCCAGAGGCTATGCTCTGACTACTACGACCAAGACAGAGAGAATCGAAGATTGAGTGACGGATGCCGGGGACGCCGGTTTGAGGAACTGGAGAAGCAGAGAGAGACGTTTTCTAGAAGATAGTTAAAACTATGAGGAATCAATGAGTTTTGTGGAGATGCAGATTGGGTTCATCAAAGATGAGAATCATATATATATGGTTTATAGAGGGGCTACAAATCAGGAACGTTTAAGATCAAGCGATTTAAGATGGGGAGATGAAGAGTTCACCGGTGAAAAAATAGATTACGAACACACATGGTGCAACTCTGTAACTCAGACTTGTCTGAGACAATGATGAAAATAACCTTAACTCATGTTAAACGACGACAATTTACAATATGGAAAAAACAATAATTGTTGCAAACTTGAGCTTTTTTTTTATATAACGTGATGAATCCCATTTAAAAAAGAAACGTATAATATACTTGTAGGCCCGGCCCTTAGAGGAAGCCGAAGAAAGCAAGGGCTTCTGACCTTCATAAATATATATTAGTTTTGGCCATCAATGTACAAAGTATGATTTAGTTTAGTGGTATAAATGTTGGTGTTTATATCTCAATAACCCGGGTTAGAGCCATGGGCTTGACACTTTTTCATAGTTCTAAAAAGTAGGGTTCACAAATTGTTGACGTGGCGCGCTGAGGATTGAGCGAAGTACACCATTTTAATGTAGATTTTAATCATTAATATTGTTTACTAATATATAAATTACTTAATTTAACTGATTTAGTAAGTTCAAACATGTGGTAGAGAAACGGATCAGAAAAAAGGAAATTTTGTTTGTGTGTTATCGGTTATAATAAGTTACTAGATTTTGATCCGCGCTTTTAAAGCGCGGGTTTATTTTTCTCTTAATGTTTTTTATAAAATTTGGAAAATTTTGTGACATGTAATATGTTCATGTATTTTTTATGATATTAATTTATTTTTATTTTATTCCTCAGTATTTATATATATAAAATTGAACTTGATTTTTAAAAAAAAAACTTAAAGTGGTATTTTTTCAATCAATCTTCATTTATATGTACCGACTTTTTCAAAGAGTTTTTTTTAACAGATTTAACTTGTGAATAAACTATTATTATATTATTTTTAAAAAGTTTACTTATATTGAGAAAAAGAAATATTAATAATTATGTGTGAATGTTTATTAATATAAATATTATAACTTGGCCCAAATGGTCCAAACGAAAATATTTGTACAGACAAAACTCGGCCCAATATAAAACTCGACCCAAATGAAATATTTGTTCCGACAAAATGAACTTCCGCGTGCTGATCTTGGCCCAAAATAATTTGGAAGTATTCTGGTCATAACTTGCAAGATATTTTACCATTAGTTTGGCCCAATCAGTATTTTATGTAAATATCCATTTTATGTATTTTATGTTGATAAAACCCATGGTAAAATAAATATTTTAGATTTCTACCGACAAAACTCGTGGTCTTTGACCATCACGTTAAAAAAAACAGTAAAGGAAAGATAATTCTTTTGTCTGGGACGTTTCTTTTTCGGTAAAATTGTCTTCAGGTTCACCTCTGAAATGACGATTGAGATGCCATTCAAAGCTCCAAAAACACAAATCCATGGTGGTAATGACGGAATCAAGGTTGCTTGAAGAGGTGAACACGTTCTGTAGCAAATGAAAGAGCAACCGATTAATCTGATTTGGATCAAAGTCAAACCGACGATTCAGCACACGGAAGATCCACCAAGTGCTTCAACATTTTCCGATCTATTTAGGTGATATGCCTCTAACTTTTTCTTTTAGATTAAGACTAGATTCTTTACACATCTGGAACACCGATCAAGATCTAAAAAAAAATTCTTAACTATTTTGCATGCAAGATCGAAGGGATGTTTGAGAAGAACCATGGTTTTGAGATGATTGTCGATATTTGAAAGACAACAAAATGGTAATATAATATCACTTCATGAAATTATCCATAGTTAACAGTTAATCTGAGATTTTTAAACTTCTAATGCTTATATTGTTATTCATGAAAACGGTAACAGTTAATCTGAGATTTTTAGGTTGCGAACTGAAACTGGTAGTTAGGATAAAAACCGGATATTTTTTGATGATTGTTGATTGAAGTATGGTGTTTTTTTATGTCTGTTAGATGGAGTGTTTGAATTGTTCAAATACCTCCAATATCATTATTGTTCAAATTCCTACGGTTTTGTTTAAAAGGGTTAATTTTTTCTTTCTTTTCAGGAACAATGTACTCTCGGAGAAAATGAAATATTCCGATCACAACTATCAAAGAGATGTCATTCGTCTATGGACAACAACATTATTTTAAATTCAAAGATAAGTTACTTCCTGATACTTTTTCTTCTTTTACATTAATATAAAAGTGTAACTTACATATAAATATAACTTGATTAGTTACAGATTTATTGACATGGGACATAGATGAGAAACTTTAGGTGTTTTATATTTGAGTCCGTTGACTAAAAAGTGTTACAATTCTTGACCTGGTCATGCAGTTAAAAGTTTGAAGACACAGATTAATTCAGCTGAAGGACCATGGGACAAATACATAATGCCAAAGCAATACGAACCAATAAGTA
The DNA here is from genome assembly GCF_020379485.1 of Brassica napus. Taxonomy (NCBI): domain Eukaryota; kingdom Viridiplantae; phylum Streptophyta; class Magnoliopsida; order Brassicales; family Brassicaceae; genus Brassica; species Brassica napus. The sequence goes on along the minus strand of NC_063444.1, from coordinate 22,209,512 downwards.
AGTGCATTTTAGGAGGTTCAAATTGTATAGATTAGATTGTGAACTGATACTGGTAGCTAGGATAAAAACCGGAGATTGTTTGATGAATGTGGATTGAAGTGTGGTGTTTTTTTTGTGTGTTTGATGGACTGTTTGAATTGTTCAAATTACTACAATATCCTTATTGTAAAAAACTTGTTTGAAACAAATTGTTTTGCTTAAAAGTAAATAAAAAGCAGTATCAAATTGGAGGTAGTATAACTTGTCCTGAGAAACAAATGCAAAACGAAAATCAAAGATTCGCGAATATCTCTTTGAATACCACATTCATTGTTTGACGTTGAGGCTTGCCTTCAGCGTCGACAATCAAAATCTTCAGTCCTTTTTTAGAAGTCACTCTAGAAATAGCCACATATAGCTGGCCATGAGAGAAAACAGGTCTCGGTAGAAACAAACCAACCTCCGAAAGTGATTGACCTTGGCTTTTATTGATTGTTATAGCAAACGCCACAGCAATAGGTAGTTGCCTCCTCCTCATCTTGAACGGCAGTTTTTTATCTGAAGGTGTTATTGAGAGTCTAGGAAGAAAAGCAGTGTGACCGACCTTTTCCCCTGTAATGACTTTAGCCTGTATCATGAAGTCAATACATTTCTGTAATTTGGAGTCTAGTACCGTTCATTAGTCCCCCTATAGGATCAATGTTTCTAAGCAACATCACAGGACACCCTATCTTCAATCTGAGACTATGTTTAGGTAAACCTGATGCCTTGATTTTGTTCAGAAAATCTGGAGTAAGAGCTTGGTCATTCTTTGAAAACCTATCTGAAGAGTCTATAGAATCAGAGCTCAAATAGAACATTTCCTCACCTGCATTGACAACGAAAATTTTAACTTATAACAAACAAATCGTTAATTGAGAAGTCGGTAATCTAAACAAAAACGTATCCACAAACGAACCTGGCAGCTTGTCCAACATATGCTGATTAATCATGTTCACATCTTCATTAGTAGGACAAAGTATTGCTCTTTCTTGAAAAAACTTAGGTTCTCTATTCTGCAGTAAAGAAACAGCATCCCCATATACTGCTTTGCTTATAGAATCTATTGGATCATCACCATCAAGAATCAAAAACTCATCTGGAATAGTGATTAGAGCTTCACCATCGTTTCCATCACCAATTTTTCCATCTCCAACATCTAAAATCCACTGCGAAAACTCCTGTAATTCTTTTGCATCTTCAGGTGTGAGATCATTTGACATCAGCCTCATGTTCTTTGTTAGCTCTAAAACTTTAACATGCTTCCAGAGATAAAAGAGTTAAGTGACTCCAGAACTATTTCCGGCCTTCCAGCTCCATGAATAACTGGCAGTACTTGTCTAAAATCTCCACCCAAGACAACTACTTTCCCGGCAAATGGTATGTTATCTTTGTTTCCAATTATATTTGCCATGCTTCTATCCAAAGACTCAAAACAGTGCTTACTCATCATTAGAGCTTCGTCCCAGATGATAAGAGAGGCTGCTTTCACCAAATCCGCCTGATCAGTTCCTGGTACCAGATTGCAATAAGAAAACTCATATGGGTTTATAGGAATCCCGAATCTAGAATGTGCTGTTCTTCCTCCTGGTAGCAATAGAGAAGCTAGTCCACTTGATGCCACATTCAGACAGATTTCACCCCTCATTCTGATAGCAGCAGAAAGCAGCTTCCACAAGAAGGTTTTTCCAGTTCCACCAAACCCATAAACAAAAAACACACCTCCTTTCTTAGTAAAAACAGCATCGGTAATCTCATCATAGATTTTCCTTTGTGCATCAGTGAGTTTTAGAAAGTCACGATCATGATCAGCTTTTAACTCCTCCCGGTTGTAACTGAGCTCATCCATAATCAGCACGTTTTCATTAATGATGTATGGGATTGGCTGTGGCAAAGAGGTCCAGTTAGCCAAAGAAGTTCCATTACTTTTTAAAATCTTTTCGATCTCTATAAGGGCTGCTTCTTTTTTTTCTTCATCCGACAAACAAAGATATGCGTGTGTCACAAGTTCAGATTCGTTAAGTGGTGTTTTAGTAATATAATCCACGCAATCAGACTCAAATAAATATCATATATTACCTGGTCGATGCAGTTGCTGTCTTCGTTTATATTGAATGTCCTCAGAAAGAAATTCCCAAGTATTCTCCCACACCTCTTCAGGCTTTGACAAAGTACCAGACATTAACATGATCACAAATGCATGGCGCATGTATGATGCCGAACCAATAAAACTTGTTCTCACAAGCTCATCAATATATTCTTGATCATCTTCAAGTAGCCCTCTTGCAAAACATGTCTCTTTATATGTTTCATAAACAACACCGTTGAAAGTTCTTATGTCCTTATCCTCAAACGGACCTTTAACAATGTTTAGCAAGACACGCATGTAGTAAGCTTCTTCGATCTTACGTGGTGCATAATTGATTCTCCCAATACTAAATCCTTTCTTTCTATCATGAAACTTCTTCTCCTTTTTATTCCAAGTAAACATTGTTGGAATCTCAGCTAAAGTCAGAGTCCGAGCAACTTCACTAACCTTGCACAATTCGAACCAGCCCAGAAACATAGTATTTTCAATGAGATTTCGGCTGGTCACTTTTTCGTATGTGTCATCATCCTTAAAAACAATGATCTGTTTTCCTGGTAGGTGAAATTGTATTCTCTCAACTGGAGTTGATCTATAATGTATTGGGAACTGAAAGATCCTCCATCCACCTTCACTTGCAGATACATATCTGTAAAAAAATTATAGTCATAGATGTTAACTTTAAAATATTTTAAAAATCGAAATATAAGCAAAAACAGAGTCGAAATAATTTGCACCTGCAGTTAAAAAAGTCATTTGATCTCATTTCTACTCTCTTCTTTTGAAGCTGCATTTGTGCAAGTCTCAGAATTAGGCGCACTCACATCTGAAAAACATTAAAGCAAATCCGTTAGTAGAGAGCAGACAATGTCATACAAAAAAATACACTGCTCACAGCAGTTAAATAATTACTTCTAATGCACGTTAATCACCTGCTGGTACAGAACTATTTTCTTTCGACGAACCATTATCCGGAGGTTCAACAGCAACAGTAACACGATCCTGCCTTTATTAATATACTTGAATAAGTATTTTACAGCACCATTCAGATTGCACCATTCCACATTAATGTGAGCTCGATAACGAAGAGACAACTCCTTGTTATAAGGTATGACATGGGTGTTGTCACACTTGAATCCTTTTTTTCTCTATAAATCCATTCCCCTCTTTCCTTCTTCTATAAACTGGAAATCCTTCCTTGTTCACATATGTTTTTTCAACATGAGGCTTAGGATACTGCTTCGAACATTGCCCATTCTCCATGCATGGAGAGTTTAAATTAACAGCTCCACAAGGACCATGGATCATCATGTCCTTAACCACTTCATAAAGCTCTGGGTCTTTTTCTTTATCTGGAATTTCTGCTGAGATGATTTTGTCAATGTCATCGTTTGTTCTAATCTTGGAATAAGGATGCATGAATAACAGAATGTGTGCATGGGGTAGGCCACGTTTCTGGAACTCAATCGTATACATTGCTGCAAAAAAAATAAAAAAATTAGACTGATAAATTACAGACCAAAAACAGGAATGGTCAAATCGTACTGAATAACTCACCCGAAGATGTCTTCCCCAAAAGTTGTTTATCTGTTAAATCTGTCATAAGAGATTCCAATTTGATTTTAAAGATTCTGGAGAGAATCTCTGGCCTATCTTCAACAGTAAGCTTTCTGGGTTGTAGATGCCTGGTGATCTCCGGCCATTTAGGATTGCAAGTAAATGTTATAAAGTAGTCAGGAAACCCAAAATATTTACAGATAGCCATGGCAACTAAATACATATTCTTCATGTGTCTTGCTCCTCCCGTAAAGGATGCTGGTAGCACAAATCGACTTCCTTGGTCATGCATATCTGTTTTGCCCGAGTTTTCAGCTTGTTGGATAGAGTCATAGCTGTCCGATCTGAGACTTTTCTGGTTCATTCTAAGGTAAAACAGCCTGTTCGCCTCAATTGTTGTATAACCATCGACCAAAAATTGCTGAAACAATCTTCTCGAATGGAGAAGAGTATTACACTCATTCTCTCTTTCTTGTAAACGAAACGCATACCATTGTCTCATGCTGAGTGCCTTCGTCTTTAGCTTTGCTGTTGCGTCCGTTTCCCTCTTTTGAATCCCAAGTCTGAACCCATCTTCACCATATGTAAAGATCAGAGGATATTGAAGAGCCAGATAAGCAGGGTGAATTTCACTAATCCTCTTAAGCCATCCCGTCTGTTTCTCTTGCAACACAATATTCCTTTTATCCATGTCCAAATTGAAATCTCCAGGAATTAGTGCAGCTACTTCAGATGCGGTAGGAGTATCATATGTTCTTCCATCTTTCTCTCGACTACTAATGATACGCATATGAAATGTCTGGTCAGGATTAGTGTCAAATCGATCACGTGCTGATCTAAATTGATGGACATAGGGGTTGCACTCGTCTAGCATAGCCATTAACGCCTGTATAACTTTTTTTCCTAAGTTCATCTTTCCTTGCTTTTTCAGTTGATTTCTTGTATTTTCTGAGAAAAATATAAACGCGAGGTCGTCCAGATTAGTTCAAACTCATTTATTAACGAAAATCATATCTCAAACTGGTTAAACTATGAATCAAAAAATTACCCGAGAATACCAGATCGGTTGACTATCTCATTTTCTGTGTCAACAATATAAAGCTGACCAAACTTGGGTTCACCGTTTGGTGGCTTTAGACTACCCATCAAATGGTAGTTCTCTCCTTGAAGCTGAAACATCTGAGGGCCAATACCTTTTTTAACAGAGCGAAACATCTGAGGGCCAATACCTTTTTTAACAGAGCGGTCCACTTTCCCACCAAGAGATGTAAATGAGAAAACCATGTTGATAACTCTAATATTCTCACGAAAATATCTACTCATTTCATCATCCTCTGTCAAAAATATTTTCAATATGGTGGGGGAATCTCTTAACAGTGGCAGCTGAACCTGACCGTGCCCACAACACATTGAAAATTTAGGTTTACGGGCATATCTCTTCCTCTTTATGCTTTCACCATACCACATGATAGCCCCACAATGCTCACATTTATGTGTTGCATCACCTTCGTCGATGTATCCTGAAAGTGGGAAAAAAATGAACAAACACTACAAGAAAACACAAATTTAACGACGGTCAAAATCGTCGTTATTTCCTCGTAAAAGAAGAGTTACGAGGAAATGGCGATAAAAGGCGTTTCGTCGTTATACGTTTGTCGTAAGAGAAGATTCGTCGCCATTTCCTCGTCCATTAGCGAGGTTATATTTTCCTCGTAAAGAAGAATTAAGTTTTCCTCGTAAAGACCACGTGGGCTTTCCACGTAACGCGGTTGTTGTGCTTCCTCGTAATAAACTCGAAAAGGATTCGTCGTAAAAGACCCGCAAAAACCTCTAAATATATTCGTCGTAATAAAAACGTAAAGAACACGAAAATATTTCGTCGTAATTGAATCGTAAAGTATACGAAATAGAATCCACGTAAAATCCTCGTTAATAGTTCCTCGAGATTTTGTCGTTAATTTTCCTCGTTAATACATCGGGAATTAGCGACGAAATTACTTTGTTTTCTATTTACTGAATTTATAAATAAAAATAAAATAAAAATTATATTTATTTAATTTATTAATAAAATTTTAATTGAAATTAAATCGAATAGAAAATTTTTTTTTGGCCGAATCAAAATGAAATTATATAATATATAAATAAGTTTTGAATTTTAAAATACAATAACAAAAAAAAAACTAATGCTGCATTGCCGCGTCGTAGAATTCCTCGCTCCTTCTCGAGAGATCTGCCTCGTTGACTTGCACGGATGTCTCGCCTGGAATGGGGTTTTGTTGTTTCATGGTCCTGAACATGGCCTCCCATTCCGGATTTGTGGCCGCTATGACGTCCAAGAAGTTCTCGAGACCACTCATACGAGCTGTGAACGACGTTTTTGTCGAGGCCAACTCGTTTTGTGTCGACGTCAGCTGATGTTGTGTCGTCTCCAACACGTCGCGCAGCTGAGAGACTTCATCATCCCGTCTCTGGCCATAAGAGGAAGTCGCTCTCGGAACATCGTTGACGGAACCAATCCCCAACACACGTCCCTTTTTCCTAGGAGCGACCTTAAAAAACAATAAAATATATATTAAAATTTAAATTTTAAAGTAAAATGGAATTAATAAAAAATTTATATAAAATTTACCTCCTCGTAAATTCTATCCACTTCTATTGTGGATAAGACGACGGGTGATCCGTCGGCGGACTCCTGCGCCAGCTGGGTCTCACGCTCGTCAATACGAGCTGCCACATCATTGTAGATCTTCTCAGACTTCTCATCTACAAATCCGCCCGCCTTGTTCTTGTGGGTCCGATCGAAAAGTTCCATAAGAGTCGGTAAACGTCCCAAATCCTTGGCCTAAAAACAGTTAAGAAAGTTTTTATTATATATATATATATATATTAAAAATCAAAAAGTTAAATATTTAAATTACGTACCATTTCCAAACGGACGCGGGCGTGTGGCTTTTGGCCCGTACTATGTTGCATCGCCCTGTGGCCGTGCTCATCTACCGAGTTACGGGAGGCGGAGCAAGACTGGGCGACTCTCATGGCATCAGGATCCCTCCAATAACGGATGAGGCCATCCCACACGTCTGTGGTGATGGTTGAGGGTTTGCCCCGCTCATAGCCCTTCACGATCCAGTCACCCTTCCAGTTGGAGACCGTGTCCAACAAACGTTTCTTCGCCTTGTCAATAAACTCTTTCCGCACCTTCTCAGTGACCCCCATGGACTAATTAAATTTTTGCTGCAAAAAAAAAAATATTAATAATTAGTTTAGAAAAATAAAATTTAAAAAAATATAAATCAGGAGTAAATTGTAAAAACTTACAGCGTAAATCTTGAACCACGTCCTTCTGATGTAGATCGGAGTGGATTTCCAGTTGGGATGTGCCATGGAGAAGTAACCTTTAATCGTCTCGGTTACTTCTGTTGCAAGGCAGTTATCAACCCCAAACCTGAAAAAAAAAACAAATTTAAAGTTTTAAATATTTATTAAAGTCACAAATGAATTTAAAAAAATTAATGTAACATACATACCAGAGAGTTCCGTCAGGTCGGTCGAGGTCTATGATCGGTAAGCCTTCTCTGCCTGGCAAACCGAGAATGTCCTCAACAGTGTACTGAGAGTAAGGACAACTCGGTGGCACCATCAAATCAGCATGAACCTGATTGGCGGGCATCTGAGGAGGCACATGAGGAGCTGGCATCGGATGAGGAGCAATCGGAGGAGGCACATGAGGAACTGATGGCGATGCCGTAGAAGAAGGCGAGACTCTCTGAGAAGATTGAGTCTCGGGGACGGTCTCCTGCTGACCCGAAGAACCGGGAGCTGAAGAAGAACCGGGAAGTGAAGGTGGGTCTAACCGACTACCCGGTGGACCGAACATCTGCGAGTAGTGAGCAGTACGCTGGTGCTTGCGAATAGTCTGCAAAATTTAAATTTCTAAATTAAAGTCAAGAGTAAAAAAAAAATTATGAACAGTATTAACTACGTAATTAATAAAATTACGAAACCTAAATTTTCTAAACTAATTTCGTAAACTAAATTCCCTAAACTAACCACCTAATCTAAATTCCCTAAACTACTTAGAGAGGAATGAGAGACTTACCATGGTGAGAGGAAATAGAGAGGCTGTAGAGAGGAAATAGAGAGGAAATGAAGAGGGCCAGCGGTTTCGCCTATATATAGGATTACGGTTCGTCGAAGATTAATCGCAAAATAACGAGGAAAGACAGAGGCCCGTCTTTCGTTTCGTCGCAAGGCCCACGCAAATTAACGAGGAAATACAGAGTCCCGTGTTTTTTTTGCGAGGAAATACAGAGGCCCGTCTTTTATTTTACGTCGTTCTTGCGACGATTTTTGTTTTTATCATCGATTTACGTGCAAATGGCGAGGTTTTTTTTGCTAACCCCTAAAATCTTAAACCCCAAACCTCAAACCCTATCTTTCTTATCTCCAAACCTCAAACCCTATCTTTCTTATATTTCTTATCTTATACTTCATATATTTCTAACCCTTTAACTTCAATATATATATTTTTTTGAATTTGAAAGGTTTAATACGTTGAAAAACAATTTTACAATATCTTACGTATCAAATATGAATGGTTTAATATGTGTTTCCAATATCTTACGTATCTCGTCATATGTGTTTCCAATATCTTTTTTCTCTTTTTTTTTTAAGTTTATATAAAATAGAAAATAATTTTTTTTAGGGTTTGCACATTTGGGGTTTAGGGATTTGGGTTTCATTTTAGTTTAGGGTTTATATTTACCGACGAATTAACGACGAAAAGTAAAATAAAAAGCGAACCTCGCTCATTCCACGTAAGTTCACGAGGCTCTTACGACGTTTTCATCTTACGTGGAATAAGCGAGGTCCGCTTCTTTAATTATAAAGCGTCTCTTATTCCACGTAATTTCACGAGGCTGTTACGACGATTTTTGTTTTTATCATCGACATTACGTGCAAATAGCGAGGATTTTTTTGCTAACCCCTAAAATCTTAAACCCCAAACCTCAAACCCTATCTTTCTTATCTCCAAACCTCAAACCCTATCTTTCTTATATTTCTTATCTTATACTTCATATATTTCTAACCCTTTAACTTCAATATATATATTTTTTTGAATTTGAAAGGTTTAATACGTTGGAAAACAATTTTACAAATTTTGAATTTGACATATCACACAACAAATCAAACACACTCTACAATTTTGAATTTGACGTATCTCGTCATATGTGTTTCCAATATCTTTCTTCTCTTTTTTTTTAAGTTTATATAAAATAGAAAATAATTTTTTTTTAGTTTATATGAAGTAGGATGGGGAGTTTTAGGGTTTGCACATTTGGGGTTTAGGGATTTGGGTTTCATTTTAGTTTAGGGTTTATATTTACCGACGAATTAACGACGAAAAGTAAAATAAAAAAGCGAACCTCGCTCATTCCACGTAAGTTCACGAGGCTCTTACGACGTTTTGGTCTTACGTGGAATAAGCGAGGTTCGCTTTTTTAATTATAAAGCGTCTCTTATTCCACGTAAGTTAATGAGGCTATTACGACGTTTACTGTTACCGTGGAATATGCGAGGTAATGTATTATAAATCGTCGTAAAATTCCCGTGAGGTAACGTGGAAAGTACGACGACTGTCTCTAAACCCCTAAAACGAAACGCCAAACCCCAAACCACATCTTCTTTATCTTCTACTTCATATATCAAACACTTCTATCCTTTAACCTCAAGCAATTCATTCTAATCCAAACCGAAAATTATAAAAACACAATTCCTTTACTTATAATTAATGTCGATATCTTATTTATAAATAAACTCCCATTATCTTTAATATAATATAATAAATCAAACTCATACAAATATCAAATACATTAATCGGATTCATCGACATTCTCGTCATCACTTGAAACATCATCATTTTCATGAAACTCGTCTTCAACAGCTTCCTCCGTGGGATCTTCGGTAAGATCTTCATACTCGTGATTATGCGGATCAATGAGAAGGATGTCATCAATTTCTTGTTCAGGTTCATGAACTTCATTTATTTGTTCTTCTTGCAATGGTGGTTCTTCTCCTATGATGATTCGTCCTCGAGGTGTAACTTTGATCACGGCTAACCAATTTATACCCGACTCTCTCATCCGAGGGTATGGAAGGAAGCTAACTTGGTCTGCTTGTGAAGCTAAGATGAAGGGCTCGAATTTGTTGTACCTCCGGCCACCGTTGACATCTACAACACCGAATTTGTTCAACCGAACACCTCTATTGACGACGGGGTCGAACCATTCACACTTGAAGAGGACGCATTTTAGCTTCAATATCCCTGGGAATTCGACTTCAATAATCTCCGTCAAGATTCCGTAGAAATCTGTTTCTCCTTTCACACAAATTCCATAGTTACTGGTTGCCCACTGTTTACCATACTCATATGTGTGAAAAGTATAGCCTCGTGTGAAATACATCTGTGATGTGGTGACCTTTACAAGTGGAGATTGAATTACTTCGTGTAACCACTTAGGATAATCTGCATCGTCGTCATAATCAACCTATTTAAAAATAAAAAGAACGTTGAAATACAAATCATTCATGTATGAAAATTTTAAAAGTATTTGATTAATACCTGATTCTTCAACCACTTAACAAAGTGTTGATCTTTTCTTTTGTCTACGTCACTTGTGGATATACCAGGAAATGTTTCTTCGACTTGTGAAACAAACATGCTGTAAAATCACATTTTACATGAATTAATCTCTCCCAATTATATAATGTATACTCAATTTAAGTTACCTTTCAAAATAACGCATCAATGGATCCTCGCAATTGAGTAGAATATAGGTGTGTGCACTATGAGCGTCTTCTTCACTCGACCACCAAACCTGTTTTGATTTCCCACCAAGTCGTCCAATCTGGCTAAAGATTTCTGGAACACCAACAACTGCATATGTGGGCGCAACGCCACCATCATCATATCTTCTTGGAGCTCTTCTTCGGGTACGTACTTTTGACGCAAAGTAGTACGATGTGAAGTGAGAAACTTCTTCTGTCAAACTTCCAGCAATTATAGAACCTTCAACTTTGGCGAGGTTCTTTGCTTTTCCCTTCAAATATTTCATGGCTCGCTCGTACTGATACATCCATCCGTAATGTACCGGTCCACGAAGCAATGCCTCATATGGGAGGTGGATAGCTAGATGCTCCATCACGTCAAAAAAGCCTGGAGAAATATCTTCTCCAAGTTGCACAATAAGATAGGAATGTTCTCCTGAAGCTGTTCTACGACTTCTTCTTTAAGAGTGCGTGTGCTCAAATCCCTGAAAAATGCTCCAATGCCTATTCCAAAAACAATTAAACACATTGTTAGTCAAATACTATTATTGTAAACTAAACCAATTTAATATTATTGTCCTATTGTAAACTACCTGCAAGTGTGATATTAGGAGTTTTCAAGGCTCCTAAGACAAATGTTGTAGTATAGTGATTGTCGAACCAGTTCTGAGGGATATTAAAGCACCGAGAATGCTAGTACTCACTTAATCTAAGTGCAACCAATGATTTAGATGTGTTTTCAACTACTACTAATACTAGAAATCAATAACAGAATGATATTTTCTTGACTAAGGGAAAAGAGAACTCATGGGCATAGGGATCAGACCTTGGGTGATCAAGTATCAAACTAAGGATGACAAATGATCAATCAAACTATCAACCTTAAGTCTAGACACAATTCTAAGCAGGCTCTATGTCTAGATGAATGCTCATTTGCTAACATATCTCAAACATCAAATGTCTTTGGTTGAATAATATGAAAGCAATCATTACTAACAAGTCTATTAGCTATCTTAGCATCTTTAACAACAAATGTCTTTGGCAAAGTATACTAAAAGCCTAGGAGAGTTGTCTCAGGCATTTCATCAAACACCTTTCGGGTGGGAAATGCCTATTGATCAACTTTTGAGTGGCCAACTCAGAAGATGCATTAAGAATACTCTACTAGCAAGGAACAAGAATGATCTACACTAAAACATCCTAGAACTAACCTAATCACCCTTAATCTCCCTAACCCATGAATTCAAAAGGTGATTACTCACTAATCTCCATGATTCCTCTTAAACCCATATTGGATTTCAGATTAATCATTCAGAGAAAATACAGATAATAGAATAGAAATCAACAGTAGAACATGTGATCAATGAATCAAAGAGATCCCCTTTTTCAAGGTTTTTGGTGGTTTTCTTCAGAACAAAGATAGATCTGCCTCCTGGTGGCTTACAGAGTATTAAAACATAGGTTTAGAAAATAAAAACGTGCATCATGAAATGACCAAAAGGCCCTTGAGAAATCATAAGTTCGAGCAGAAATAAGACGCGGAGCGACCTCCGCTCGTCGCTCCGAGTAGTCGCTCCACACTTTGGGAGCGACCTCGCTGTGTCGCTGCGAGAGGTCGCTCCGGACTCGTTCTCGCGTTCCCGAGTGATGAAAATGCGAGCGACCTCCGTTCGTCGCTCCGAGCAGTCGCTCCATGCTTCGGGAGCGACCTCGCTGTGTCGCTGCGAGAGGTCGCTCTGGCTCCATTGTGTTGTTGTCATGCGATAGAAATGCGAGCGACCTCGGGGTGTCACTCTGGCCAAGTCGCTCTGGGCTTCGGGAGCGACCTGGAGTGGTCGCTCTGATAGGTCGCTCCGGGTCAGTTTTCGGCTTCCACCGGGATGAAATGGCGAGCGACTTCTCTGCATCGCTCTGGTAAGGTCGCTCTGAAAAGGCATGTCAGAGCGACTTGCTGGTGTCGCTCCGGGAAGTCGCTCCCAACGCTCTGCTCGTCCAATGATCATCTTTACACCTCTTTCGAGCTCCAAACACACCCAAATGTCTCCGAGAACTCCATGTGGTACTCCAATACCTGATAAAGACTTATGTATGCAAAATGCAACCTAAACATGGCTAAATCCTAGTCTATATGATCAAAATGCACATGGATGAATGGATAAGATAATGGAAATATACAAGATATCAAAGTGCTTCATGTACGTTTGTTGGAAGTAGCTCCGCAAATGCAAATGGCAGAAGTCGTTGCATAAAGACATGACAATCATGACTCTTCAACCCGGAGAACTTTTGACCCTTTTCAACACATCTTGAAAGATTTGAAACATACCCATCAGGGAACTTCACTTCTGATGCCACCCAATTGAACAAAACCGACTTTTTTTCTGAAGACAATCTAAAAATTGGAACGGGAACTTGGCCATTGCTTTTTATATGTAACTCACTTCTTGAGCAAATATCCGGCAAGTCCAACCTCGATTTTATGTTGTCTTTTGTCTTCCCTGGGACATTCAATATTGTATTCATGATGTTCTCAAAGAAATTCTTCTCTATATGCATCACATCAAGGTTGTGGCGCAGAAGAAGATCCTTCCAATATGGTAACTCCCAAAATATACTCTTCTTGTGCCAGTTGTGATGAACACCGTAAGAATCAGGCATATTACGAGGGACATGCCAATTACCACCCCAGCGAACTGTTTCGTTAGCTCCGTAGTAGTCGATTTGCGCTTCAATTTGTTCTCCAGTTAGATATGGAGGAGGAGTGTCTCTCACAACCTTTTTGTGCCTAAACAAATTCTTGTTTCTTCGGTACGGATGGCCAACTGGAAGAAATCGACGGTGACAATCGAACCAACTTGTCTTTCTACCATTCTTCAGTTGAAATGCATCTGTCGTTCCATTACAATATGGACAAGCTAATCTCCCATGTGTAGTCCATCCAGACAACATCCCATAGGCAGGAAAGTCACTTATGGTCCACAAAAGCATAGCTCGCATCGTAAAATTCTTCTTCGTTGAGCAGTCATACGTCCTCACCCCTGTTGACCACAAATCCTTCAACTCTTTTATCAGTGGTTGTAGGAAAACATCAAGTGACCTTTTTGGATGCTTCGGACCGGGTATTAATATGGTCAAGAATAAAAACTCCCGTTGCATGCACATCTCCGGTGGCAGGTTGTATGGCGTAAGAAAGACTGGCCACAATGAATATTGTCTCCCTGACATTCCAAATGGACTAAATCCATCTGTGCATAATCCGAGGTACACATTCCGGCTATTGCTAGCGAAATTCGGATGTACTTTGTTAAAATGTTTCCAGGCTCTTGCATCTGATGGGTGAGTCATCTCACCATCCGTCTGAGTATGCTCGGCATGCCACCTCATCTTTCCAGCAGTCTGCTCCGATTGGTACAATCTTTTCAATCTATCTGTAATTGGTAGGTACCACATCCTTTGGTACGGTACCCTATTAAGTCCCCTTCCTTGCGGCTTGAATCGTGGTTTCTTGCAGAATCGACATTCTTCCAACTTCTCATCATCTCCCCAGTAGATCATGCAGTTGTCGATGCAAACATCTATCATCTCCGAAGGCAACCCAAGACTATAAACCAGTTTCTGAATCTCATAATAAGAATCAGCAGACTCATTGTCTTCCGGCAAATACTCTTTAAATAAATCTGCCCATTCGTTCATGCAACTTTCAGGTAGATTGTGATCAGTTTTAATATTCATCATTCTAGCAGCCAATGACAATTTAGAGAGACCTTCTCTACAACCAGTGTAAAGTGGTTGATTTGCCGCATCTAACATTTCATAAAACTTTTTTGAATCTATGTTAGGTTCTTCATCTTCATCATCATGAGCTACGAATGCATCAGTTACCATATCATGAACCCTATCATAATCTACCATTGCCTGATCCTCCTGATGGTAACTATGTGCATTATGCAATTGATGATCAACCGGTTCTTCTTGAAAGTTGCTATTACTACTACTAGCTTCATTCTGATCATAACTATAACCTTCTCCATGTTGAAACCAGATATAATAATTTGGCGTGAAACCTCTATTTACTAAATGCTTCCAAACATTTTCACGATTTGCCAACTTTGAATTGTTACATTTTCTACAAGGACAGAATATTTTACCGCTTTCTTGGGCGAGCGGTGTAGAATCTGCTTGATGCATAAAACGCTCCAACCCAGCAAGATATTCTTTCGTCACTCTCCCGTTAGCATCTCTATGCATATACATCCACCTCCGCAACTCGAAAATATTTCCCAAGCCCGACATTTTTTCACGTTTTTTTTTCTTGTTGGTGTGCTTAAAATTATGTTCAAACCTCCATATTTATAGAAAATTTTCGAATCTGGTAGTTGAATTTTGCTACGAATTTACGACGAAATATTAGGTTGGTGGCAAAAAAAACGTGTTAAGTTGGTGGATTTCTCGTTCTTTCCTCGTAAGTTATTTCCTCGTAAAAATCATGCTAATTTTACGACGAATTTGCGACGAAACACATTTTTCTCGGAAAAACCACGTCAACTTACGACGATTTTACGAGGAAACGCATTACTCGGTATTTTACAAGGCCGTTACGAGGAAACTTTATTTCCTCGCAATTTCATCGTTAAGTCAACGTAATTTCACGAGGATTAGTTTTCATCGTTAAATTTCCTTGCTAAAACTGTGTTTTCTTGTAGTGAAAACTAATTGGTAAATTATAGGCAAGCACAGTCAATGAAACGAATTAAACTTAAAAAATAAAAATTTAGCCAACTGTTTTTCCCCTTCGAAGAAGTTTTCCTTTTGGAGGGTCCAACTGTGTCTGATTCTTTTGACATAATGTCAAAATTCACATTTGATTCAGACTCCGTGTCACTTTCTTCACTGCTGCAATCATAATGTTGTTCTCCTTCGACTTCATATGCACCTTTTATTTTAAAAATTTCATGTTAAGTTCTATCGCTATTCTCCATATTTTTAACATTAAAGAACATTAAACTATCCATAGGATTCGTGCGTATTAATTACCCTCATAATCATGATATATAGATTCATCATTTTCTTCACTCGAGTATCCATCACCATGAAGGCCAACTCCTTCTGTTTCTGTTGCTATAAAACAAAGCATGAAGGATATATAAATTCCTCAAAACAATGTATACATAATCAGTGAATTCAATACGCCCTTTATAACATAAACAACATACCATGAACTGTTTTTGTTTTTTTTTTTCCAGAGGCAACAGCTTTTCCTTTTCCTTTTTCTGAAAACAAACAGATTTTATAAATTATGCAGACATAATGTTATGATCTTGATAACTTCCCAAGGCTTCTCAGAAAAAAAGATAACACAAATAATAATCACCTTTAGCTGTTAATCTGGACTTAGATGATTCAAATGTAGGAGTTAGAACCTCTTGTTGTGTCTGTGTCCTTACGGTCGTATCAGATAGAGGTATAGAGCTTGTAGGAAAAGAAGTTGGTGGTGTGTGAAGGTTAGAACGGGCTGGTAAATGACATCAGAACCACAATTTAATAAAACCAAAACCGTAAAGAGCAATACAACACGTACACAGGGACTAACTGAATAGCACATGACTTACATGAAGAATCGTTCTTTCTTAGCCTCTTAGCAGATGCACACGGGTTTCCTTTGACTTGGTCTTCTGTTTTAGTTCCAGTAGGCGTAGTCGTTGAATGAATTCTTGTATTCGCTCTAGTTCTCTCATCATGAGTTGGAGTGAGATAAGATTGTTGTGTCTATGTGGTTCCAGAAGGAACTTGATTGGTAATATCAGATAACATAATTAGTTCTCCTTCAATGGAATTTGTTGTTCTCTTCCTCTTATAACGAAGACGTTGAGCTATTAAGCGTGAACTTAACGAAATGGGTGGTATCTGTGAGTTAGCTTGGGCTTAAGACAGTAAAAAAGATTAGTAATGCCCGACAATACAATCTCAAGCAAACTAAATTTTACAGGATAATGAAGACTTACAGAAAATGTTATCAGTCAGTTTTTAACCTCTGAGTTGGTCCCTGTATGATTGTATTTTCCTTAGAAAAATCAATTGTCGCTGAATTGATAGTGCTTTCAGTGGACACGATGTTTGCTTGTGCTTTGTCAAGTATGAATTTTATTACATGAAAACAAAACGCAACACATCATTCCTGAACACCAATCCAATATCTTTGGCAAGGACGACTTACACAAGATAGCTGAATTCTTGTTGTTAGCAATAGTTTCATTGTTTTTTGTACTGTGTTTTCTCTTACTGGTAGATCCAGTTGGTACTGTCTTTTTGGTTGTATCTTTCATCGTTCTCTGCTGCAAAATAGACTCTGCGTTATTCTTTTGGCCAGATTGAAGAATAATTAGTTAGGGAATATAGGATACTATCTTGTTACTGGATTGCCTGCGCAAGTTTAGTTATTGTCTTTTTTATTTATGGTTAAAAAATAAACTATAGTATATTGAATTACCTTTGTGAGTATTAGGGGTCTATTTTATAAATAGGTCTCAAAAAAATCATTGCTAACCATCATCAACTTTGATCTTCCAGGAGCCGGTTTACTTAAGGTGCAAGAAATCAGTAGATGATTTGGACATGGCAACAATGGAATCTCCCTCATAGATACGCCCATATAGAACTCCCCTTGATAAAGTAAGCCCATTCTTAAAACCATATCTAATGCAGGTTAGGTATGAAACTGATTGGTAGTTAGGGAACACAGTGGATTGCAATACATAGATGTTTGGAGGTTAGGTATGTAACTGATATTGGTACCTAGGGAACACAGTGGATTGCGATACATAGTTACTTTTTATGAATGTAAACAATCAAAACAGTTAACAAATTTTAGTCTACAGTTGAGCAATTTTAGACTAAATCATAGCTTACACAGCAAGCAATGCTTTTTAATAAATATAGCAATTAACAAATTAAAGGAAAAAAGGCAAAGAAATTATCTGAAGAATACTTTATTATAATAAGTTTAACCAAAAACATAACCAAAAATAAAAAACGAAAACCAAACAATTATTAAAAAAAAAAACCAAAACATGAACTCGCTTCAGAAATAAGAAAGCAAAAAAAACAGAAACTTCAGGCTCGCAGATTTAGGTCTTCTTGCCTGCTTCAGCCTCCAAATCACTCATCTTCTCCACCTTGATAGTTTTTGAGCGAAGATTCTTTGAAGTCGAAGTGATATCTCGTGGTGGGTCTGACCATGCTCCCTTTCTCTTCGTGGATGGTGTGGTGGATGGTGTGGACAATCCTTCAATGTGTTCTTCATTGAGATTGACAGAGTTCTGCAAAATAAGAAACATAAACTTTAGCAAGTCTCATTATTAATACAACAAATGCATTAAAATTTATAATACTTCACATCACTCAAAATAAGAATACAGTCATACCTCTTCTCCACTTGTAAGATCTAGATCTTGATCAGACTCAGAACTCTCAACATTGGCTGACTCAGTGAAAACAATTTGGCTTTCACGGTAGATTTTCCAACCTTGTAGATTTCAGATCCATACGAAACATGTTCCTTTTCCACAGAAATTCCAAATGTGAAAGTCTTTCCAACAACAGCAAGAATGGCGTCAGGCAAATCTGTAGGATCCTCAAGCTTGATGACAAAAAGACCAAATCAGAATATATTAGTAACAACTCAAGAATCTCGAAAATAACTCAAAATAGACACTATGTAATGCATACCTCATCAAATGATCCATTCAAGAGAGTCGCAGCCGATTCGACGATCATTTCCTTGGCAATTTGGTCAAGTAACATCAGTTTTGTTTCTCCTGTGTCATCCTTAACAATCAAATGGAGCTTAAACCTACAAACAAAAACATCAGTAAGCAGATTGCGTAAATGAGAGTCTAATTAAGAATGTTTCAAAATACATACGGTTTGAATATACAAAGTGTTCTAAAATTCTCACCTTGGTGACACACTTGAAACATTCTCTTTGCACACCTCACGCCACCAGAGATGTGTAGTGACCTCCTTTCCATGAATTGTCTTAACTAAAGTTCCCACTTTCACCACCTTTTTGTTGCATGTGCAGCAACCAAAGTAATACCAGCCCCAATCCGAGTCAATACCATAGACTTTGCACTCGACCAAGCACTTCTCCACCTAGTAAATAAGGTGGTTTTTAAATATAATTGAATCACTATAAGAAACAAACAACTTCAATAAAAAAACGAATGGTTACCTGAGTGGATTCAAGATGTCCATGGATGGTTCTCTTGGGAAAGAGCATCCATTTGTCACGCTTGTCTTGGATACTTTTCACCTCTTCCAAATCAAGTGTTTCATCATGACCCTCACAAATGGCGAGGTGTTTAACCTCATCAACAAACCTAACAAACGTTTATAACCAAATAATATAAGAGAGTAGTATAATATTACATGTATAGGCAGTAATTATCATATAATTAAAAAAACACTACATTTGTTTGAAAGCCGCAGTTTCTGCTATGTCAGGATTAATCAAGAGCAGTGATGCCTCAAAAGCATTGGTGATTTGGAGTTCACCTGCAGATTTTATAAAAGTAAATAAATATTATAACATGTTCCTTACAAACCCTATTATAAGGTCATTAATAGATTGAAGTAAGCTTATACCTCTAAATCTCCCAATCTTTGCAAACCTTATTAGACAAATGGGCTTCCCTTCTTCGTCTTTACTACACCCCTCGTAGAGGATCTCCGCAAATTTACCCCACAGACAGCAGGGAACACGAGCATCACTATTTAAAATATAAAGAAAAATATCAGCATCACCAATTTAACTTGATATCTAAAAAAAATAGTTTGTTCAGGAATACAAACTTCATGTCGCGAAGGGTAAACTCCACTTTCATTCTTGGTTTGCCTGAGACTTGAATAGTTTCAAGATCTCCCAAGTCCATAACTCGACCAATCACATCTTCAAAAAAAAAACATCAATACTTAGCCAGAGGCCACAAGAGTACAATAGATAAGAAGATTGCGTAAATAATTACCAATGAGAAAACATGTTTTCAGTGATCCACCCAAAACAGTCTGGAAGTCCACCAAGCTTAGAAACATGTCTTCGTTGATAAGAGAAGACCTTGTGATTGCCGTATTCTGAATGATGCTCATTTTGAAGGGATGATCGGTTGCTCGGTACATGCCAGTTGAAGGACTGAGGGTGAAATTCTGAATGTGCCTCCATGCTCGAACAAAACTTAGGTTCACCCCTAAGGTGAACCTTTAAATTCACCTCCCCTTTTATTACCAATCAAAATGCTATATAAATTAATAATAAAATATATTATTTTTAAAAAAAAAAATCTAAAATAATTGAAAAAAAATAATGAAGCTCATTTTAATGACGCTAACGCCATTAACTAAACCTTAAATCTTAAATTCTAAACCCTAAACCTTAAATCTAAACCCTAAACCCTAAACCCTAAATTCTAAACTCAAACTCTAAACCCTAAACCCAAACCCCATATATTAAACCCAAATCTTAAACCATAAACCCAAACCGTACACTCTAAACCCAAACCCTAGACCTTAAACTCAAACCCTAGATCCTAAACCCAAACCTAGACTCTAAACCCAAATCTTAAACCCTAAAGAAACAACATCAACATTAACCCAAACCTTTAGGATATAGGATTTGAGTTCAGGGTTTACGATTTGAATTTAGGGTGTAGGGATTAGGTTTGGATATATGGTTTGAGTTTAGAGTCTATGAATTGAGTTTAGGATATAGGGTTTGGGTTTAGGGTTTATGGTTTGGGTTTAGGGTTTAGGATTTGGGTTTAGGATTTGGGTTTAGGATATAGGGTTTGAGTTTAGGGTTTAGGATTTGGGTTTAGGATATAGGGTTTGGGTTTAGGGTTTAAGATTTGGATTTAGGGTTTAGGGTATAGATTTAAAGTTTAGGGTTTAGTTTGTGGCGTTAGTATCATTAAAATTGGCGTTATTATTTTTTTTCAATTATTTCAGATTTTTTTAAATAAAATTAATCTATTTTATTATTAATATAGGTGGTATTTTGATTGGTAATAAGAAGAGAGGTGAATTTAAAGATTCACCCTAGGGGTGAACCTAAGTCTTGTTCTCCATGCTCCAACAGGAAGAATGCGGCCTTTACTCTCCATGTAAGTTCTCTTGCAAGAGGCATGTATTTTACATCCCTAGTTCAGGTTGAAAAAAATTGAGGAGTTAGTGAACAAACGTAAAGCTATATATTACGCTAAACAACAAATAACAAAACACGTATTAGAACACTCACAGCTTCATCGGATAGCACCATCTCGAGGGTGTCCCCGTGCACTGGGTTGTACTGCTTCCAAGAGTGCAGAACCTTCACATGTACTTTCCAGCCACTCTTGAAGGGTTTCACATCTTTCAAAGGGGTCACTTTCATTGCGGAAGACATTTTTTTTTTGATTGCTAATGTAGTTGTGAGTAAATGTGAGAAATCTTAGGCATGTTGTAGGTGTTTATATAGCAGTAGGTTAATCGATGGTTCTAAATGTCTGGTCAAAAAAATATCTCTTGTATATTCTTAATTCAATATAGGAAACCCTTAGAGTATTGATCAAGAAAAAATATTTAGAGATCGATATTGTTTTCGGTTGTTTACATATCTTAACAATATTTACAATTCTGTTGGTTTAGATATCTTTTTTAACATAAACGAATTAAATGAAACAAATATTAGGGTAGTTATTATGTATGCTTCATGGGCAAGCTATTATGCTTCATGGGCAAGCTAGTATATTCTGATTCATTAAAGGGAAAATCGTTAGAGAATTTATACTGTTAAGATATGTTATACTGTTACCGAATTTTTGAATATTTGCTTGCCGTGGGCCATTTAGACAAATCGGTTAGGGAAAAATCGTTTGGGCCTACATTCAGGCATGTGCCATTTCAAAAACTTTGAGACAGAACGTGTTGATCGTAATTCACGTAAATACCCTTTATTATTCTTCGAAATGTAAGGAAGCATTAAAAAAGAAAGGGCAGGCTAAAGTAAAAAGGACAATAGGATTCTGCTTTTATAGTATAGATTGAGAGAATCCAAGCACTCTCTTTTGGATACCGGAAACATCTCCCAACCCTAAAACAACGTTGTTTAGCAAAAATAGTAATCTCTAATATAATCGACGTAATCCCATATTTAAAGCTATATATATATATATATATATATATATATATCTTCTCTCCAATCTTCTATTCAAAACATTTTTTTCATATACCTTTTACCCTCAAACAATGAGGACTAGATTAAGATCCGCGCCTAGCGCGGAATGAACATTTTATATAAACTATTTTATAGATTATATGTTTTTTTACATATTATGAAATAATAAATATATATTGAATAATTAAAAGTCAGTAACTATCATATATATAATTAAATTAATGCAAACATATAGTTAAAAATTTTATTAATCCAAATAATATATTTTTTTCTATTTGATATGATATATAATTAAATTTAAATGATATTCACATATATAGTATATTTTTAATATTAATATCTATTAAATGATGCTTTCTACTCATATAGTTTTTAAGGGGAATTTCATATTTATCACTTTCATGGTACCATTATTCATCTTTACCACCACGAAAGAGACATTTTCAAAAATACATTCTTCATTAAGTAGCAAAATATTCTTTTACTTTTGTTCTCTATATATATAATAAATAATTATTTAAATTTAAAAAAATTGTTTTTTTATATTTTCGAATTATATTTATTTCAAAAAAATAAGTGAAAATCGAAAATTATGTTTGAAACTATTTTTAAATTTTTTTCATGTTAGTATAAACATGAAAAGTGGTACTATGAATGTGGTATTTGTGGCAATTTTTCTAGTTTTTTTGATCATTTGTATTTTTTATAGAAAAAAAAATTAAATTACTGATAATAGATTTTTCATTGTGTGATTAATATTGTTAGTAATTTATAATTTAAAAAATTAAGTTGGCAATGTTTGTTCAAAGCTTTTATCAAAAAAATGTTCAAAGTAAATTTTAAAATTAAAATATTTATGTATTTTATATAGTATATAGTTTAATTTAAAACGATATATATATGTATATATATCTTTTAATCTTAATAATTATTTGATGTTCTACTTATGTGATTTTGTAATGATTTGTATCTTTTCATAACAAAAAATTTAAATCATGGATCACAAAATTTGAATGTAAGACTTTTAACAGTTTTTATTATATGGTTAATGTGGTTGTTTAATTTATTTT
Source organism: Brassica napus (assembly GCF_020379485.1). Lineage (NCBI taxonomy): Eukaryota > Viridiplantae > Streptophyta > Magnoliopsida > Brassicales > Brassicaceae > Brassica > Brassica napus. Next base: position 22,186,747 of record NC_063444.1, on the reverse strand, counting down.
AATTGTTTAAAATTAAACAAATATGATAGAAGATATACTAATTTTCATCAAATTTTATTTTGCAAAATCTTAGTTATCATATATATTTTAGCCACGTTAGGAAATTCTGTAACTTTTATTTAAGGAAATAATAAAGAACATTAACAATGAATTTATGGTTACTTTAATAAAAAAAAATTATTATATATTTAGATGAACCAACGTATTTCTCTAAGGATTTTAAAAATTATTTTAGTGATAATACGTGACTACAAAAAAGTTGCAATGTTTCTCAATTAATATATAAGAGATATACTAACGAGTAAATTTCGGCCAATTGTTGCATAATGAGCAATAACAATATGGGAAACTTTCAGTTAGACACTAATATAGAATATGAATTCATAAAAATGATGAAAAATATTAGACTTGGGAACCAAGTTTCGGAATAGCTACTATGTACATTCCTTTTATTGAAAGTTTTAAATTTTTTAAATATAAAGATAATTAATTGCATGATTCAAGTTGCCCGATATATAAAGGAAGGCTCTCTCTTTCTTCTCTTTAGAGAGAGTCTGTCCCTGTTCTCAGATTTCTACTTTTCACAGGGAGAAAGAGAGACTTGCCTTATGTTTTTTGTTGTAAAATATTTTCTTCGATCTATAGATCGATTTCCTTGTTTCGCTTAGGCGATTTTACTTCCGGTTAGCGGATTACTTTTTCGTTTGGCGATCAGTTTGGGTCGTTAGGCGACTTTTGATGTGTTCTAAAGCTTCTCCTTCTTTGATTTCATCTTTATCCCGTAAGATCTCTGAGGATTTTATCTCACTTTGTTAGAAAGCTTTGTTCTTGATTCTAGATAGGAATCAATCTTCGCCTTAGCTCAAGTGGAGTTTCCCAAAAAATCAATACCAGAGATGTGTATAAGCTCGGACGTTTTGAAGCAGTTCCAGATGAGGCGGAGCTTCCCGTTTAGGAAAGTGTTCCGGCAAGGTGATGTGTTTGATTCTCTCTGAAACTTTTCCTGGATAAATCTCTAGCAAGTGATGAAGAATTCTTGGTTAATCAATGGCGATTAGAAGAAGGAGCGGCGTGCAAGCACTACAAACGAGGCGAGAAGGGAGTTTGATGGTTCCTCGTCCGGTGATGAGCTCCGGCGGCGCAATCTCTTTCCTCATTTCTGCAGAGGCGAGGCCACGCAAGCACAATGTGTCGAACATGCGGGAATCCTAATCTGCTGTGTTTGGGCTTTGTAATAGGCCGAATGTATTAATCTTAGGTTTGTATGCTTGTAATCTTAGCCTGTTGGGCTTTAATAAAAGGAAGTTGACAAAAAAAAAAGTTGCCCGATATAACATTTGACCTTGAACTACAAACTCTTACATTAATATAATATTTCCTTTTGTGAAACTATTAATCTCCTATCATCACTATATTTATTTAAACTATTAAATGCATGTATGTACCCCGTTATAATATATAAGTTCAACAAAGCTGAAGTAAATGTTTCTTAATATAACAGAAAACCAAATAAAACAAAACCAAAATTAGATTATACGTTAAATCATATTAAAATCATACATTAAACCAACGATCTTAAAATGGTTATTGGTCAAATGAAACTACCCAAAATGAGAGAAATAATCTACTTCTTAAACTATATAACGATTACTAAACAATTATGCAGGCTACGGAGAAAATGGTTACAAGAGATCTTCAACATGGTGCAAGTAAACTCGGTCAGGGGTGATCTTCGTAGGACGGCTCATCTGATGCAGTTAGGCATATATCCTTATAAGGCAGGTAGTATTATCGTTTTTTGAATCGTCTATGTAATCTTTTTCATAACTGTAATATCATAATAAATCATCCTTAAAAAAAAAACACTATATAACGACTGAAATTGCCTCATGTTTCACCATTGTAATGCATCCATAATTAAGTATTCACCAACTAATATAAATTAAAATTTTATAAGTTGTTGATAGACATTCTATGTTTCATATAAACAATGGAATGAGACCTTCTGTGTTTCGTAAACTTCTAGTGAAAAGCTCTGTAACATGTTCGACTAAATTGAAGAGCTATATTATGGACAATGGCGATGAGAAGAACAATAACTCAAAAATTGTTTTTTTTGTAGGTACAAATGTAATACAACAAAGCAAAGACAAAAATGGCGCAACATAATTTACTAATTATGTACTTATGCATACTATAATCGCTATCATTATCATAAAAAAAATGTTTATTGCTTTGTTGGACATATAAGTTGCATGATTCAAGTTAAGACAGGTTTATTGAGATGTAAATAACTATATCTATCTTATATATTAAAACAGAAGTCACAACTTTGATTCATGTGTGATTTTTTTTTAAAAATAGACCTAATGAATCTATTCCTAAAAAATCATGTTACATTTAATCTCTAATCTTATCATTTATATTTTGGGCCTACCATAAATTTTTATTGGGCTATCAATAATTGGATTTAAACAATAGATGATCCATTGTATTTAAATATAGTATAAATTAACTAGATATAATTTAATGTTGTAATACTATACTTCCATATGTTAATTATTTAAATATTTGTCAATGTTAACTTTTAAAATTATAAATTTTTTTTTTAAATAACAAAAATCATATTATCTAACAGTGATTAATCTTTACTACCTTAAACCAATGAAAACAAAATTTAAACTATATAGTTTATTTTAAAAATTAAACAAAAACTAAATGTTTAATTATTTACTCGATAATATAAATCTATGAAGCGAAAAGTTTAATTTTTTAAAAACTTTTTAAATTTGTAAAATGTTACAATATTTTTGAATATGACAATAAAACAATATTTTACTAATCTTTATATATATAGTTACGATTTTAATAATGAAATAATAATCCGATAATATATATATAGAAGAAAATACAAATACATGTGAAAGTTTGAAACAATCTATTCAATGAAAAAAATATACCGTAAACTTATTATGTTTTAAAAATTGATAGACACATATATTATAATATATACCAATTTAGAATTGAAAACAAAATATTTATATAAAAATAAATGAAAACAAAAATCTGCGCGGTTGTGCAGATCGAGATCTAGTAACTACAATTATTGTAGTCGGTGGAAACATTATTATATGGTAGGAAAATATTTTTTTTTCTTAGGTGAATAAGAGCTTTAAATATGGTACGGCCACATTCATTCTCTGAGTGCCACGTTGGAATTGAAGCCTTCAAATGAATCCACCTCAACATGCCAATTTTGTAAATAATACAAAAATAAAGGTTATCATTTTTTAAATAATTTTCTTTTAATATATAACGGATGCATAAGGCTAAGTCTAGAACACTACAACGTAATAGGAAAATTGCCAAAAAATACCACATTCATAATATCATTTTTATGCTTACCTTAACTATTTTTACCTTCACTTTTAAAGAGAAAAAAATATATTTATAACAATACGGTTAACTAATCTACACTTATGGTTTAGAGTGGAGGGATAGAGTTTTTGGAATGTGGAGTTTAGGATTCTAATAAATATATCAATAAATACTTGAAAAAAAATTAAAAAAATAGCTTCAAAAATGATTTTCGAATTTTAAAAAGAAAATTTGAAAAAACAATTTTGAAAAAAAAGAATTTTATAAAAAATTTCGAACTTAAAAAAGTATAATTCGAAAACATAAAAAAATTATTCTTTTTATATTTTTATATTTTATTTATTTAAAAATAATTATTTATATTATATATATATGGTTTAAAATGTATTTAAGAGTCTTTTGTCTGTTAATAAAAAATGTATTTTTGAAAATGTCTCTTTAGTGGTTGTAAACATGAAAATTCCCCAACATAATGTGGGAACCGAAATTCACACTGTCAAATTCCGTCAAATTAGGAAAGTTAGAAAACCCTAAATTTCCAGAGGTCTCAGATCTCTGCGAGAGCCAACGACAAGTGACCAAACAAATACAGAAAATATGAAAAGATAACAAAACGAATTTACAGAGAAAGTAGATCTTTATTTCGAATCCACGTAAGAGCGTTGCGATTATCACAAAAAAATAGGAAAGCTTCGGCTGCAAGAGCTGTCGGCGAATTCCCTAGTTCTAGCCACCAAAAATCTTAAACCTAGTTGAGTCACAGCTCGATAACAAGCCGAACGCAGTTCAATTAGAAAGGATTGAACAAGAGGTCGAACTGCATGAGCGAGTTCGTCTAGTATGAGTGCAAGTCATAGAAACCGAACTTGTCCAGAATAAAGCTTAAAGTTTCTAAGTGCAGAGAGTTTTAGAGTCTAAAAGAATTGTCCCTTTGCTCTTCCTTATATACGCCTCCAAGGTCAGCCATCTTTCCTGATTCGAGTTTATCACTTTGCGGCAGTTTTCCTTATCTTCTCGTGATTCATGTATATCTTGGAAACTTCACATCTATCCTCTTTTCCATTTATCCTTATCGAAGTCGAGTTAAACCGTCATTAAATTCAGGCATATTCTCATGTTAAACCATAAGTCGGCTTTTGTCATGTTTTAGGCCATTTGAGGCCGTTTTATGACTTATGCGTTCTTACGATTATTCTCGGAGATATCGCTGAGTTGTCCGATGTTCATTTTCTATGCCGCTGGTCTTACGAACTGAACCAAATGAATTCATTAAGTCGAGGATGTGATGGTGTTTAAGTTAACCTATATCACCTTGAAGCTTTGACTTGAACTTTTACGAGAAAACATATGTTGCTTGTTTTCTTCGTAAAATCTCATCGGAAACTCCGATTGGGACGGAACGAAAGACATTTTGATCGAGACTCGAATGAGAAAAAAATAGGGTTGCCATATGGCGACCTTAGAGCTGTATATGGCGACCAGTGAGCTGTATTTGGCGACCTAAGAGCTGTGTTGCTTGTTTTCTTCGTAAAATCTCATCGGAAATTCCGATTAGGACGAAACGAAAGGCATTTTGATCAAGACTCGAAAGAGAACAAAATGGGGTCGCCATATGGCGACCTGGGAGCTGGAATTCGGTCGCCATATGGGGACCTGGGCTGGTAACGTCTCGGTTACCATATGGTGACCTAGGCTTGCAGCGTCTCGGTCGCCATATGGTGACTTGGGCTGGTAACATCCCCGTCGGGGCTTGCAGTGTCTCAGTCGCCATATGGCTACCTGGGCCAGTAACTTCCCGGTCGCCATATGGCTACCTGGGCCGGTAACTTCCCGGTCGCCATATGGCGACCCAGGCTTAGAGCGTCTCGGTCGCTATATGGCGATCTGGGCTGGTAACGTCCCGGTGGCAACCCGGCCTTGCAGCGTCCTGGTCGCCATATGGCGACCCGGGCTCAGGCCGTGTTTCTCGAGGCCGAGGTCTCTTTGATCTTTCGAAGATTTCTATTTCAGTTTTTCCCAAAATTATTCCGGAAAAGTTTTCCAAGAGCAGTAATCCTAAACGTTGATTTCGAGATTGTCGATAAAGTAATTCTAGAACTTGTCGTACAAATTTTTCATTAAAAATTATACGAAATGTTTCGAGAATTATTTTCCGGAGACTTTCAGACATTGATTCTGTCGTGACCGATTTTGAGCACAACATATAATACTAGCGAGAAGTTATATCAAATGTGGAAATGGATGCTAAAACATGTGGTCATATTAAACGAAATTTCAACGTCTAATATATTTTGAAGAGATAAAAAATGTATGGATTTATATATTTTTGATAGGATAAGTGGAATATATTAGAAGTGTATATTAGTTTAAACGTGTGTTGGCGAGGTTATAGCAAATTAATCATGTGTATAGAATGGTTTGGCTAATGAAAGCAAGTTATTTATACATGTTTAAATCAATACCATTAAAAGAGGATCATTCTCAAATTATATCCTTAATGAAAATTGCAGTTTTCTCAAAAATACCCTTATTTTTACAAAGAATTAATAAAATTCATTAATGGCATTTAAGTCTTTTGGTTTTGGGCCTACAGATACACCTAAATGGATCTATAAATAATAGGCCTATATATATATTTTAAATATATATTAATTTTAAATTTAATATAAGTATAAATATATTATGAACAATAAATGAATTAAGAAACATAAAAATATTATTTTCTTAAATATACGTATCAATATTCAAAATAGATCATTTGAATATTATACATATTTTCAATACAAACCAAAATCGTATATCCTACACCATATATCATATACATATTTGAATATCACTTTTCAGTGTATAATGTCATTTTATACATAATATTAATATGTCAATTACGAGTGTTCAAGAATATTTTAAAAACTATCTTAAAATAAATTTTTAAATCTAAAATACAAACACAAACTTATAATAGGTTATTAATAACGAAAATAAACTAATATTGTCATATCAATAAGTTATTTTATATTATCATTTTTTATTTAGATAACATGATAAAATTTTATCAAATTCTAAGGAATCACTAATTTATGTAATATTAATAAATATATGAGTAATTTAATCAATTTTTTAAAAAAGTACTATAAGATATTTTGTTATCGGATCAATAGTATCAGATCGCGGGTTAATAGTGAGTTTTTAGGTTTTTACCGGGTTATATCGGATTTTTAATTAACAAATTTTTCATTAAATTCGAACAGGATTATATACAATGTATCGGGTCTATAGGTTCAAACATGAATGTAGGTCAGATATGAAAACAAATTTTAAAACTCAAACATTATTATAGAACAGCTACCATATTTCGAACAAATACCATATTTTGAAGAGAAAAAAAACAAATGATAAAAACCTAAAAACTCAATTGTTATGGTTCGAAATGAAAAATAATGGTAATTTGTAAATCAGTTTTCGATTAATAAATGAAAAACAAACAAACCCGCGCTTTCTAAGCGCGGGTCAAAATCTAGTGATAATTAAAATGACTTACTGAAGAATTGAGTCTTCTTTTTATTAAATCTGAAAGTTGTAGATTTCTTTGACATATTTTCTTTTATTACATTAATGTATGAGCTATGAAGAATTGAGTTTTGTAATTAAATATAAAAGTTGGAGATTTCTTTAAAAAATTTCTCATCATATTAATGTCTTTGACGTCAGTTAACAACGTTATAACGGTTGACTATTCATGTAGCTAAATTGGCTTGATAAAATAATAATTTTTTTTGTTTGGACAAAAAGTAAAATTTAAATGGTTTGTTTTGTGAGTTATAATTTATTTTGATTTATATTAGTTGGTTAGAGTTTTGTTTGTCAGTTTTTCCTTATAAGAACTGACCAATAGTTATGAATCCGTTTAGCAAAAAAAAAGGAAAAACAAAGGGTTTATTTGCCAAATAACCAAAAAAAAAAGTAATTAGATTTTTAGTAAGACCTTTCTGAAAAGAAATATGGAGAGAGAGTGTGTTTTTAGTTAGATAGTGGGTTTGTGTTTCTTTTTATGGTTATAGGGTGCAAATTCCCAAAAACAAATGTTGCGAACTTAGACAATTGGACAAAAGAAAACAAATTTTAAGTAGAAGCTGAAGATGCAATTTCCTGAGATGTTTTGTACTAGTTTGTGAAGTCCATGAGGTATTTCAAGACGTGTGCCAAGAAATTGAGTTGTGAAGATATTTACAAAAAGTTAGTCGATTGTGTGTGTAAAAATGAAGCTTGGAAAAAGAAAGATATTATATGGTTGGAGACAAAGGACATCAAGCGTGATGTTGATGTTGACGTGTTGTCGTGCTCGTTGGTATTTATGGTGTGTGTTACGTGTTGACGTACTTGGTGAAATACTTAGTGATATATCTTTAGAGATTTGGAAGTTGAAGTCGAGACTCAGAGGAAGTGTAGCTCAGGGTTAGGTTATCCCGATAAAATCTGGACTCTAGGGGAGTTCAGCTCGAGATAGTTTGTCTTGGCGAGTTATGATATAAAAGAGATTGGTGATTCAAGAGGGTTGTGCTTGTATTACGCGTCCGTGAATTGGTTGTAATTTGTTTTCTCATTCTAGTAGATTTGAAATCTGCATGAAGTCTCAGGAATAGGAAACGAGCTATGTTAATAATTTTTGTGTGGCATTTACTTTCTACTCTATAATTCTCGTCTCATCCGCATTTACAGAAGCAATTTCTTTTTTTGCTGAAACAAGTATGATACAATAGTTTCAGAGAAATTTTTTAGAATGAATCTAAATTTTTTTTATCACAAATATAGTCTTGAAGGTCAAAATGACCAAAATGTTTTTTTTTTTGACGTCAAAAGGTCATTCTATTACTCAAACTTGAGGTGGTCTGGGTAACCAAACTGGAATAGAACAACCAACAAAATGTAAATCCCTAATGACCAAAATGTTATTAAAGTGTTAAATAGACATTTGTATCTTTAGGATTAACTAATTTAGACTTAAGGTCTAGATTTGAGGGATATAGTTTTATGGTGGAGTTTTGGGGATAGGGTTTAAAATTGTAAAAAATAAATAAACACTTAAAATTTAAAATAGTTTCAAAACAAATTTTTGATTTTCAAAATAAATTTTTGAAAAATAAAATTAAAAAAAAACGAAAAAGGATATTTCGAAAAACAATTTATAAATAATCGGAATTCAAAAACGTATAATTCGACAACTATAAATTTTTTTGTCTTTTCTTATTTTTATTTTTATTTATATATTTATAAAGTAAAGGTATAAGAATCTTTTGACTATTTAATAAAACATATTTTGGTCAATTTCTTCTGTTCGGTTAAAAACAAAATTTATATTAAAATCGTTTGAGAAAATTGTCATAGTTTTACATTCGCCCATGTATTGTTAGGGTTCTCGCTTCTCGGCCTATTTTTTTCTTTCTAGGACAAAGGACCCGATCCGTTAGCCCATTAATCCTGTTAAAGATTAGAAACTTCTTTTTTTTTTTGAACACACAAGATCAGAAACTTCATTGTGTTTTGACCAAAAAAAAAAAACTTCATTGTGAAGTCTTCACCACGTAAATGACTGAAATGCTCATATTATCCCACTGATTTGCGACCGTGAGCTCACTTCTCACTTTTTAAAGATTGCATCTCATGTTCTCAAAATTCTTACGGAATACCTTATTAATTAGAGTGTATATAATTAGTTTCGTCTTGGTTTAATCACTTTGTACGGTTGGTTATTAGTTTCGGTTTAGGCTCGTACTGTGTGTAAGTCATCTTCATCACATATTGTAAAGTAAGTTGAGTGGTTAATACAGAGATATTTCTCTTCTTCATCCAAATGCTCTCAACTTCAGTGGTTCGCATATCTAATATACCTCAAAACTAAAAAAGGATTTATTACAATTGAGAATATACCAAATACCATAGGTCTTCACACGCAAATTCACATTTCAAGTCTTTTTCAAGATGTAGAAATTAGTATAATTAAAACTATGCGTTAAGTTTAATGAATTTCAAAGTGGATATTCTGTTATCCGTAGACCGTAGCTAGATAAGTTATTACAAAATGATGAAAGAAAAACAAATCATTTTAATTAAAAAGTAATCACCCAATACATATATATGTATATATATGGGTTCTTTTATTTTTCGAAAATATTTTTATTGTGCTGAGCGGTTGAGATCAGCATATGATAAAATTTGTACATTTATGTTTTTAACTTACTATAAAGCTTTTGTCCAACAAAAAAAAACTTACTATAAAGCTTTAGATCTGTGCATAGTATTCTTGAATTTTAGCGGTTGAGTTCGACCATTTAAAGAACATGTTTTGTAGACTGTCACTCAATTAATTAAGAAATCATCAGAAAATGTTTAGATTCGTTATGTTGAACTACAAATTAATCAAGCACATGCATATATGGCTTAACGTTCGCAATCTTCATCTAATATCCATCAGAATATACAACGGTATGCAAGTTTTCTTTTCTTTTGTCATCAATGTTATATATTCTTATTTTGAGAAGTAAAATAAAATCACCCAAACCTTTATCGGTGATATAAGAAAGAAAGTCTACCAAGCATAAATTGAAATAAGTTATAAATGATCTAATGAATTTGGCGAGATGTTTTAAGGGGAATTTGCCGAAACTAACTCACAACTTGATTTTAACCCCAAACTTATACCCAAATTTGAATCAAATGCAAAACTAACCTAAAAGCTTTGTGAAATTGCAGTTCAGCCCCTTGTGATTAAACAAAAAAACAGAAGTCATTTTTACGAATATAGTCTCAGTAAGTCGTCTGAGATGTTGGAAGTCGTCTGGACGACTTCAAAGTACGTCTTTTGGTGTAGCTGATCTTAAAAATAATTTTTAAATTTTTAAAAAAATATTTTGATAAGCGAAAAATTAAATCATGTAATTATAAACAGTTTTAAGTGATATAAATTAAAATATAACAAAATTGAATTGTTTTCAACATAGATGAGTGTAGGTAGTGAATCAGGGTATTCTTTGGTCTAGGGTTTTGCAGCATATGTTGTAGTATTGTATGTATTCTTAGGGTTAGATTTTGGAAAGCTTGAATGTTTTTTTGAAAAATTAAATTTTTACCTATACGTGTTTATTTTTGTGTATAGTAAAGACTTTTGAAGTTTAATTTGATTTTATGAAGTGTTTAGGTAGTTAATTAAGTTTAGGAGTTATGTTTAGGGTCCAGACGACTGCCATGGAAGTCGTATGGTTAAGAAATTAAAACAGACGACTTACATGTAAGTCGTCCAAATATTCCCGCCTAAAATTTAAAAAAAAAATATTTTCCCGCTTAAATAATTTAAACCAGACGAATTACTTGTAAGTCGTCTACGAAGTCTTCTATTTTAGTTTCCCGCTAAAAATATTTTAATTTCCCGCTAAAAATATTAAAGTCTTATGGATCAAAAATATTTAACCTAATTGGATTTTTTGTCTCCCTATATAAAGAAAAATTTACACATTCTCTCTTCTCCTCTCAATAGCTGCAACAAAAATGTAATGTTCATCATTCTAAAACTCTTCAACCTCTCTCTAATCTCTTTGACTTGAAAACACCAAACTTTATATGAATTTTTCAGTTTTGTCTCATGTCTTTCTTACTAATCTATCTTTTTTTGCAGGTTTTTAATCAGATGGTATTCATCTTCCACTCATTTAAAGGTAGATCTATTAATTTTAGATATGTATTTTTGTGTGTTCTATAAAGGTAGATTTATCTAATCTTCCACTCATTTTCTCTGTTTTTAAGCCATTTGAACGTTTTTGGATATGCAGGTTTTTCAGATCTGGATTTGATATGCAGGTTTTTCAGATCTGGAAGACTTCTGGGACGACTTACCTGTTATTCGTCTAAAATATAATGCACTAGACGACTTCCATTTCAGTCGTCTAGACTTCCTGAAAGTCGTCTGGACTTCGTGGAAGTCGTCTGGACTTCCTGGAAATCGTCTGGACTTCCTGGAAGTCTTCTGGACTTCCTGGAAGTCTTCTGACGAAGTCTCCCTTTCATAACAGATCTGAGCGTTTTGGTAAGTTTTTATGTTTGGTTTTTCTTCATTTGGTAACTTTTTGTTGTATAAAGTTCTTACTTTTTTCCCAAACTAAAACTCTCCAAACCCACTCTAATCTCTTTGACTTGAAAACACCAAATTTTATATGAAATTTTCAGTTTTGTCTCATGTCTTTCTACTAATCTATCTTTTTTGCAGGTTTTTAATCAGATGGTACTCATCTTCCATTCATTTAAAGGTAGATCTATTAATTTTAGATATGTATTTTTGTGTGTTCTATAAAGGTAGATTTATCTAATCTTCTACTCATTTTCTCTGTTTTTAAGCCATTTGAACGTTTTTGGATATGCAGGTTTTTCAGATCTGGATTTGATATGCAGGTTTTTCAGATCTAGAAGACTTTTGGGACGACTTACCTGTTAGTCGTCTAAAATATAATGCATTAGACGACTTCCAGGAAGTCTTCCAGACGACTTCCATTTCAGTCGTCTGGACTTACCTGGAAGTCTTCTGACGAAGTCTCCCTTTCTTGATAGATTTGAGCGTTTTGGTAAGTTTTTATGTCTGATTTTTCTTCATTTGGTAACTTCTTGTTGTATAAAGTTCTTATTTTTTTTTCCAAACTAAAACTCTCCAAGCCCACTCTAATCTCTTTGATTTGAAAACACCAAACTTTATATGAATTTTTCAGTTTTGTCTCATGTCTTTCTTACTAATCTATCTTCTTTTGCAGGTTTTTAATCAGATGATACTCATCTTCCACTCATTTAAAGGTAGATCTATTAATTTTATATATGTATTTTTTGTGTGTTCTATAAAGGTAGATTTATCTAATCTTCCACTCATTTTCTCTGTTTTTAAGCCATTTGAACGTTTTTGGATATGCAGGTTTTTCGTCTCTAGATTTGATATGCAGGTTTTTCAGATCTGAAAGACTTCTGAGACGACTTACCTGTTAGTCGTCTAAAATATAATGCACTAGACGGCTTCCAGGAAGTCTTCCAGACGACTTCCATTTCAGTCGTCTGGACTTCCCGGAAGTCTTCTGACGAAGTCTTCTTCCATATCAAGTGGAGTCCAAGCTTGTCTTTGTAGAGGAATGATCTATAATAGTTTTGTTTGTGGTCTGTTTTGTGATTTGCATGTCTACTCTTTTAGTTGTGAATTTTTTGTAAAATCAGTAATAATGTTTCCAAAGATGTAATACATGTTCTAACAATGTATTTACACATTTACAAATCAATGAAATAATTGACTTCAATAGCCTTTTTCTTATATTTGGATCTCTCATATGCAATAATAAACTTCAATGGCCTTTTCCCATCTTAATAAACAAGAATGTTGGTAGCTTCATATTGATACAACATTTTAAGAAGCATTTTAACTCTTCTACCAACTCATAACAATAATCATCATTAGTGTCTATAACAATAATACTTAAGATATGGAAACAAACAATAGTAACTAGTCAAAGCATATCATATTTTTTATAAGTTTGTGTTGAAAATCTTAGTCAAATTTAGTAAAAATAAGGGAGAAAACATATTTTGAAAATATGAGTTTTACATATCTTGAAGTTACTTATCACTCTTAAAAATACAAGTTATTCAAAAACTAGCGTAGAAGACTTAAAAACTAGCGATCAGTTAGAAACTTTAATTAACGTGAACGTTGGTAACCTCATAAATATCACCAATTAAGTTAGAAATTTCATTCAGTAGCCCAAATATTCATTAATAAACATGAATTAACAAGAAAATGTTAAAAAGTCTTTATAGTTTTAGAGAAAATGAAAGTTTATTAAACATTGACGTAGACAACATCCACGGAGGTTGTCTAGTAGACTTCCAGAGAAGTCGTCCATTTAGGTCATTTTTGCAATTAAAATTCTACAAAGACTCTGTTGTAATGAGTAAGTTAACTCTACAGACTCTGTGTTCATGTCCAAGCTATAATCTTCTTGAGCCATTGCAGCAAGATCAGCATGTGTCGAACCTTCACTCAAAAATAACATTCTCGCTCCTTTGAAATGATCAACCACAAAATTCCAACATCCATCTTTCAACAACCATTTTCCATACACTGCATGTAACTGACGCATCATCTGAAAAAGTCAAAATAAAACACATTAGCAAACATAGAACAAAGAAAACGAAAGTTTATTAAAGATCGACGCGGACGACTTCAATCAAAGTCTTCCGGGCGACTAAAATATAAGTCGTCTGGTCAACGCATAGGTTATTTTTGCAATTGACTTTGAAATCTGTTGTCTGAGACGACTGAAAAATAAGTCGTCTACTTTTGTTTGGTTAAAAAAAAAACTCCAAAAAAGCTAGACGACTTACATTTCAGTCGTTATAGGTTAGTTTTGTATTTGACTGGATTATTTCAGAAGTTTGACTTTCCTGGACGACTTACATTTCAGTCGTCTGGTGAAAAATTGAAATATCAATAATTTATTAAAACTCGACGACTTACAATTAAGTCGTCATAGGTTAGTTTTGCAATTGAAAAATAAAACTTCAATATTTAATTATATATAGACGACTTACAATTCAGCCGTCCGTCCGACGACTTACATGTAAGTCGTCCAAGATTTACGAGGTTTGACCAAAATCTCGGAATAAAATTCTGGACGACTTACGGACGACTGAATTGTAAGTCGTCTATAGATAATTAAATATTGAAGTTTTATTTTTCAATTGCAAAACTAACCTATGACGACTTAATTGTAAGTCATCGAGTTTAAATAAAATATTGATATTTCAATTTTTCACCAGACTACTGAAATGTAAGTCGTCCAGGAAAGTCAAACTTCTGAAATAATCCAGTCAAATGCAAAACTAACCTATGACGACTGAAATGTAACTCGTCTAGGTTCTTTGGAGATTTTTTTTGTAACCAAACAAAAGCAGACGACTTATATTTCAGTCGTCTCAGAAAACAGATTTCAAAGTCAATTGCAAAAATAACCTCTGCATTGACCAGACGACCTCCAGGTAAGTCGTCTACAGCCATATCTGTTCGTCCAGACGACTTACATCCAGACGACTTACCAGGTAAGTCGTCTGGACGAACGGATCTGGAAAAAAACTCGATTTCATACCTTAAATTGGTGAGATAACTTCCTTAGCACACATAAGGCTTCTCCAAGCACACAAAATCTCAAACGAAAGTGACCCACCCAGAATCGTTAGCTTCTATGACTCTATGAACCATAAAAAATGTAGAATCAAAATCTTGAGTTTTTTTAGCTGAATGTGGAGAGAAAGTGAAAGAGATGTTGTGTTTAGTTCATAAGAATGGAGAAAGAAGAAGGGTAAATCGATTTTGGGAGCATTAAGAGCTTCAAATTAGTTGTTCATGGTGGTTGGGGTATTGATGACAATGAAAATCTTGTAATTACTTGAAGATGATGAGGGTGAGAGTAAAAATATCATTTTCGAGAGAAAAAAAATAATTTGATGACATTTTAGTGAATTATATGAACTTGTGGGGTGAATAGAACAAAACTAATTTCCAAAAAAAAAGGAGGTTAGTTTTGTGTTTGACTTTAAGTTCTAGATCAATTTTGCAAAAAGCCCCATGTTTTTAATAACCATTGATATATCTTACTGCTTTTTTTATTAAAGATACTGTTAATTAAGCCAAAGCTATCATACCACTGAACTATCAAATTAATGTCGATAATTTTATTTGTGAAGGTACCATCGTTATCTAATTTTCTGTATTGACCAATGTGAACGTCTTACTAACTGTACCATTTTATGATCCTCGTGTTCACATGCAAACTGGTTATCTTCAGAATGATTGTATACGCTTTCTATACAACCCCACACGACAATTCAAATTCGAAAAGTGTTTTTAGGGTCCTATGCCAGCGTTTTACATGAGATCTTTGTATTGAAGAAAAATTCTCGATCCAAACCGAAGACATATAGAACTGTGACTGCTTAACCGAGAATCCGTATAGATATATATAACTTTTAGTTACTATCTTGGAGTTCTGAAGATGAAACACTGAATAAATTGTAGAAGGTTAACAATTTCGGCCACATGTTACAGCCAATGTCAACAGTGAGTTTCACATAAGTGATGTGAATAAAGTTTATTTTAAATACTAGCTGTAAGCATCAACTAATCATTTGTAGTATTTAGGTGTTAATCCAAACTAGATCTTATATACTGAAGCAAAAAGGAACACAAGACAATTTATAATCTAAACAAATCAAAAGATTTTAAGAGTACTCAAATAACCAAGCAACAAATTTAAATAGATCAATCAAACAACTAAACAGATAAAAATTTAATCAATTGCTTAAGGTATGCATATGGATCTAAGGTAATTCTAAGATCCAATTTAAAATGCTAAACAATTCAATAGACAAACTTTATAGGTAAGATCACTTCACAAACACATTTTTTCCTCCAAAAATAACTTCTTCAGTTGGGATTGGCATTAGGTATTTACCTAATCCTTCACAGCAATAATCATATGCTACTCATGCATCAACCATCAATTTACATTGGTCTAACATAATCAAGCAAGCATAAATAACAAGTCTAATAACCACTAAACATTCATAGAATCAATTTCTATTGGCTAATTTTTAAATTGACAATATTGAGTTCTTTCAAGTATTCATCAAACACCTAAGGTCTAAATCAACTTGATCAAGGTCAATATAGCATTAAGATCACTCGATCAGCATGAAACAAAGTCAGCTTAGCATCAAACATCGTAAATCCTCACTTAATCATCCTAAATCCACTTAACCCATGGATTCAATAGGTAACTACTCACTAATCATTTTAAATACACTTAACCCATAGTAAACATAAGAATAATCAAGTATGGAAGCAAGATAGTAATAAAAAAACAAGAGATTAAATAGAGTACTTGCATAAACAAAGAGAATCCATAAAAGGTTTTAAATTTACACAAGAAATAAAAAGATGTTATAGTAGAAGGCTAAAAATTTGAAATATTAAAGGTTTAAGTGGTTGTAGCGTAATATGATATGATCAACCGTTGGCTGGGCCGCTAGGAACATGAATTTTGTCGCGACCTTAATACGGACCGCTGGCTCGGCTGCTAGACTGTGTCTTCTACTCTTCAGGACAGTTCACATCGGTCAGGGTTTGGCCACTAGATGGACGATGTGGACCGCTTCTTGCAGCGGCCATGGGAAGGCCGGTGGCGACTGGCCGTTGTGCCCCTGGTCACTGTGTGATGAACAATGATTGTTCGTAGCGGCCTTGGTGGAAACCGCTTGGGACCTACATACCGCTATGGACGTTTTCATGTGCTCCGCTAGGAAGTCCGCTATGGTCGTGATCGTGCTATGGTTCCGTCTTATCCACTGGAGATAGGCCAATGTGCCTCCTGTGGTCGAGTGTTTGTTTCAAAGCTCTGTAATGGTCACCTTCTTGACTGTTGTACCATCTGTTGGGTCGAGCTGGCCATAGCGGTCACGCTTGGCTGCTAGGAGCTGGCGGCAAGCTGCCTCATCATCTCCAAAGTCCCCAAATCACTTCTTTTGGTACGCTTTTCTTTTTTTAAACTGCTCCATTTATTTAAGTATCTATTCCGTAACATGCAACACACAAATACATATTCAATGACACCTATTGCACCTATATGAAAGTTAAATAGACTCAAAACATGATAAATGAAATGGTTAAAAACATGAAAAACACAAGAAGTCAATAAGGTACAACTATATGTATAGTAAAGTCTGCTTGAATGAAGGTTAAATCAGTAGAATAGATGAAAACTTTTGAAGCACAATTTATTTATTTTGTGATCAAAGAAGTACAATGATATCAGATTTTTTTTCCAAAGACGAATTATGCATTAGCAAAAAGTAAAAAATTACACCAACGAGCTGTTGGTCTACTGGGAAAGGAGTGTCTATTAGTCAGACACTCGGTTTAATTTTCGTTGAAATTAATCATTTAAATTGCTTAGATTCCAGGGAAAGATGTGAAACCATTTTTTGTTTAAAAAAAAAGTAAAAGAATACTATAATGGGATGTTTGAGTTTCATTATACTAGAAAGGTTTTTTTTTCTCCAGCAAAAGACATGTATAAACTTAAAAAGTACAGATAAGGATTTGGTCATAAATCCCATTGTGCAATAATCTATAGAAATCTACATCAATCAATTTCAATTTGGGATAAGCATTTATTTTTCTTCACTTTTCATGTGGTTTTAATTGTTCTACGTATACATATTGACCATTGAAAATTCAATCAGTTATTACTATTTGGCGCGACCTTAAATCTTCATAGAAAACAATCTAGAAGGCTAAGACGAAGATGTAACTATTAATTTGAAGAACTTTCTGTGCTAGTGCATTCAACGTACCATATCTAGAATAATTATTTTTAATTTAATTTTACCAGGCTACCAGCCACCAAGTTATCTGGTATTGGACCTTTTATATATGTTATACATTTTTCTGGATAACCCAAAGTATCTGGTTGTACCTTTCATGGAGGTTTATTCCGGCGCCACACAAATCCGGTTGCTTACAATGAGAATTATATATCTATTTTTTTCGCTACACAAATGGGTATATCTGAGGTGATAGGTTCGAACCTGGGATGCTTAGCACATTTTTAAAACCGTCATGCCTCTCGACTATGCTTGTATAGTTAAATATGTTTTATTTTACTTCAAAAATATGTTAAGACTTAAGAAGTATAATATTGTAAGTTGTGAAAAACTCGAACTACTAAAACTTTGGTACGAAGAGAATCTTGTATTTGAAAACATGGTAAAACTCTCAAGAAAAATGGTTTCACTGATCTTTACGAGATTATAATTTCATAAAGATAATCAAAAAAGATTAGAAAATCAAAAGAAGATTAATGCTTTTAACATTTGCATAATCAGATCATGTAGACTAAAACTCAATTTATATAATTATTATGTAAATTTATGTACACGACATGGTCGGGTTAAATGATTAGAAAAAATTTGTGAGTTTTACAAGACGTATATGAAAGAAAAGAATATTCTAAAATTAATTTATATGTTCCTTTATTAACAGATAATTTCGAATTTTATGTAAATTTTATGTCGACAAATGACACTGTAGTACAAAATGCGTTTTTTCCGGGGCCGACCGGATAAGTCGATAGGGCATATAGAAAATATAGAAAAAATGACAGTGTCTGCACAAATCTTCTTTTTTTTTTTTTTTTATGAAATCTTCTCTTATCACCTTAACCAAAAATATTGAACTAAACTAATTAATATATAGATGGCAACCATATAGAAAACAAACTATATCACATATCGAGCGGTACAAAGTTTATTCAATACTTTCTCGCTCGAAAGCGGCCTATCGTTATATGAGATGTGAATGTGTGAGAACAAGAATCAAATCGAAATCGTCAAGTAACAAGCTTACGATACGTACGTGTGATGTAATTCATAAATGTGAACGGAATTAAATATTCATTTAGGTTTGACAAGACTAAGAGCCCGTTTATTGCATATCTCTGAGGTTGGAGTTTTTATCGTAATATAATATACAGTTTCTTACCTTTTAACTAAAAGAACTAAGAGACGTCTTTTATATCTCTTATTTAAGAGACGTTTCTTATATCTCTTATTTAAGAGACGTTTCTTATATCTCTTATTTAAGAGACGTCTCTTAGCTTTTTTAGTTAAAAGACAAGAGATCGTATCTTATATTACGCTAAAAACTCCAACCTAAAATACCCGTAATAAACCTGCTTTAAGAAGACTTTGCTGAGCTCTTTCCCCTAATTCTTTTGACTAGAATTTTGCATAATATGCCCTTATCATCCCATGCGCCGATGCGCGTTAACTTCTCTTTTGCTGTAATAGATCGTGTAATATTCTACATACGATATTATCATTTATAAAATTTTAAATAAATAATCACGATATAGCACATAGGCCTGGGACTTATTATCCGAGATCCGGATTCGATCCGAGATCCGCTCCGGATCCGCTCCGAAAATAGGATATCCGGGGTGTCCGAATCCGAATCCGGATAGTAAAATTTTGGATCCGTTCAAACCGAATCCGAATCCGGATATCTTAATTTTTAGGTCCGGATATCCGGATCCGGATCCGTATTTTTAAAACACATTAAATTTTTAAATTTCATTAATATTTATATTTGATATATTGATATTTATACATGAATTAATCTTATAATATTATATTTTAGTTTTTACAATATTATATACATATATAAATATATTTATAAATATTTGATTTATATATTATATTAAAAAATTAGTATTTTTTTTAAAAAATATTATTTTAATTATTTTTACGGATCCGGATCCGGATCCGGATATCCGCGGGTAATAGAATATCGGGACGGATATCCGAAATCCGGATATCCGAAATCCGGATATCCGGAAACCACGAATCCGGATATCCGAAAACCACGAATCCGGATCCGGATATTAAGTTCACGGATCCGACGGATCCGGATCCGGATACCCCGAATTTCCCGGATATCCGGATCCGTCCCAGGCCTAATAGCACATATGCCATTTTTATGCTATCCTCATCTACTCTAGGTAACCAAAACAAACAAAAACACCGATTCAACGATGACGTGAGATGAGGTTATAAGGCACTTCTACGGCGTTCTAGAATACCTCCGAAACTACTATGTCAACTCTTTTATGATTAAGTGTTTTTGTTTAGTGAAAATGTGTTGGTCAAATTTTTATTATCGTTACACCAGATTAATTTCAGAAGTCTACCTTCCATTCAACTGCACGTGAGAACCATTAGGTGGATCTTTACCATTCATATATATCCACCACCAACTTAACTCAGCCTTCGGAGAATTGTTTCTTTTATAATACACACATTTATATTATATAGATATATGCATTGTCTCTATGATCAACAGATCGTATATATTATTCATCTTAGGTCGGCTGTAATCTAAAAATATTGCATGCCAAACATGGCGCACAAAACAAATGAAACTTAAAAAAAAAAAACAAATTGGAGTTTGATTGCCATAAAATTAAAGCAAAAGCAAATGTATATTGTCTTTGATCTCATGCACCAGTCACCTTTTTGCCTGCTCACATGATAGTTTGCCTTTTTGAGCAATCATTCACACACACAAACATCAAATAATTCAGTAGGCCCATCAATAAACACGGCATGAACGTGAATAAAGAAGAGTATCTTATTATCTATTACCACTAACAAAAATAAAAGTAAATTCTACTAATACCAGAGATATGTACGAATTGTTTTATGATGTCATAAAGTAGTTAGCCTTTCCCTTTACAAGTTTCTATGGTTCACATGCATTCGGCAGCATCTCGCTGTTTGTCAACTCGTGTTTCTCTATAAATTTCACCTTCTTGACTTCATCTTCTCTTCATCCGATCCTCACCATCTCCATATCTCTTCATTCTCTCTTCTCCCTCCTGGTAAATCAATATGGCTAAGTGCACAACCATTTTCATCATGGCTCTCCTTCTCTGCTCAACGCTAACCTACGCAGCCAGGTTGATTCCGACGACAACTACCGCCTCTTCTAGAGAAGACTCCGTCAAGGTTCGTTAACTAGCTTCTTTTTTTCATAATATTGCAACTCAAATACATATTACAATATCGAGGCTCCACTGGGAAGATAAATTACGCTGGGACATGTAATAGATAAGTCAGAAAATTGTTTTCTTGCAAAATGATTTTTTTTCTATCATTACTTACGAAAATTTAAACTAATATTTGGAACCTACATGTGTGTGTTTCACGCATAAGCAAATAGCAACGAAAGTGTACAAGATCGATTCTAGATTAGATTTTCATACATATTAACAGCTTCATATACCCTTACGTCTTTATAAGTTTTGTCTATGATTCTAAAGAACGTACAAACGTACAAAAAACAACCCCGTAAAATCTGCACGCATGGTCCTCATAAGATATCATTTTCGATTGTACGTGTAATAAATTATCCTTTTTCACAATGTTTCTTTCTTATATACTGGAAGGAGTTTAGAAGTTAACACTGCCGTGCGGATTTTGTTTATTTTATTTAGGGAACCGAAGGAGATAATACTGAAGAAGAAATCTGCAAAGGAGTTGGAGAAGAAGAATGTTTGATTAGACGAACTCTTGTTGCTCACACCGATTACATTTACACTCAAAATCACAAACACTAAATTTATATATTAAGCTACAAATTATTAACTAATTACATTAGTAAACCCTATCACTGTACTTTCTGTTTTTTGTTCCTTTTTAATTTTGTTATAGCTGTTTTAATCTTTGTTATTACTTCGTTGAGAGTTACTATATTATTTACACTCCTTGTATAATTATGAACAACTTTCTGTATTTTAATTTACAAGGTTTAAATTAAAAATATAAAGTCACAACAACGCGTTTATTCCATTTCAAGTTTCGTTGTAACCACCATCTGTATTTTGCCTTATTACTTTATTAGACGAGTTGACTGAGAAAGAAATAGTTTACTTTGATAACAACCTCTCTTATCAGTTCTCACTGGGCCAATAGAGTATGATATGTGATTATGGGCTAAGGCCTCCAAATACACCATAATAAGAACGAAGACTGTAATTCGAGTTCCTGTTTTTTATTTGGTGATCTATATGGAGCACGGGAATTGATCGTGGGATTTTCTTTTTTTTTGCTGAATTTCAACTTTCATTAACCAACATGTAAATACTGAACTACAACCACAATAGAGTTTGACCCGGTATACATGAAGATGTATATTCTATATCAGTTCGTGAAGTACTACAAGAAGTAGTACTTGTGTGTGTCATGAAGATAGACTTGGTTGAAGTTCGTATTGTGTGACGTCCATGGACTTGTTAAGCTTGGAGAAGAAGCAATATATTAATTGAGAGATTTACATTAAGTGTAAAGGATATTACTTGAAGAGGAAAATACAAGAGAGTTATTCCTTAAGACAAAAAAAGGAAAGTTGCTTAAGTTGCTTTTGGAAGAACTTGAGGAACAAGTTCTGGTTATGTATACATGGAGGACGTGCCTCTATGAAGAGAGTTGTCTCTGGTAAAAGAAGAAAAGTCGAGAGATCATTGTTTGGTGCTTGTGTGATCAAATATTTGGTGTCACTGCTCTGCATTAGGTGTTGAAGTAGTTGTTGAAGTACTTCCGAGTGTTGGAAGATTGAAGTATTCAGGGGGAGTTTAGCTCGGGATCGGGGTGATTCTGATAAACAAAAGTCTAGACTCTAGGGTGAGTTTTAGCTTAGGATTGGGGTAATCCTAAAGGATTCTTGTAATAGAAAAGATTGGTGTAAGACTTTCTTGTTCTAGTGAATTCGAAAAGAGAAAAACTTGTGTCTTCTTTATTTCTGCATTTTTCTCTGACCTCACTGCATTAACAATTGGTATCAGAGACCTAAGTTACTGGTGTGATCTGGAAGGGTGAGGACATAAACTGGTTCAGGAAGAAGGACATAGTTTTTGATGGCGGCATATCAAGAGGGAACGTATATGACAAAACCCCCACGTCTTGATTGATCCAATTATGGATATTGGAAGGTGCGTATGCAAGCTTTTATCAGTGGTTTTGATGAGGATTGTTGGAGTTCTATTGAAGCTGGTTGGAGTCATCCCGTGATGCTTGACAAGGAGAAGGTTGAAGTTCTTAAACCAAGAGATCAGTGGACTGCTGCAGAGAAGAAGGCTTCAAGTTGCAACTCTAAGGCAAAGACTGCGATTTACAATGCTATTGATGCAAGCTATTTCAAGTTGATTTCTCAATATGCTTCAGCTCAGAAGGCATGGAAGACATTGGAGAATATGTTTGAAGGTACTACAAGTGTCAAATGTACCAAGCTGGATATGTTAGCATCAAGGTTTGAGAATCTGAGGATGGATGAAGAGGAAACTGTGGCTCAGTTTAATGCTAAGTTGTGTGACATTTAAAATGAATGTTTTGCACTTGGAAAGCAGTACAAGGACAAGAAGCTGGTGAAGAAGCTGAAGAGATCGTTGCTATCCAAGTTTGAGTCAAAGATCTCTGCTTTAGAAGAAGCTCACAATCTGGATGAGATGGCTTTTGATGAGTTTGTTGGGATTCTTCAAGCTTTTGAGCTGAACAAATCATATGGAGAAAAGGAGAAGAAGAAAGAAGATCCACATGGAATTGCTTTTAAGGGTCCAACTTCTGAAGATCATATGTCGATGCTGTCAAGAAACTTTGCTAGCTATCTGAAGGAAAGAGAAGGCAGGATAAAGAATGGAAGAAGAAGTGATTCGTGCAGATCATCATCAAAGTTACAATGCTTTGAGTGAAATGGATTTGGACATGTTCGGAAGGAGTGTACGAAATTTACTGAAGCAAAAGAAGAGGGACGACAAAAATGAGTCTGATACTGATTCAGATGATGGTGAGAAGCTAAAGAACTTTGTGGCGTTCACAACTTTTGTGTCTGGTTCTAAGACAAAATCTGCTACGGGATCTACGGTAGGATCTGCTTCAGCGTCTGTGTCAGGGTCTTCATGTGGAGGTGATGATGATGTTGGAAGTGATGATGATGATGGTGGAAGCTTCGATCTTGCTGGTAATTATGAAAAGCTGTATGAGCATTGGCTCAAGCTAGTTGAGGCGAACTCATATTTGGATAAGGAGAAAGCCAAACTAGAAGCTCAAGTTGCTGAAGCACTTAAGTATGCCTCCGAGAAAGAAGAAGAAGCAGGACAGGCTGGTGCTCAACTTGCAGAGACTCAGAAGGGTTTGAGGATGCTGAATAATGGGACGGATCAGCTAGATAATCTTCTCAGTATTGGACAAAGTCATAGATGCGGCCTTGGATATCAAGGAGAATGTTCTAAAGCTGAAGGTGTTTTTGTATTATCAGGAAAAACTAAGGATGTAGTTACGTCTGCTACAAAGCCAGAAGTTAAGATGTCTGCAAGGAATGCTGCAAATGGAAAGACTGCAGTGAAGCCTGCAACTGATGTGAAGAATGTGACTTCTACGCGTACTGCTACGAGTACTGCTACGGCAACTGGTACGGCGACTGCTCCAGAGAAAGTTTATGGATTGAAGAGTGGATCTCAACAAAAATTTCGGCCTGTTTGTCATCACTGTGGTGTTGTTGGGCACATTAGGCTAAGGTGTTTCAAGTTATTGAGGGAGAAGAACGAGATGGAGAAAGCTTATGGTATGAGGTATCGTTGTCCTATATGTTATTCTTGTGGAGTTCAAGGGCATATGCGATGTGACTGTTTCATGTCTGTTCAAGGAGGTAATCATGGAGGATTTGGGCTCAGGAATACGTGGTCTAAGAGATTTGATCACTATGTAGATGGTGGAATGGGATTTCCTCCTCACTTTGGAGGATATGGATCTTCATATTAGTTTTTGACCATGATGTGACTCATAGGGGGGAGATTGAAAACGTGGTTTTCTATCCAGAGGTGACGAGTTCACATGCATAGTCAAAAAGGGGGAGATTGAAGATGTATATTCTGTATCAGTTCGTGAAGTACTACAGGAGGTAGTACATGTGTCTATCATGAAGATGGGCTTGGTTGGAGTTCGTGTTGTGTGACGCCATGGGCTTGTTAAGCTTGGAGAAGAAGCAATATATTAATTGGGAGATTTACATTAAGTGTAAAGGATATTACTTGAAGAGGAAAAGACAAGAGAGTTATTCCTTAAGAGAAAAGGAAAGTTGCTTATGGAAGAACTTGGGGAACAAGTTCTGGTTATGTATACATGGAGGACGTGCCTCTATAAAGAGAGTTGTCTCTGCTAAAAGAAGAAAAGTCGAGAGATCATTGCTTGGTGCTTGTATGATCAAGCCTTTGGTGTCACTGCTCTGCATTAGGTGAAGTAGTTGTTGAAGTACTTCCGAGTTGTGGAAGATTGAAGTCTAGATTCAGGGGGAGTTTAGCTCGGGATCAGGGTGATTCTGATAAACAAAAGTCTAGACTCTAGGGTGAGTTTTAGCTTAGGATTGGGGTAATTCTAAAGGATTCTTGTAATAAAAAATATTGGTGTAAGACTTTCTTGTTCTAATGAATTCGAAAAGAGAAAAACTTGTGTCTTCTTTATTTCTGCATTTTGCTCTGACCTCACTGCATTGACAATACAAACGACAAAATCTAGTATCGGCTAGAATCACTAAGCTGGAACTCGGATTTAAACTGATAAAAAATGACTGACATTCACCGCGTTTGAGCACGACCATGCATTTCTCAGTATCAAATCTTCGATAGGCCCAGAGATATTTATCTCCCATTTTATGGGAGGGACAAATCTCATCTTGTTCCATCCATGTTCTTTACAAAATTTTTAGAACACCTAATTAATGTCTTTATAATCACCAGTTACGGCTGACATTTGACAAGGTCAAAGTGAGCTAATCCATAAGTAAAGAATCATGATGAACTCAGGTCTAAGGACTATACTCTATAGTCGTAATGAGAAACTCTTATGACACTCATATAACAATCTTGTAGAGTTCTCATTAGCAGGTCGGTCCGATAATGTGTTCCCTAACACATATCTATGTGATTGATTTTAATACAACATATTAAATGACTCCATAAAACGTAGTCATCAATCACCTCACATACTAGTCATTCATGGTTATTAATGTTCCAAGTTAACAACCTTGACTATGGACTTTAATAACTTATAACATCTTTCACTTATAGGGTTTCATGATCATGTCACGTACTTGATGACCTATAAGAATAATATAAATTATTTTGAAACTTTTATTTAATTATTCATAATCAAATAAATCTGAAACAATTTCATCAATTTGACTAAAATCAAGATCATATACTAAGATACTTAATACCCATGGCTGCAATATGACTCTCATGCTTAGGCCATAGAAGAGGCTTGATCAATGGATCAACACATTTGCATCCATTGAGATTATGCTATAGTGCTTTGATTAGAACTCTTCCAACCCACCACTCTCCACTAAGACATAAGATGAAATTAACTTGTGATCGAAAATCATCTTTGTTAGTCTAAAAAACTGTCATCGGTGTAACCACTTACAACAAGCTCATCAATTCCTCCATAGACCAAGAATTTATCCTTAGTATTTCTCAAATACTTAAGGATATTTTTGACTATTGTCAAGTGACTTTCACCTAGATCAGATTGGTATCGACTCGTCATGCAAGGAACAAGCAACATTTGGACGAGTACAGATCATACATGATAGATCCTATAGCCAAAGCATATGGGATTCTACTCATTCGCTATGAGTCTTGCTAAGAGTTATGCCATGAGACATTTGCAAAAAGCCTTCCTTGGAATCACGCATCTTGAATCTGTGTAAGAATTTATCGATATAAGCATCTTAACATAATCCAATAGTCTTATTTAATCTATCTCTATTGATTCTTATTCCAAGAATGTAGCAGCTTCTCCCATGTCTTTCATTGAAAAACAACCTCCAAGCCAAGTCTTAACAGAATGAAGCATAAGAACGTCATTTCGAATGAGAAGTATGTCATCTACATACAACACTAAGAAAACAACTTCGCTCTCACTAGTCTTCTTGTAAACGCAAGGTTCTTCTTCATTTTTAATGAAATCAAACTCTTTGATTGCCTGATTGAAACGAAGATTTCAACTCCAAGATGCTTGCTTCAAGCCATATATCGGAGTCAGGGTCCATCATAGCTTCCCCAAAAGACGTACGTTCATCACTCTCTATTATCAATAGATCATGATGATCCATCACCCAAACCCCCTCCCCCCCCCCCCACATCTATCAGGTCGTGACGTGTCCTTTCAGATCTACGTACCTCAGGTTCCACATGTGTAGATTTTACGACTCCTCGTAAATCTAATTGATCATCTTCTTGAGACGATGAAACATTGTCATTTGTTTCTCAAACTTCTTCGAGTTGTACTTTACTCCCACTGTTCTTTTTAGAAAGAAATTCTCTCTCAAGAAAAATGCTACTACGAGCAACAAACACTTTGTTCTCAGTGGGGTTGTAAAAGTAATAACTTTGGTTTCTTTAGGATAACCAACGAAAAAGCATTTATCAGATTTTGGTCCAAGCTTATCTATAAACATATGTTTGACATAAGCACCAGAACCCCAAATTTTCAGAAAAGAAAAATTTGGAACCTTTCCAGTCCACATCTCATATGGTGTCTTCTCAACTGATTTTGATGGACATCTATTCAGCGTAAACGCAGATGTTTCAAGAGCGAATCTCCAAAAGGATGGTGGAAGATCTGCATGACTCATCATAGACCAGACTATATCTAATAAAGTTTGATTCTCCCTTTTGGACACACTAATCCTCTGTGGTGTTCCTGGAGGAGTGAGTTGTGAAACAATTCTACATTCTCTCAGATGGTCATTAAACGCTTGACTCAAATATTCTCCATCTCGATCAGATCGAAGATCTTTTCTTTTCTTGTCAAGCTGATTTTGTACTTCGTTCTAAAATTCTTTGAACTTTTCAAAAGATTCAGACTTATGTTTCATTAAATAAACATAACTATGTCTACTGAAGTTGTCAGTAAAAATAATGAAGTACTGATAGTTTCCTATAGCATTTATACTCATTGGTCCACATACATCAGTATGTATATGTTCCAACAAGTCTTTGGTTCTTTCACCGTGTCCGGTAAAAAGAGCCTTAGTCATTTTACCCAACAAGCAAGATTCATATTTTTCATATGATTCATAATCAAGAATGAACTCAAAAGACCATCACTATGAAGTTTTTGAATGTGTTTCTCATTTACGTGGCCCAAACGACAATGCCAAAGAAAAGTCTGATTCATGTCGTTAAATTTGAATCTTTTGGTACTAGTATTATAGACAGACACGCTTTGGTCTAGAATATAAAGTCTATTCTCTAATTGACCGCTACCAAGAAAGATTTCATTACGATCAAAAGAACATGACTTGTTTTTAATTGAAAAATGAAATTCGTCCAAATCCAAACAAGGAATGGAAATAATATTCCTACTTATAGGAGGTACATAGTAGCAATTCTTAAGTTCTAAAACCAAGTCTGAAAGTAAAGGCAAATGAAATGTTCCCACGGCTAATGCAGCAACTCTTGCTTCATTTTCCCACGCGTAGGTCCACTTGACCTTTCTCCAAAATTCTACTATTGCTTAGGCCATTCTTATTCGAACAAATATGAGCAACGCAGCTGGCATCCAATGTCCATGAAGTAGAACCAGAAGTAGTAATATTTACTTCTACAACATAAATATCCCTAGACGATGTTTCAAAAGTATTTTTCTTTTTCAGATCTTCCAAGTAGGGTTTAAACTTAGGAGAAGGATCAAGCTGGGTAGGATTCGAAATCCAGCTTGGCTTATCCTTTTCTTTAAAGTTTTACACTTGTTTGAGAATAATTCTCGAGTTTCGATACCATTGGAGGAAATTTGATCCATTCAATTTGTCTTTCTTAAAGACACATCGAAATGAAAACGGGTTGTGAGGAGTTAACTTTGCAGGAATAGAAGAATAGCAAATATTAGTATGATGTTTAGGAATTAGAGGAATCTCAACAATTAAGAGAACTCATATTATATTCAAAATATTTTTCTCAAATGAATATAATAATCCAAGATCCATATTTCACTAAAATCCAAGTGAGCTTTGGCTCATCGCCCGAATGTCTAGCTATTTAAGTAAGCAACACTTTGCTAATTATATCCAGTATAATTCTTTGTTGTCAGATGACATCTTATGTCTTATCCAATCTATGTCTCTAAGCCCAAAACTGTTTTGATAGCTAAGTTAAGTGAACCATCTTATATTCATACGGTAACCGTTACCATCTACCTCACTCATGTAATTGCAGACACCTTGCTTTGGCAAGTCCATCTTACAACGAAAGGAGCCTTGATAGTTTATAAGATTGGGTAGACATCAAAAATACTTGAAATTAATTGAAGAATAAATTTTAATCCAATTTACTTGTATATTTACAATTTATATCTAACACGATAAGAGCCCGTTGCGTTGCAACGACTTTTGTTTGATGTTTTAATTTAATAAAAACCATAAAATAATAAATCATTTTATTATAGTTTTATAATTGTTTTTTTTTTTGCATATGTTGTTTGAGAATTTTTTTATAATTAAAATCAGTTTTTACACATAAGTTCAAGTTAATATTTTTATTTTATAATCATGGTGCATAGATGAATTGTTATAAACTTTGTACTTAGGATTAGAGAAAATACTATACCTAAACGTTTAAACTGAACATAACCCGAAATAAGAAATTGAATGAAAAGTAAAAAGAAATGAAAGTCAAATACACCAATCGAGTCAATGACAATATTATACATGTTCTTATGTATTAATTTAATGTTTTCTTAAAGAAGTCTTTAAAATTTTATTTTGTTATGATTTTTTATTAAAAGAAAACATTATATTTTATAAATCTCCTTTTTAATTAAAATAAAAAAAATATTAAATACCCTTTTACAATTTTGTTTAAGATTTTAGAAAAGGAAAATTATTGTCATATAACCTAATACAATTATCTTCTCTCTAGAAATTCAGAAAAAAATTGCTATCAAATAATTATTTTTAGTTATTAATAAATATTTTAAAATTATTGTTTTTACAATTCGTATCAATACTAATTTTACACTTTTTTGTTAATTAAATATTTTTTGGTAATTTTACACTTAAAAATACTATCAAATAAATTTTTTCAATTTTCTTTTGGTTAGGACTTCAAAATATGATACAAATTTCTTTTGTTTAAGATTTTTTTTAATAAAAAAGAAAAACAACTATCAAATATTCCTTTACAGTTTTTAGGACTTTAGAAAAGGAAATTAATATTACATAATATTTTACAATTATATTTTTTCTAGGATTTAGAAAAATAAAATTTCTATCAAATAATTATTTCCGGTCAATATTGACACTTTTTAAAAGTTTCCATGTTCAAAAATCATTTTTTTCAATATCAGTAATATTTTTAAAAACTTTCATGTTAATTAAATAATTTTTACTAT
This sequence comes from Brassica napus, assembly GCF_020379485.1. Taxonomy (NCBI): domain Eukaryota; kingdom Viridiplantae; phylum Streptophyta; class Magnoliopsida; order Brassicales; family Brassicaceae; genus Brassica; species Brassica napus. The sequence goes on along the minus strand of NC_063444.1, from coordinate 22,156,294 downwards.
CATGTTTATCATTAAATTTTTAAGTACAAATTACTATTAAAACAATTTTACAATTCTCTTAGGTCAGGATATTTTTGAAAAGAAAAAAAAATTAATTGGTTAATATTAGAAAATTATTCTTTTTTTTAGAAATCTCTTTTATTTATGATTTTAGGAAAAGAAGAAGAAGTTATTTTCACATAAATGCAGTTTTTACTGACACATTCATAATCTAATTTTTTTAATTGACACATGTCACAATCATATCAGGTGAAATATTTAAAGTTAATTTTGGTTTATATTTTTAACACAAAATTATTAAAAAGTAAAGTTAGTTAATTATAAGAAAAATAATATTATTTTCACATTTTTATTTTATTTAGACTTTTAAAAAGGAAATTATTTATTTGGTAATTTGTTTTTCTTTTAGATTTTTATACAACTATTTTATTTTTATAGAAAAATTATGTTTAGTATTTATATATTTTTTCTTATATATACAAACACATATTTATCATATTCACACATACTCATGTACGACAACAACATCAAAATTAAAAATTATGTTAGCATCATAAAATGTAATAAGGATAATAAAAAGTTGAGTTGTATCAAGATATTAAAAGAAAATACTCATGTAATACTTTTCATGTAAATACTATTGTGTTTTGTAAAAATAATATATGGAAAGCTTAAACCTAAATATAGATGTGAAATATTTGTAGCTATTTTTGGTCGTAATATTTTAACATACAATTAAAAAAACGAAATTTATTTACTTATAAGAAAATAATAATAGTACTTTTACATTTTTCTTTTAATTAGGCTTTTTAAAGGTAATATTATTTATTTAAAAGGTAGTTTTTCTTCATGTTATTATCAAATAATTTATTGTACTTGTAGGATTTTATAATTCATTTTTGTTTAACATTTTTTCTTATAAATTAATATTTATCTTTTATAATTTTCTATCTTTAGTATCTTTTAAAACAAACATAATAATAATAATAATAATAATAATAATAATAATAATAATAATAATAAGACTATTAAATAATATTTATACTTAATTTTTAAGAAAATTTTGTTTTTTATGATCTTATTATATATTTTTAATCATTATATATCTAAACACATGTCACAATATTAGAAGAAAAATTATTATCAAATAATCTTTTGCAATTATCTTTTGATTAGGATTTAAAAAAGGAAAATTACTATTAAATAATATTTATAATTAATTTTTAGTAAAATTCGTTTTTGTTAATATCTTAGTATATATTTTTTAATTATGAGATAGATTAACACATGTCACAATTTTAAAATATATAATTGCCATGTGTCGTGATCATGTGAATTAGCAACTTTGAAGAACCAAGCTTTATATAATAAGATAAGATATAAAATATAAAATATAAATATAACTAATATATATCTTATATATTTTAATTGGATTATAAATAATTAAATTAATTTTAATCTAATTAAAATAATTAATTATTTATATATTTGATTTTAGAATTTAATCTAATTAAAATCTTATCAAACGACCAAGTCAATTGGACTGACCGGTTGAACCAAGATTGAATCAACCGGGTTTCATAATTTGCTAATGCGAATTATATATGTAAGTTATAGAATCACATTTTTTTGGCAACAAACGGCTATTCTATTACTTAAACTTAAGGTGGTCTGGGTAACCAGACTAGAATAGAACAACCAATAAAACAAAGATATCTATGAAAAAAACGGGCATTCCTAGCTAGCGAATTAGCAATTTCATTTTGCGTTTTTGGGAAGTAGCTGATCTTGAAGTCCGAAAAAACATATCTGGAGAATTTGAATGACTTCCAGCTCAGTTGAGAAGTTTGGTCAGGCTTGTGGGTCCGTTATCATTGCAATCAGGTCCTTGTAATCTGTCTCAAATCTCTGACAGGTTGAATGTTGTAGCATGCTCTGCATTGCCCATCTTAGCATATCAAGTTCAGAGTGTAATGTTGTCTCACGCCTCCTTAAGTTCTGTGTCCCCATAAGTTGGATCTCTCCCATGCTATCCTTCCAAACCAATCCAATTCTACTGAATTGATCTGTGGAGGTCCATGAACCATCCACCATACAAATATTACCTAAGCTTAAGGTTTGTGTTTCTTCAACAATATGTGCCTATGAAGGAACATGTATAGTATCCTTTGCATTGTACCACGCCTAACACTCACTCTCTGCTTACCTGACTAGTTCCAATGGGTCCTTGTCTATACATCTGAATAGCTTATCATTCCTAACCTTTCAAATATACCAGATTATCCAAAGATAAGGATCTCTATCATCTTCTGGCTCCATAATACTATTATTCCTCCAAAATAGATAGTCCATATTGGCGTACATACTCGATATAGGAAAAGTTTGAGAGCTTGACGGCGTTGATGATAATGTCGATGCTTGTAAGGCCGGTGGGCATTCAAAGATCGCATGAGTAATAGTTTCTTCTGGCTCTCCACATCTTGGGCAGTAGTTATCACATCGCATATTGCGGCGTACCAGATTCCTTGTTACCGCTACTTGCCCTGTGATTAATTACCATAGAAGATGACAAATGTTTTGTGGTGCATTCACTTTCCAAGCAAAGGCTTGAAGTTTGGTTATACTGGGCTGTAGAATTTCTTTTTCCTCGTTAGTTGTCATTATATTTGTAGCAACTCAATATCCAGACTTGACAGTATATTGACCATTTTTAGTGTAACTCCAGCAAAAGGTATCACGTCGATGAGTAGGGATTATGGCCAAACTCTGAATCATCGGTATATCCTCTTGATCTACATATTATTCCAGCAGTCGAGCATCCCACTCCTTTGATTCAAAATTAATAAAACTACTGACTGTCATCTTTGGATTTACTAGTGGGACCCTGGGGCGAGCCGGCCTTGCTGGCGTTGAGGGAATCCATGGATCCTGCCAAACATTAATTTCATATCTTGAGTGCACTTTGTTTCTGATACCCGAAAGTAATAGCTTCCTTGCCGCTATAATACTCGTCCACATATAAGATGGGCTATCCACTGCGCCAATTCGCAAGGGCGAACTCAGGCGATAGTATTTTTCCCAAAGAACTCTCACCACTAATGAATCTGGATATTGAACAAGACACCAAAGCTGCTTCGCTAAAAGAGTTAGGTTGAATTCATAGATCATGCGGAAACCAATTTCTCCCTCCTCTCTAGATGCACACATCTTTTCCCATTTAGTCCAGTGAATTCCTCGTTTTGGTAGATTTGAATTCCACCAGAATTGTGCGATGGCACTTGCAAGGTTCTCACATATCTCTAAAGGAAGCAAGAAGCTAGACATGACATATCTCGGAAGAGTTAGCAAAATAGATTTAATTAAAACTTCATTTCCTCTTTTCGATAGCTATCTACAAGTCCAACCATACACTATGTGTAGTAGTTTTTCTTTTAAGAAAGCAAATAGCTTATATTTGGAGCCATTAATATCCTCTGGGATTCCTTAGTAGAGCCTATTTCCCTTTCGTTTTAGATATCAAGTTTATCTTTAATTAGCTGTCAATCAGTCGTTATAGAATCACAATAACACGTGTTTAATTTTTACATTTAAATATGCATGAGCACATTATGATAAGCATGCGTAAGCGATAAACAACATATGCAATTCAATGATATCTAAGCCAGTGCATATTACCTTATTCAAAACACTAATCAACCGAGCGAATATCTACGACGTCAAAAAAAAAAATCAACCGCATAAACAATTATGGGTGACTAAATTAATATTCTTACATAAATCTTTAATTTCAAATGTACAGATTGAAAATATCTACGAGTGTCAATTCAAATACAATAAATTTGAAACAATTTCAAAACGAACTATTACAATCAGATCAATAAACAATTTAACAAGATCGATCATAACAAAATTATTTATCTATATCAATATATAAACTAAACAAAATCCAATTTCAATATTAAACAAGTAGACTCTGATACCACTGTTAGAATTCATATTGATAGATAATGATTTATAAATTTATTTATGAATTTAATTTGCTTAAAATCTCATGTCAATTCAGAAATAAATCTAGATCTTAGAGTTTCGAATATACCTGGTTATTCTGCATCGAAAAGATAAATAAATCAAATCAAGATTTCTTGCACTCTAAATATCATGCCTCTACTATTATCCACACGCAAGCAACCTGGATCGAAATGGGATGTTAATTTCGTCGAGATTAAATCTCAAAAGCGCTAGACAAACTCTTTTGTCTCTCTCTTTATTCAAGTTAGGGTTTTCATTAAGTCATCGTGTCATATAAACGTCGTTATGTTTTATAACAAACTTCGACTTAACCTAATTCTCATCATTAGGAACATGGGCCAAACCCATTTATATATATCTATACCAACGTGAATGAGATCACTATCTCTTTTTTCACGTGATAAGTATACAATACATATACTTTTTTAGATCACATATAATATATATATATATATATATATATATTTTTTTTGTCATCAACTTATACAGACTCATACTGACTCTGTAAACCATATAGGGAGATCTGCATCCATGTGAACGACAAAAGACTGTTGCTTCCTTACACTGCGTGATATAGGTTATCCACCTTTGTATTTTGCGTTCGTGGAACATAGATGATCTCTGATCGGAAGAAATTTTCTTCAGAATGTTTAAATCTTCCAAACAACTTGCAAAACCTGGTCATTCTTCCGGTTCCGAAACCATCTTCACCAATTGAGAACAATTCGTTGCAAACGTGACCTAAAACTGCCGTAAGTTTCTCATACATTCCATTGCCCAGAGTAGCGCTTCCATCTCCCCATGGAGAGGAGAAAGACTAGCTCTAACATTTCTCGCCCCCATCAGCCCATCAAATCCTTCTAGAGTACTAAACCAACCTTGTCCAGAGACAGTATCATTCTCTTTCCAAGAACCATCTGTGAAACAATATCTTCCTGGAATTGACGGTAGTGTCGTAACCTCGATGTTCTGTATTGTCCTCTATTCGTTCAATATATGTGCCTCAGTCCAGAGTGTTGATTCTGGTTCTGCCAACTAAAGTGTTTCCCTAGGATCATATCCAGGTTACTAAAGACTTTATTATACCTTCCTTTCAAAATGTACCATAGTATCCATGCAAACTGATGATCATCCATCTGAGGGAAGACTCTCCAAAAAAGATGATCTATGTTTGTGAAGAGAGAAGATGTTGGGAAAACATCTGGATTTGATGGTATCTTCGAGAGAGCCCAAACCTGAAGTGCAGGAGGACATTCAAAAAACACATGGTTTATCGATTCCTCATAGGCTCCACATCTTGCACAACATATGTCCCCTTGTATCCTTCTTGCTTGCAGATTCTTCTTGACTGCTATACATCCAGTCACCAATTGCCATAGAAAATGTTTTAATTTTGGTGGGCACCTTATTTTCCAACAGAACGCCTTTAATACATCGACTAAGGGTCCAAACAGTAGTGGTGGTCTTTCCTTGTCTGGGTAAACTCGTTCTGTCTGATATCCTGATTTAACCGTATATTTCCCATTTTTTGTGAAATGCCATCCATCTCTGTCTATCATCTGAGTCCTGCTCAGTGGTATACTTTCTATAATTTTCACATCCTGTGGGTCCACCAAATCCCTAATTGCCTGCGAGTTCCAAGTTCGCGAAGTGGAATCAATGAGAGAATCCACTGTAAGGTCTGGGTAGAAATTGTGTTGGTTTTTATTGGCTGGTCTCGGGCGAGTGGTTGGGAGCCATGGATCGTTCCATACAGATACAAATGATCATAATCCCACCCTTTTGATTAGTCCTTTACTTACTAGAGATCTAGCAGATACGATACTCCGCCAGCCATATGATGGAGAATATGAACGGATCGGTTCCAGGGGTGAGGCGTTCCTATAATACCGACCTTTGAAAACTCGAGTGAATAAAGTGGTTGGCTTCTCTATAAGCCGCCATAACTGCTTAGCGAGCTGTGTTGAAATAAGTGATATCTTTAAACCCCAAACCGCCTTCATCCTTATCCACACATAGTTTGTCCCATGATTTCCAGTGCAAACCTCTTGTGCTTCCCCCTGGACTCCACCAGAATTGTGCTACCGCACTCGTCAATTTTTAATGGTTGCCTTAGGTAAACGATAGCAAGACATCACATGATTTGGTAATGCCGTAACCACTGATTTAATGATCACTTCATTTCCTCCTTTTGTGAAAAACCTAAACGTCCAACCGTTGACTATGTTAATTAGTCGATCATGTACAAAGCTAAAAACTTGTATCTTGGAGCCCCCGTGATTTTCCGGTAAACCTAAGTAAGATCCCATGCCTCCTAAATTCTGGATACCCAAAATATCCCTTAACTCATGTCTCGCAGATTCTTCAATTTTGTGGCCAAATTGGATGGAAGACTTATCAAAATTTATGAGTTGACCTGATACTGCCTCGTATTCCTTTAAAATCCTGAGAATGGTATGGTACTCTTCTTTCTGAGCTTTACAAAAGAAGAGGTTATCGTCCGCAAATAGCAAATGAGATATCGATGGACATGATCTAGCTACCTTCATTCCCGTTAGTTGTTGCCCTCTCTCCGCCTTTTTTTATGTTTGCAATTAAAGCCTCAGTACACAGAATAAATAAATAAGGAGAAAAAGGATCCCCTTGACGTAAACCTCGGTGTGGGACAATGAGACCACGTGGTTGACCATTTAGTAGAACCCGATATTGAACCGATGATATACACTCCATCATTAGTTTAATCCAATGAAGATCAAAACCCATCTTCCGTAGTAAGGCCTTGATAAAATCCCATTCCACTCTATCATACGCTTTTCTCATGTCCGTTTTAATTGCCATATACTTTCCTTGACATGCCTTATAGGTTCTCAATCCTTGAAATATTTTCTGAGCGATAAGAATATTATCAGAAATCAACCGTCCTGCCATAAATGCCGATTGATTTTCCGATATGAGAGAAGGGAGGAATATTTTCAACCGTTGACACAAAACCTTCGAAATAATCTTATACCCCATATTACATAGACTAATTGGCCTCAGCTCCGTCATTCTTGTGGGCCTCTCCGTTTTTGGAATCATACAGTTGTTAGTAATATTTAACCTTGAATCCAATTCTCCAGAAACTAGAAAATTATTCACCATATCAACCAGATCATCCTTAATAATATACCAAGAGTGTTGGAAGAAAAGAGCAGTCATGTCATCCGGTCCTGACGCCTTCTCTGGATGCATCATAAACAAAGCCTCTTTAACCTCAGCTTCGGTCGCTATCCTTAACAATTGTTGATTCATCTGAGGTGTGATACTCGGTGTTATCTCTGTGAGGAAACTATCAAACTCCGATGGTAAAGTGGTACTAAATAGATCTTCAAAATAGTCTACTGCCACCTTTTCCACACCATTATCCTCTGTAATCCAGTTTCCCGCAGCATCATGTAGCCCCACAATCCTATTACGAACCCGTCGTTGCTTTGTTAATGTTATATATATATTGTTAATGTTATTCCCATAACTCTAATATATTATTGATCCAATTTCCTTAGGTGTGTGATCATGTAGGATCATACAATATTAGTAATAAATTCTTAATTCATAGATTATAAACGGTTTCTATCAAAACATTATAACCATCTAATATTATATGAAGGTCGAATCTCGACGTTACGATTTTAGCTAGAGTAAGTACAATAGATTTCAGGACATTCCCAACAAAAACATCCTCTGTTTAGGATGGTTTTGTCCTCTTTGATTCATAGAAAGAGCTTTAAGTTTCAGAAAAGAAACTCCCCTTTGATTCATAGAAAAGAAAAAAAAAAGAATGGGGGCAAAAGAAAATTTGAAAAGAGCCAAAGGAAAACAAAATTTATCTCCCAAGTAGACTAGCAAAAAAACAACTAAGTTCATTTGAGTGAGTGAAAAGAAAGAAAAAATCTTCAAGTTTCGGGGTGATAGATTGAAAGTTTGACATTAAAGAACATGGTATAACTTGTTCATATCTTAGGATTGGGTAGAACAATGAGGATCAATTGTTCTATGCATGAATTGTTCATTTTCTTAGATAAATTTTGTGTAATGTCAATTGCTCCTTGTTCGAGAGAAAGTCACCCAAAACAATGAACCACCCATAAAAAACCTTTTAACCCAATCAAATGAGAATGATTGATACTCCCTTTGCAAGACTGCACTTAATATCTAAAATGAATGTAGGGAGTTGCTTTGAGGTTATCGCTTGAGTTCAATTTGGTATTGGTTTCTAGAGTAAAGTTTGAGTTGTGTTGCCAATGATGAATCATATTGATAGATTGTTTAGGTGATGCAATTTATAATTACTCTGAAGGACATTGGGTTGAATCTTGGATGTGAATTTTGTTGTTCTAACCCCCCTAGTTTTATTCTCTTCCCCTACTCTTCTTGAAAGTTTACTTGAGGACAAGTAAAGAAGTAAGTTTGGGGGAGTTGATGTACAGTGTTTCTACATATTTTTAGCTCTTTATTTTGGTCATTTTAGTGTTTAGGAACTGCATTTAGGTGTCATTAGTTGTTGCATTTGTACATATTACATATACATGGGCTGAAATGCACAATCAAAAATTATGGGGCTAAATGGAGGACAAAAGTGCACAAAATAGAAGTTATGGGGCCAAAGTCAAAGAGGAAGAAGAAGAAACACAGTTTCACCTACAGCTATGAAGTTCTCACTTCAAGAACTTGTCTTCAGCACTTTGTTGTTGTATGTAAATCTGTGAAGTTACCTAGAACCCTGAAGTGATCACTTTAGGAAAATTGCATATTGTACATTGATGCTCTAGAAAAGCTGTTTTGTTTGCGCCTTTGTGCTTTGAAGCCCATTAGTGCTAGGATAATTAACCACATGCCACAGTGCCTATATATATGTTGCTAAGGGTGATAAAAACTCTAAGCTACCTCAGCCACTTTTTCTCTATTTTTATATCTGAAACTCTTGTTAGTTCCTGCATTAATCTAAGTACTTATCTTGTTTATATCTTTTCTACTCTTCTCTAAACATGATTCTTCAAGGATCGGTGACAGATTTTTGGGTTTCTATGGCTTATAGTGAGTAGTCTTTCAGAGCTTTTGAGTTAGGTAGATTAAGGTGAAAGATGAATGATTTAAGATGCTTAGGGCTAGATTAATAGTGTTTCTTATAAATTTGATGTGCTTAATGCTAGAGTAGATTTGATCTCTCTATTTCTAGATCTTGGATTATTTCATGCCTGAAAGATGTTCGATGAAATGTCTAAATGTCTCATATTGTGTTTTTCTGCTTGACCGACGAGAGCCGCTGCATTCAGGGCACTTCGACTATTAGGACTTGTTTGAAACCGAACATAGATGTCCAGGTTGAAAGTCAAACCTTGACGACAAGGCTGGAACTGGTGTACATGTTCGCAACTTCTAAAAGTGCAGAGGCCCTACCACCAACGAGACTAAAAGACCGCCACCGGCGCTGGGATGTAAGTCTCCTCCGCGCTATCACCACAACAGGGTCTTCTCCGGTTGACAACTTTGTCTTCAAGCCCCTTGCTGCGCGTCTTCTTCAAGCACCAAAGAAAGGAAGCTTTTTCAGTCGCCCGTTGCGCCACTCCTCCAGCCATCTCACCGTCGCATGGAAAGGAAGATCCGGGATGAGGAGACGTCTCACTGAAGTCACACGCCGTCGTCTGGAGGGCTCTGTCTTAGATCTCGAAAGAGAAAAATCAGATCTGACTAAACTCTCGGTTATAAAAGCCGACCCTCACCTCCACCGTCCTTCAGTCTCGTGGTTAGTCTGGAAGAAGCCGATATATTTCCCCCTCGATATCAAAGTATCTTCGGATAGGAAATCGACAGCTCAGAGCTCCGAGCATATCAACCTAGGTAGAAACAGAGAGGATGAGGGCAACGAGAAAACTAGATGGGGGAAGAAGGTTACGCCTCTGGCGCCGATGAGCAAGCAGCCGAAGCTAGGTTTTTGATGAAAGTTTTTCGCGAGTTTGGGAATGAGAGGTTTTCAGGGCTTTTCTTTTGGTTAACAAAATTGACTTATTGATTCATTTGATGAATTAATCGTGGGATCAAAAACCATGTTGTTGCTAGTCGAAAGATATGATAGCTTCGTGATAATTAATGGATTAGTCCACATCCTTTTTTCTTGTCAGCAACCTAAAGTCCACTTCATTTTTTTTTTCATCTATGACATGCATTCAACGTGAACTGAAGTTCAAACATAATACAAGACACTGGCATTCAAAGGCATATCCACCCAGATGACATAACAGACAGAGTTCATTGATAGGCCATGGATTTTACCCACTTTTAGCCATGGTTTATAAGTGTTTAAATATATATTTACTACTATATAGATTCTATTTAGAGAATTTACAAGTTCATGGACGATTTGGAGGAATGTGGTGATTTTGGTGTCTTTTGGAGCCTTTTGAGTACAGAGCTGCACAGACGCGTCAGATGTTTAGCTATGGATGGAGCTTTACCACCGATATATTGATCCCATCTTTTGACACAAGATATAGATTTGAGTTAGCTTTCCAATGCAACCTGTTTGAAGTCAATCACCATCCTATAGCACAGGTTAGGCCCGTTTTACTGAAGAGTGGTCAGTCTGCCTCGCGAGAGGAAGCTGTCGAGGAGATGAAGGACTGTCGATCGACGGTGCACCCTTGGTATTGATCGACGGTGATGCCAGAATGTGGGCCAAGTATATTTAAAGACCGCCTTAGCCCAGAAGAAACCACAAATTACCAAGATGCCCCTGGACGACTTGAAACCCTATTTATGTTATTTATAAGCCATTGTTGACGGCTATGCTATCTAAGCTTTCTATTCTATTGTTTTCTCTTAGGTTAGGAGAGAAGGGAAGAACTCCTTCAGAGTCCTCCTGGAACTCCTTTGGTTTTTTATATCTATTCTATTGCAGTTTTATATCTATTCATCTATGATTTATGTGACAAACTTCATGCTTGAATAGATCCACATGTTAGGTTTAGGGTTCAAATAGGTTACGAGATATTAGGCCCAAATATAGAATTGCTAGGTTGTGATATTCATCAACAGGATGTTCTTACTGCTTGAGTTCTAGATTCGCGAACTAGAACTCTGATTTTAGAATCATTAGGCACAAGTGAGAGCTTGGTCTTTTCTCTAAATAGATCCTCATTGAACAAGGATTGCTATAAACGGGTGATAACTGATCTAGGAACCCTAGTGAGTACTTTATCAACCCGCGCGCAAAGCTTGCTAGAAGCGTGTCGATCGATATTCCAATAGAATAATCGATCGACATCGTGAAAGGTGTACTGATCGATATTCCTCTAGAATCATCGAGCGACACTTTCTAATTGATCGACAGATAATTGTTGAGATCATTAGATCTAGTCAATAGACGAAACTAGAAAGCGAACGCTGATCGATTTGTTCTTATAAGTGTTGAGCTCTTTAATATCTTGCATACAACAATAGGATGTGATATTAATCAATAGGATGTTCTTACTGCTTGAGTTCTACAGTCGCGAACTAGAACCCTGATTTTAGAATCATTAGGCACAAGTGATAGCTTGGTCTTTTCTCTGGATAGATCCTCATTGAACTAGGATTGCTAGAAACTGGTGATAACTGATCTAGGAACCCTAGTGATTACTTTATCAACCCGCGCGCAAAGCTTCCTAGAAGCGTGTCAATCGATATTCAAATAGAATAATCGATCGACGTCGTGAAAGGTGTATCGATCGATATTTCTTTAGAATCATCGATCGACACTTTTAATTGATCGACAGACGATTGTTGAGATCATTAGATCTAGTCAATAGACGAATCTAGAAAGCGAACGCTGATAGATTTGTTTTTATAAGTGTTGAGCTCTTTAATATCTTGCATACAACAATTAGTTTCTATATCATTATAATCATGATTACCTGAATAGAAATCCTAGATCTAGCAACCATCCTTCCATCAAACAACTCTCATTCCCATAAGAACAACTACCTTGTTCGCACCTGCAATTTATTATATTTACTGCTTTATAATCTATTAGTCTAGCTTAATCATATAACTATTAGATCTTTTGTGTGCCCTAGCTCCCTGTGAATTTGATCCCTAAGTGCTACAACTCGACCTCTTATTTGAGAGAGTATAAATCATTCCTTAAGGTAATTTGAGTGATATCATTCATCCAAACAACAACAAAAATCAAACTATCTCCGAAAAACCAACAGCCAGACTCAAAACATATGACATGAGAGCCACAAACAGAACATAAGGTTACATTTTCTCACCATCAAAGAGCTCTCTTAACCACATAGGTCCTCCACATGCTACATATGATTGCAACTTGGTTGTGGTGATGACACTTTGAGCAATGAGAAAAACCCCTCTATTGGTTATCTTCTCTTCTTTGACCACTCTCCATCATTCCAACTTAGCCAAATTCTTAGTGATTTCGGAACTCATGAATTTGAATGATGGCCACGCTTTTGCTCTCAACACCATCCCAACAATAGCTTCATCTTGAATTGCAAAGATCACTCTGTTCATTTGATGCTGCTCCATACTCTGGATCGCCCACACTACCACCGCCATCTTGAAGTCCATCACATCGGTACAACCCATAAAGGAACGTCTCGAGTGTATACGAGTTTCTCCTTTATGGTCCCGCAACACCCAAGACACACCACCAATCTTCTTCTCCTGTAAGAATACTGTGGGAACCGAAATTCACACCGTCGATTATAATAAATTATAATGGAGGAAAACCGAGTCAACCCATTTTTCCTTGAAGGTCTGAATTCTCTGCGTAATCACTTTAGAACGATAAAAAGATAGATAATCGCTCAGAGGCGTTTTATTGAATAGTATGAATACAAGATTTCTCCGAGAGGAGTAGAGATATGCTAACTATCGGAACAACAGGACAAGAGGCGGCCAAGACGTCCTAAGCCTTGCCGTGCTAGTCTAACCACCTAATCCCTAAGTTCTCTAAGCTAGCATGAGTTCTCTAAGTCTAAATTCTCGGATCCCCTTTTTTTATATGACTTTTAAGAATGTAAAGGATTATCTGAGTTTAGAAAGGATTAGAGAAGGAGAATAAGAGATTAAGAGATTAAGAGACTACTTAGAGACTAATGGAGAATCATAGTGAAATGAGTAAAGAGAAAGATTGTTTAGAACTGTCTGATCTTTTATTAATGAGAGAGTTTACAATATATAGTCTTTAGATCCTAGGGCTTCATGAGGATAAAGTAGAACAAGCATGTTTAGTCAAAGGAGGAGAGGCGCGCCTAATTCAAACTAAGCCAATAAGGAGCTTCACATGTGTGACCGGATGGATAAGGTTTTCCCTTTACAGCTCTCATCCAGCCTGTCAAGCCGCGTCCCTTATCCTATCTTCAACGGCCTGCTCAGTTACTCCCAAAGGTTAACTCCTTCTAAGTTACCTTTCACCTCAAGGTAGAGTAACTTCTCATTTGGCTGTGCCCTACTTGTACGGACAGTACGGCCTGTGTACGGCCTGTACGGTCTTGTCTCGGCCTAACTCCTCTTAATGCCTTCTTCTCCTCATTCCTTCTTCCCAAGGTTTCCTAAGCCTTCATAGATTAACTCCTCATCTCAACATTCCCCCTCAAGCTTAGCTTTGTGAAAGTCTAAGCTTGGATGGCCATGAGATCTTCCTCATTAAAAACCTCACCAAGGAAAACCCATTGGGACAAAACCTTGATGAGGGAAAAAGAGTAAAGACCTCACAGCCAAGAGGATCAGCTCCTTCTCTTCCCAAGATCAATGAGGCCCAACCTGATGTGAATGGACTCCATTGTCTTCTGTCTTGCAGCCTTGGTGAACACATCAGCCAACTGATCTTCACTCCTTGTGTAGCATGGCAAGATGACTCCTAGGATGATCATCTGCCTCACCTTGTGACAATCAACTTCAATGTGCTTGGTTCTCTCATGGAACACCGAGTTGGAGGCAATGTGGATGGCGGCTTGGTTATCACAATGCATTGTCATTGGAGTGGCTTGATCAATCTCCAAATGCTTCAAGATGCCTTTGATCCACACCAGCTCGTTGGTAAGCTTCAGCATAGCTCTATACTCAGCTTCGAGCAAGACACCACCTTCTGCTTCTTACTCTTCCAAGTAACCAAGTTGCCTCCAATGAATGTGCAATAGCCTGTGGTTGATCTCCTGTCTGCTCTATCACCAGCCCAATCCGCATCACAGTATCCAACCACTTCAGTGCTCCCATTGCAACCCATCCATACTCCTTGATCAGGTGAGCCATTGAGATACATCAAGATTCTCTCCACCATGCGCCAGTGATGCTCCTTAGGCACTTGCATGTGTTGACTCACATGATTCACAGCAAAACAAATGTCAGGTCTAGTTATGGTAAGATAAATCAATTTACCAACTAGTTTTCTATAGAGTTTAGGATCCTGATAAGGTTTGCTGTCTTCAATCTCCCCTCTCGTGGGACTTTGTAGCCATCCTCCATAGGCATCCTTGCTGTCTTGCCTCCATAAGCACCTGCACCTTTCAAAAAATCAAGTGTATACTTCCTTTGGGACATGAATAAACCTTCCTTGGATCTACATATCTCAATTCCAAGAAAGTATTTCATTTCTCCCAAGTCTTTAATCCCAAACATGGATTTAAGGAACTCCTTGGTTGTTATGATACCTTCCTTATCACTTCCTGGATAATGATATCATCAACATACACGAGGAGTGCAATCATACCTGAGGGAGTCGTGAGTGTGAAGAGAGTGTGATCTAGTTCAGACTTCTTGAAGCCTCGGCCATTGAGGGTAGTGCTCAGCTTGTTGTACCAAGCTCTTGGTGATTGCTTCAGCCCATAGATAGCTTTCTTCAATCTCAACACATTCCCTCTCTTCACTAAGTGTTCAAGGCCTGGAGGTGGATGCATATACACTTCATCCTCAAGTTCACCTTGTAGGAATGCATTCTTCACATCCATTTGCCATAGCCCCCATCCAAGATTCACAGCCAAGCTTAATACAATCCGGATTGTGTGTAGTTTAGCTACTGGTGCAAAGGTTTCTATGTAATCTTCTCCATAAGTTTGAGTGAAACCTCTTGCAACTAGCCTTGACTTCTTCCTCTCAATATTTCCATCAGCCTTATACTTGATTGTGAATATCCATCTACTAGTCACAGCCTTCTTCCCTTTTGGTAACTCACTCTCATACCAAGTATCATTCTTGATCATAGCTCCTGCCTCAGCTCCAACTGACTCCTTCCATTCTTTATCCATGATTGCTTCTTCATAACTTCTTGGGATGTAGCTCTCATCCAAGTTAACCATGAAGGCACAATGTTCTTCATGGTATTGAGCAAAGGAACACACAACTTGAGAAGGATGCTCCACAGCTTGGGCATTGTAGTACACTCGCGTGTTTACCCAAGAGGAAGGATCCTTTCTCAGCCTTGTGCTTCTCCTCAATACTGGTTGTTCTTGCTCTTGAACCGGCTCAGCTTGTGTATGCGGTTCTTGTGCTTCACTCTGATGTTCTTCATCTCCTTGGTCTTGCTCACCTTGATGATGAGAACCTGAGTTGAACTCTTCTCCTTCCTCACTCAAGCCGACTCCTTCTTGGCCATTTTCTTGAGTTTCAGGTTCACTTCCCCCGTCATGATCAAGGTGAGGTGTTTGAGCAGCTCTACTTGGTTCAGTTGAGCTCTCTTCTTGGTTTCCACTTCTTGTGGACTGATCCTAGTTCATCTTGATACCAAGACCTTCCAAAATGATCCTTAAGACTCCAGCCTTATCTGATGTGAAATCCTTCAGATCTTCTTGATTCTTCTCCTCATAGTATCCCTTTTCTTCAATAAACTTCACATCTCTAGATACAAGTACCCTTCTAGCTTCTGGATCATAACACTTATATCCTTTTTGAGTTGTTGAGTAACCAATGAACATTGCCTTTCTGCTTCTTTCTTGTAGCTTGTTCCTCAACTCTCCTGGTACTAACACATAGCATAAGCATCCAAACACTCTCATGTATTCCAAGGATGGCTTGCGCTTGTTCAGAACTTCAAATGGCGCTTGATCCTTCAATACCTTTGTAGGCATCCGGTTGATTAGATAGCAAGCAGTGGATACTGCATCACTCCAGAATCTCTTAGGTACATTGGCTTGGAACATTAATGACCGAGCCACCTCCATCAAGTGCATGCTCTTCCTCTCAGCTACACCATTCTGTTGTGGTGTGTAGGGACAGCTTGTTTGATGAAGTATTCCATGATGATCTAGATGACTCTTGAACGCATAGCTTGTGTACTTTCCTCCATTATCTGATCTCAAAATTTTAATCTTAGCATGATAATGATTAGTCACATAAGCCTGAAAGTTCTTAAATGCATCTATCACTCTATCTTTTGATGGAATTAGTGTTAACCAGGTGTATTTAGATTTTTCATCAATGAATGTGACAAAACACTTATGATTATCTCTAGAAAAACTAGGTGCAGTCCACACATCAGTATGAATCAAATCAAAGCAATTTTCATAAACAGTAGATGTTCTTGGAAACACATTCTTAAAATGCTTGCCTAAAATGCAAGCCTCACATTTATTATTTTCAAAAACCACACCTGGTAACATCAAGTTTAAAGCCCTCTCATGGGGATGACCTAATCTAGCATGCCACAATGCATTTTTATTCAAACTAGAAACATAAGTAAATGAGCAATTATAATTGGAAACAGGATCAAGCTTCTCAAGCATGTATAAGTCTCCCTTTGTAACTCCTTTTCCAATCAATTGCCTGCTCTCAATATCCTGAAACTTCACATCATTAGGACTGAATATAACATTGCAATTCAAATCAGTAGTGCATTTCTTAACTGAAAGTAGGTTTGATGTGAATTCCGGAATATAAAATGCTCTAGTGTTCTTATCAAATAGCTTTAAGTTTCCTATTCCCTTAATAGGTATCTTATCTCCATTTGCAATCATCACACATCCATTAGTAGGTTCTATATCCTTAATCAGGTTGGTGTCACTAATCATATGATGAGATGCACCTGAATCTATAATCAATGGTTTGGATGTATTGCTAGCACTATGGCAGATGCTAATTTGTGATCTATATGCATTCATCCTAGCATTTCTATCAATGCAATGCTCAATTCCAGTCTTACTATCAATCCTAACAATCTCAGCCACAATGGGAGTCATTTCTATAGTTCTAGCAATCATAGAAGCACCAAAATTAACACCCATGAATGTTACCATTATCCTTGAGCATTTTGATGAGTGCATCCATCTCGGATCTCCTGACGAAGTCTTGATCATTGCCTCGGGGGTTGATAGCTCCAGTATAGGTCACCAAAGTATTTCCATTTCCTTCACGGTTCTCCACTTCAGTTCCTCGGTTAGATGGCCCTGCTCCGCTTGATCCTTCAGTCATGTGAGCTTTTGCCTCTCTCTCCTTCATGAACTTAGCCGGCTTCAAGTGGGGATGGAGTATCCAGCACTGACTCTTCTTGTGCCCATACGTCTTGCAATGATCACAATTCCCATTGAACTTCCTATCCTCATACTTGTTGTAACCAGCTTTGTTGGCTTGTGGAGGCTCTTCCCGGTCCGATTGCGCAGCATTTGCAAGAGATAAGTCTCCCTTGCCTCCAAACAAACCCATTGAGCTCTGCTCCTTCTGTATCTGAGCACACACATCCTCAAGGTCAGGCAGTTTCTCGGACCTTAGCATGTGCTGAATGAGGCCATTGTAACTTGCATTCAATGTGAGCAGCAACCCAAAGACCTTGCCCTGCTCACGCCTCTCATTTAGAAGCTCTGGATCAACTGTGCTTGGCCTCAGCATCTCCAACTCAGACCAAAGAGACCTGAACCTCCCCAAGTGCTTAGTGAACTCCATGTCATCTTGAGTTAACCCATTGATTGCTTTCTTGACTTCAAACACTCGGTTCAGGTTAGAAGTGTTTCCATACACTTTCTTCAGAGTATCTAACAGCTCCTTGGCTGTCTCACAGTAGCTATAAGCATCTAGGATAGCCGGCTCCAAAGAGGCATGAAGGACTGACATCACCATCATGTCTTCTTGTTGCCACTTCTCTACCGCACTCTCCTCGGGGCTCTCCTTGTCACCCTCCTGAGTAATCGCCATTGGAGCCTCACCAGATGTGATATGCTTCCACAAACCCTTGCTTCCCACAGCAGTCTTCACCATCCTAGACCAGACTAGGTAGTTGCTTCCTTTGAATGTCACCGCGACCTTCATCTTCATACCACTCTCCATCTTGAACAGCTTGACGTCTACAGCTTGAACAACCGGTTAGATATTGTACTGAGAACCCACGCTGCTCTCTAGAACACAGATTCACTCTTGAATCTTCAAATGAACCTCCCACGGATCACCAAGACACACACAAAACACCTTGAGCTTTTGAACTCTTAAGAAACTCTCAAACACACTCACTTGTTCTCTTAAAGTTTCAAACTTGAATCCTTAAGAGAATCACTCACGAACTCAGATTGCAATCAATCTGGCTCTGATACCATATGACTTTTAGGAATGTAAAGGATTATCTGAGTTTAGAAAGGATTAGAGAAGGAGAATAAGAGATTAAGAGACTACTTAGAGACTAATGGAGAATCATAGTGAAATGAGTAAAGAGAAAGATTGTTTAGAACTGTCTGATCTTTTATTAATGAGAGAGTTTACAATATATAGTCTTTAGATCCTAGGGCTTCATCAGGATAAAGTAGAACAAGCATGTGTAGTCAAAGGAGGAGAGGCGCGCCTAATTCAAACTAAGCCAATAAGGAGCTTCACATGTGTGACCGGATGGATAAGGTTTGCTTTCCCTTTACAGCTATCATCCAGCCTGTCAAGCCGCGTCCCTTATCCTATCTTCAACGGTCTGCTCAGTTACTCCCAAAGGTTAACTCCTTCTAAGTTACCTTTCACCTCAAGGTAGAGTAACTTCTCATTTGGTTGTGCCCTACTTGTACGGACAGTACGGCCAGTGTACGGCCTGTACGGTCTTGTCTCGGCCTAACTCCTCTTAATGCCTTCTTCTCCTCATTCCTTCTTCCCAAGGTTTCCTAAGCCTTCATAGATTAACTCCTCATCTCAACATTTTCTGCTCCTGTTCTCCTAATATAGTCGCTCAAGGTCGGTGGCCCATCCTTCGCCTTCGGGCCCAAGTCTATCTCTTTTGGGAATATTCCATTTTTTGTCGATCTTGATAGTTATCCTCGAATCTTTACATTTATCTTTGGAAACTTAGCATTTATCGTATTTCTGCGAGTTAGGACAAACCGTCATAACTTCTATGGGCTCGGATCCCTTCTGAGAGCGTAGATGGGCCTCTAGACCAGTTTGGATCCTTGCGGACCGTTCTTAGGCCTTTTGACGTTTTTACGATTTCTCGGTTTTAGTCATAAAACTTCGAGAATAACTTTAATCAAAACGAATCGAGAAGTAACCACACGATGGTTCAGCTCGCCGGGCGAGTGCAACCACACGACGATTCAGCTCGCCGGTGAGCTGACCGGCGTGAAGGTTGAGCTCGCCGGGCGAGT
Source organism: Brassica napus (assembly GCF_020379485.1). Classification (NCBI taxonomy): domain Eukaryota; kingdom Viridiplantae; phylum Streptophyta; class Magnoliopsida; order Brassicales; family Brassicaceae; genus Brassica; species Brassica napus. The sequence continues at coordinate 22,136,687 of NC_063444.1, read as the reverse complement.
ATAACCACACGTCGGTTCAGTTCGCCGACGAGCTGACCGACGTGATGGTTGAGCTTGCCGGCGAGCTGACCCGCGTGATGGTTAAGCTCTCCGGCGAGTGGCTTTTGTGCGGGATTCGCTCGTTCGTTCACTTCCGATCTTTCTTTCAGTGAATGTTTTGCGAAAAATCCGTGAATAAGAAATAATCATAGCCGTTGATTTTGAAATAACCATTTTTGACCCCAACAAATACCATCCCAATATTGCACTTGTGCCAGGACTCAGGCGGTTTTGCCCACTTGTTGCACACCATTGCCATCTCCTTGCGGTTCTCGTGTTCCATCTCTTTTTCTTGTTGGTCTGCAATGAACCACAGCTCAACTTCCTCCGGATCTTCACATAAATGTCTGCGAGAAGGAATGTTTTGCCATCAAACATTAAACAGTTCTTGTTTTTCCATAAAAACCACATGATTCAGGGGAAATTCCTGATAATATCTTTGGGACCCTGTTGTTCTTAGCCAACTCGATAAGGTAATAGTAGTTGGAGAATAGAGAGGTCTCACTAAAACCACTTTCAGGAACTGGAATATTAGATAGCGCCCATACTTGTCTCGCCACAGTACATGAGAACAAGATGTGGTTAGGCGATTCTCCTTGGAATCCACACAGCTGACAACATGGATCCAGCTTTATGCCTCGATGTTGTAGAAATTCACCAGCAGGGATGGCATTGGACAAGGCACGCCACATGAAGGTTCTGATCTTAGGTGATGTTTCCACCTTCCATACTGATTCCTTCAAAGTATTCAAGGAAGGCTGGGCATTGGCTATCATTTTTTCTCCGGTCATGTTCAGTTGATTGTAGAGCCAATAACCAGATCTTACCGAATAGAATCTATTCCTGTTATGCACCCAAGTCCAAAAATCTTTCTCATTTACCACTGGTTTCATCTTCATAATGCGCTGAATATCCTCATCGTAAAAAAGCTCCTTGAGTTTGTCGATCCTCCAAATTCTTGAGACAGGATCCAATAATTCACAAACTTTCAACTCAAGGTCCACTATTATATTTTTCATCAAGGGCAATCTCAGCACTTTATCAACAATCCATTTCTCTGACCATACCGATATGGACTTCCCATTTCCCACTTACTTCCGCAAGCCCTTTTTAACAATTCCCTCCCATAGAGAATGCTTCTCCTAGCATAAGATGGACGCTGGCCAGCTGTGGCCACTAGGAAGTCAGTCTTGGCATAGTACATGCTTTTGAAAACTCGCGCAAACAGCGATAAAGGTTGATCTAACAGCCTCCAAGCTTGTGTGGCTAAAAGAGCCTGATTGAACCCTCGAATGTCTTTAAAAGCCAGACCACCTTGCTCTTTGGATAGGCACATTCTCTTCCAGCTTATCCAATGGATCTTCCGTTTCTGTTCAAGCGCATTCCACCAGAGGGCTGCCATTGCTTTGGTTAAATTCTCACAAGCCTTCTTAGTTAACCTGAAGCAGGACATGGCATAGACAGGCATTGCCATTACAACGGCCTTGATGAGCACTTCCTTTCCACCATGTGATAGGCATCTCACAAAATAACTTGACAATCTGTCCTTCAGTCTGTCGTAAATGTATGCAAGCATCTCAATTTTTGAGCCACTGAAGCATTCTGGCAATCCTAGGTAAGTGCATGTCCCTCCTTCTTGTACTGTACATGTGATCTTCTTCACAGCCTCTTTTAGCTTTTTATTCACCTTTGCTACATATGTGATTGTCGATTTAAGTAAATTGACTTTTTGCCCAGTTAAAATGCCATAAGCTTCCAGGATATTCATTAGCACCGTTGCTTGTTCCTTTGTGGCTTTGCACACCATCAAGCTATCATCATCAAACAAGAGATGATGGATCATATGCCCTTCTCATGAGAATTGAATACCATGACTTTTTTGAGTCCTCTCAGCTTCTGCTAACTTGTGGATCAAACCTTCTATGGAAACAATGAACAAAAATGGTGATAGTGGATCCTCTTGACGCAGGCCTCTCTCTGGTTTTATCTTACCAAAAGGTTGGTTGTTGATTAAAACAGAAAACATGACTGATGTTACACAGAACATCACTTTCTCCACCCATCCTGGATCAAAACCGAGGGCCAAGAGAAGCTCTTTCAGGTAAGCCCACTCAATTCTGTCATAAGCCGTCGACATATCACTCTTTATAGCCATGTATTCACCGGAAAAGTGATCATTTGTGCGCAGACTGTGGAATACTTCGTGAGGTATAAGAATGTTATCCGTGATGAGCCTCTCCTCTACAAATGTTGACTGAGTAGGTGAGAAAATATCAGCGAGTAGCGGTTTGAGTCTCCAAATCAATATCTTAGAAATTATTTTGTAGAGGACAGAGCAAAGGCTGATGGGTCTCAAGTCACTCATCTCTATCGAATCAATGACATTTGGCAACAAGCACAGCTGAGTGTAATTCCAGTCAGAAGGAAGGTTCCTGAGCTGAAAAAATTCCTCACCTCAATCGTCACATGTTCTCCTATTACATCCAACTTCTGGAAGAATAAGCCAGACATTCCATCATGGCCCGGAGTGCTAGATCGTTTGATAGCAAAGACCGCTTCCTTAACTTCCTCTTTTGAAACATCTCGAGTGAGTTGTTCATTCATCGAAGAAGAGACCCGAGATCTGAACCCGTGGAAGAATTCATCAAAATAATCTGGATTTGACGAGCCGGAGAGATCTTGGAAATATTGAGTAGCCATCTCACCTTTTCCTGCGTCCGAGAATTGAGGCACACCATTTTTGTTATAAAGCTTAAGAATGCTACCTCTTGTCTTGTTGCTTTGACTGATGCATACAAGTACTTGGTATTCCTGTCTCCCTTGGAACTCCATTTCTCTTTGCATCTTTGGCTCCAATACTTCTCCTCTTCTCTATAGGTTGTAATCAGTTCTCCCTTTAAGGAGTCAATCCGGATGGTACGAAAAGAGAGCGCTGATTGTTCCTTTTCCAATTGTTGTTGAATCTGAACGATCTTGTCTCTAGAGTTTAAGCTTTGTCTTTTCTTCCAAGAGCTTAGATCCTTCCTGCATCTCTTCAGTTTATCATCCACCGTCACCCCAAAGAAAGCATGGTTGGTTAGCCATGCTTTTTTAATTTCTTCTTTCACCATTGGCTTATTCAGGAACCTTGAATCAAATTTAAAGCGCCCTTTGTAATGTTCGGGTGATGAAACCAACCTTAACATAAAGTCCACATCCTTTATGTTGAACGAATGAGTTTTGTGAAAAGAAAAAATAAATAGAACTGGAACGATAGTATGTAGTGGCACTAGAGCTATCAATCTTACGTGTCAAAAATCAAAAGATTGTCATGAACACAACCCCATTTTAAATATTTACTTATGTCTTGGAAAATCATGTAATTGACATATTTTGTAGTACAAATATTATTGTTTGAAGTTACAACATATGGGTTAGAAAAGGAAAATTGTGTGGTAATTAATGATGTACGGAGTCTTGCTCCTCCATCAAGATGGAATGTAAGATTTGGAGATAGGAAGGCAAAAGACTATCAAGAGAGTTCTGGAAGCTGGAACTTTTGCTAAGAAGTAGTGGCACAACTGCTTGTTGAACAAATGATCTTAGGGATAGAACGAAGTGAATTGACCACTACACTGAAGGAATTTTTATACAAAATGGTCTAAATAAGTTATATATATTTTAATGCCTAAAGCTTTTGTTTGTTGGGCTTTAGTTCATGCCAGTCTTCTCAATGCTTTACAAACTCGAATCTAAAACTTTGGAGACATGATTAGGTTACTCTGAAATAGTAATATATCGCAATTTGTGTGTTTGTTATCTTTTTGCCTGTTTTTATCATGTGTTGATGCTTTCGCTTCTTTAGCCTACATATGCGGATTGACTTTTGCTTGCCTAAGAATACAACGTACTACGGGATGCTAATCTCTAAAGTTTATGGTTGTCACTCACGATGGACCGATGGAACTATGAAGGATTGAGATACTAAAAAATTTTGAAAAAATATTATTTATAGATTATTTTGTGTGTGATGATGGGTTTAAGATTTATTTGTGGATATGAAATTAGGTTGATGGTAATTTTAGGTTTATAGCTTTAAAGAACAAAACTCAGGGTGAACCTTTAAATTCACTTCAACTCTAATAACCAATCAAAGTGTCACGCAGATTAACGAATAAAAATTTTAAATGTTTTTTGTGAAACCAAAATAGCTAAAAAAATAAAATAACATCAATTTTAACGATACTGACGACGCCAGCTATACCATAAATCCAAAATCTAGACCTTAAATCCAACCGTAGACCTTAACTCTTAAACCCTAAATTTTAAACCTAAACACTATATCTTAAACTCAAATCCTAGACTCTCAATTCTAAACACAAATCTTAGATCCTGAACCCAAACTCTAGACCCTAAACCCAAACTTTAAACCCTAAATCCTAAATCCAAACCCTAGAATTTAAACTCAAACCTTAAACTTTAAAGGAACAACATCAACATTAACCCAAACATTTAGGATATAGGATTTACAGTTTGGATTTATGGTCTAGAATTTGAGTTTAGGGTATAGGGTTTGGATTTAGGATCTAAGGTTTGGGTTTACAGTTTAGGATTTAGGGTTTAGGTTTAGGGTCTAGGATTTGGTTGGTCTAGAATTTGGGTTTAACGTGTACAATTTAGGTTTAGGGTTTAGGGTTTGAGTTTAGGGTTTAGTTGGTGGTGTTAGTATCGTTAAAATTGGCGTTATTTTTTTTCCAGCTATATTAGTTTTTTAAAAATATATTTAATATTTTTTTTTTCATTAACCTATGAGCATTTTGATTGGTTATTAGAGGCGATGTGAATTTAAATGCGCAGTTTTGTTCATCTTTAAATTAGGATGATGTAATGGCTTTTGTTAAAGAAAAACAGCGAAGGCTCAAAACTTAAAATTTTCAGTGACCTTCTTTTAGCATTGCCATTTTTAGTTATACCGCATTTTGATTTAATTTGATAAATACATTATGCCACATGGTTTAAACCTCTAAGCTGGGACGAGATATAATAATTAGTCTGAATTGAGCCGGTTAAAATAAGGATGTAAATAAACTAAATTAAATGTTTGTTTAAAATGTTTAAATGAAAAAGTAGCTTTGAATGTTGATTATTGAAATGGATGTTTTTGTTTTGTTTCGGCAAAATGTTTTTTTTTATTAACATGGGGGTTATAGGTCCAGTCTGATTCGCAAAAGAAAGTGTAACCCACATATCTTCTCTATCTGGATATGCAAATGGACTGTAAGCATAGACTCATATCCGTGTTGATATCTAAAAATAATGTGATTTAGTTTTGCATAGTAACTGGATTGAACCTAAAACGTGTTTACCACCTAACCACAAGATCTAGGACAAAAATGTATATTGTTGATTATGTGCTTGTTGAATGAAAGAAAACAAACTCAGATATTCAGAATAAAATTCAAAAGTTATATGGAATTAGCCTTAAATTGTTCCATGTGAAACAAATAGTTTGCTAGAATCATGTTTTAGTAATATATAACCATTCTCTATCCAAAAAAAAAAAAGAATCGAATTGTTGTAAATGAAGTGTTGGGGAAATACTTCTGTTATTATTACTGTCGACCAGAAGGTCCATATATATACAAGGTATTAGACCGTCATAAGGTCATGTTTATCCTAACAAGATAAGGATAAGGATAAACATTATGTTACAGATATACATGGAATATATACTAGATAAACACATAGTCTCTGGTTGTCTTTATCATGTCCCGGATTGGGCCTGCAGTACGGGCTGGTCCATGGTCGATCATCATTTGGTTTATAACACTCCCCCTTGATCGACACATCCGGTACAGGTTCGTTGCATGCTTAATGTTACCTCATTAAAACCTCTCTTGAAAAACCCCAAAACCAATGTGGCAAAATGGGAAACCAAGGACAGGAAAAAAAAGTACAACACATGAACTCCCCCAGATGAATGCATCACTGTAGTAGACGCATTCCCATCTGGTATCCGAGTCTTCTTGAACGTTGAAGTTGTCTTTTGGAACTCCATTAAGATGTGGTCAGGATGTACATCTTTGCTGCTGATCACTCCATGTCTTGGTTGAACTGATGGTGCTTCAAACGGTGCTCGGATGGACTTTATAATCTACAATAAAACTTTACTTGCAGGTCCTTTTTCATGTCCCACGGATTCTCTTTGGTTATATGGCTTTCCCAAAACGTGGACATTCAATATATATTGAGTCATAGACCCAGAACACATACGAACAACTTTACTTCATATCTTTCGTTCATTCGGACTTATATCTCTTCGTATGTGCCAATGGCTTTATCCATTGTAACCAATCATTCTTTATTTTCTTTTGTCGATCCATGTTGAGCTATAGACCTTGTCTATATTCGTTCATAATCATGAGTGTCTAAGGTCATACCATCAATAATTATTTGCTGCAATGAAACTCATCACACAATGAATTCGCAGTCATACACTCATGTCCTTTGTACATGGTTATCGATCTTTTCTTGCTTTAGCAATGCTTATAATCATTAAGCCACGACCAGACATCCTTCTGGTCACTATCCTGGTTTATGGTTCTCACTTAGGCGTGCTGACACACACACACACGGCTATGATTTTTCTACAGACTTTCCATATGTAAAACATAGCCTGTTTAATCAATCGATAACTTGTATCATTGAACCTTTGAACCATTGAACTTTTTTCTCTCAGTTGGTCTTTATTATGATCACAAGGAATTATAATATTTTCTGTATGGACTGACTGCACTAAGTAAATACTTAGTCTTTCATATTACTTACAAATGCTGTATATTACAATCCATAAACAACTTAGGAACAAAGCTTGTTCTATGAGAATTTTTTTCTCATATTTCTATGGTACGTTGATACCTTTATCCAGAGATCCATTTGCTGCTTACTACACCATTATTTCTTTAGTAAATATCCAGACAAAATCAAACTTGATTTTTTGTAGTAGCATCCACCATATAGGAGCATATCTCTTTATAAATTGTTCCTTGGTCCTTGTGAGTATCCTTGTGTAATCAAGCTATACTTGAACGTTATTTAGAAGGAACATGGACACACTATACCATGTGGTCATGTCCTTTAATCTCACGAAATTTCTTATCTCACAAGATCCATTCACTGGTTTCTTTCTTAGATGGCTTTTCTGTATGTACATGGTTACTACGCCCATCTGTCTTATAATTACTTTGAATTCTTTGAACACCCCACGTCCCTATATAGGTTTTATGAGTACTCTATGTGGGTTCATGATCCTCAGGTTATATCCTTCAAATCCCAAGTACTACAATCTTTTATGAGCTCTTATGTATGTAAATACATCTTTGGTGTTAACACTTTTTATCTTTAGTTTCATACTGTTCCAGACATGATCTAATTAGATTTTGAGATCTTATTATCCAAGACCTTTATACCTTGCAGTTTGGCGTCCCAAACTACATGGTCTGGTACCTTAGATGTGTGGTTGCGCAACCTTATTTCTCTGTCTGAACTGGTTTCTCTTATGAACTCGGATTTGTACGATCCTGAGCACCTTTCATTACTTTCCGAGGTTCCTTATTATTTGGAACTTATTTGTCTATCTCTAATAGACATTATAGAAACTTGATTGTGTCTCTTAGACATCAAATTCGTGGTGCTTAAGCTGGTATGACATAGTCATTTTTTTCTTTTCGGGTCAGTGTGTCTGGCATATATTTCTGCTAGCTTTTATATCTTTTGATCATATTCTTTTAGAACGTCTAGATCATAATCTTTGGTCTGAGGATCTTGCCAAGACAACTATGGTTGATACCATTATATTTCTCTTTTACTCTTTACTCTTTATCAGCCTGATAACTTTCTCCTTTCAAAGTTGGATAATCAGATTACTATCTTTTGTAATCTGTGTTCTTGGCCACTTGATTAAATCATCCATGTTTGGCACAAGATACATTATAGTTTCGTGGAGGAAGTCTTATTTATCTAATATATATTCCCAATCCTCATCTGAGGTTCCATCTTAAATGGCACACATATGTGGTGGAATATTCGTATTTTCTTAAGATGGTTTGTGTATATGTCTGGTTTATGACCCTTAATCATTTAGAGGTGGGAATGTCTATGCTTACATGTATGGCCGGATGTAAATCAATATTTATATACATAATGTCCTTAAGCTTTAGGCTGGACGTGGGTGATGTACCATTAGTGAGAGCTTTAAAGCTTTCCAGCCGTGTATATTATGGTTGTAAACCATGGAATCCGAATTTATGATATGATCATGGACTGTGGGTTTTAGTCCTCTCTCCCCCTCATGAACATACTCATAATTTCGTAGTGCTTAGGACAGTGGAGCCTTAATTATTTTAGTGATTTTCCCTTTTGTGTACTTATAACACATTGTGAGATTTTATGGGATCACTTTTGTGCCTTAATTAATTTTTCATCATGTTTTGGATCAAGATGGCTAATCTGGTCATGCCATAAGTGTTTATTTCGTGGTGAACCATACTGGTTACCATGGCTTTATGCCTCTTTCATACTGATCCTTAGCATAGAATAAATCAGTAGAAAATATGGGTATAGGCATTCATAATGCTTTTAGGCGATTTTTCAAAAATCTGAAAGGAATCGTATTTTCTTTGCTCACTGGTTCAATGTAGAAACATTGAATTTTTTTTTCTTTATAACTCAATGGGTCTGAATAATGTCGTGTCTTTTGCCATTGTCAGTACCAATTAATTGATTTCAAGTGATTGTAGGAAGGTAAAGTTGAACCTATACAATCAAGATGAAGTTAAATCTATGCGAGAAATCAATCTATCAGTGAACTGACTCATTAGTCTACACCCAACAATTGATTTTATGTGATTGCAGGAAGGTAAAGTTAAACCTATACAATCAAGGTAAAGTTAAACCATGCATGAAATCAACTATCAGTGGACTGATTATCCTTTTATTAAGGTTTTATTTGTTATTTAATCAAGAATCATCAAGCAAGACCAAGCAAGATAATATATAAAAACAAAATCGTTTTTATTATTTCAATAACATAAATGAATAACAAATAAATCAAATCAGATATGAAAACATAAAATCAGAATGTCGGAAAATTATTCAATGTATAATCCGACCTCATGGTCCATGAGTGTCCACTCGGAATCCTCCTCAGATCTCTTCTTATCAAATGTGGCTTTATTAGCTTCAGGGATTTTCATCTCACTGTCTAGCATAATATATCTCCATGATGTCATTAAACCGTCTGATGTTATCCATCCTTTTCTGCTTCTTTTGCTCAATGTCTAATAAATATGAGAACAAGTCATAATAGGTGGTGAAACCTTTGGCCTGATGTGATAACAACACTTCCTCTGAATGGAATGTGTCACGAGTTTTGTTTAACAAATCCTCGTTTGTTACCAATTCACCACATAGTCTAAGACTATAGGTGATTCTCATAAGATCAGAGTGATAATTGTCTACGGATTCATAATCCTGGAACTTTAGAGCTTCCCATTTTTTCTTGGATTCGTGCAACAATGGCTCACAGAATCTAGAATTCAAAAATGACCAGAGATTATGAGGATCATTAACATATCCAAACTCGTCTCTTAGGTCCTCACAGAGATGGTGTCGCATAATCATTATGGCTCTGTGTCTTTCACACGCAAGGGTGTCATTGCCATACTTGATGCACTTCCCAAGTCCTCTAGACTTCAAGACGGCTGAAGTGTTTATACCCCAATCAAGATAATTATCTCCAGAGAGATCAAGGGCTTTGTAATCTGAGGGTATGAAACTCGACATCTGAAATTATTATTCAAAACAGGTCTTAATCAAGTAATCTTTTTGGAAATTTTTCATGCTTCATATCAATGCCACACACGGACCAAAAGAAAAAAAATTTCTAAATGATGCATTTTCTTAAAACCATACGGTGGTTTAAGGTGTGGATCAATGTATTTTTCAGATTTAAGGTCCTCTTATTTCAAACACAAGGTTTCAAGGCCTTTAGGGATTCTATCTTAGATGATCAGGAAAATGTTCCATATTTTCTTCATCCCATTGGATCGGATCATTTAGTATAATGATTTTTTTCAGTTCAGATCAGATTTTTTGAAAACTATGAATGATCTATATCCCTAACAGTCGAGATTTTATGTTCAGTATGCAATTTTAGTATGCAAACAATATGCAATCAAGCAAACCAATTCAATCATGAAATCAGTTTAGGGTTTTCGAAAAATATACCATATATTTATTATTATTATTATTTTTTTTCGAAAAATAATCAAATCAGAAATTATTGTTACTTAAAAAAAATAAATCAGGAAGATTTGATTTATTCAAGCAATTTATTATATACTTTCGATTTAAAAATAAATATATTTTCTCAGATATATCTCTGATATTTCGATTTTAAATATTAAAAAAATATTTTTTTCAATCCTAATCAAGTTCTAGTCGTTATCAATCATCAAGAAAACAAATTTCTCAGACAAGAACAGGAGGTAAAACCTCGGATTAATTTATGAAACCATGATCAGATTTTCCAAAAAAATTATGTAACATGGAGTCTTTAACAGTTCTAGTAGATTCAGATCAGATAAGAACATTAAACAGGACAATAATGATAAGTTTAAGCAAGTAACAGTCGGTTTCTTTCAACATATAGCAGTCAGATTTTAAAAAAATTGTTTAACTTTCAATCCTAAACAGTTCTAATGTGAAACTATCATCAGGAAAAGTTTTAAACAATTTTAAAATCAGTTTCAGATTAAGAACATGTTCAAAACAAGTTCAGGTTCGAGATTTTAAAGAGTTATGGTTTCTGGTTTTATTTTATTTGCAGAGACATGTTGCTAAATATAGCTACATGGCTGCGGATGGGGGTATTTAATACTTTTATGGGTTTTAGGTGAGTTTTCGATGATACCTGAAACTTTTGATGGGTTGATCGGTCTATCAGTTAGAGATCTTCCTGGTTAGCTGATGGATTTCTCGGAATTATTGTTTTTGTTGCTGCTCGTTGGAATAGGAGACTGGTATATGGTTGAGAGAGATTTTGGTTTCTGGAACAAATATTCCGCCTGTATTGTAGCTGAGCGTGAGGGCGCGTCCGGACTCCGATTGATGCGGGGTTAGCGGCGTTGGCTTCGTCTCGTCAAGAGCTTTAATTTGCTATCTGGCTCGTCGTCTGGATCCACCGGAGTTGAGGGATAGAGCTGTTTGAAGTTCGTCGGGAATTAGGGTTTTTACTGCTCGGATTTATTTCTGGTTTTTAGGGTTAGGGTTTGTGAGAGCAACGTCGTGTTGATAACGTGTTGTAAATGAAGTGTTGGGGAAATACTTCTGTTATTATTACTGTCGACCAGAAGGTCCATATATATACAAGGTATTAGACCGTCATAAGGTCATGTTTATCCTAACAAGATAAGGATAAGGATAAACACTATGTTACAGATATACATGGAATATATACTAGATAAACACATAGTCTCTGGTTGTCTTTATCATGTCCCGGATTGGGCCTGCAGTACGGGCTGGTCCATGGTCGATCATCATTTGCTTTATAACACGAATGGAATTGTTATTAGATTCTGCGCAATTTCAGTAAATGTGATTTTTGGATCTTCTCATGATGATCCAAAAAAATATTAATGAAATGCTTTTTAATAGATTTTAAAGTCGAACAAGTTACTAACAATCTTCTCGTTATATCACATCCAAATACAATTTTATCTAGAAAAAATTGGCAAATCGGGTAAATTGCAAGTTTGATATTAGGGAGTTGGGCGACCTCAAGTTTAAATTAGCAAATTGGACAAATCGCCTTTTCCAGACTTATGAAATGTCGACAGAGGGCGCGCGTGGTTCTTGATATTACGACCGTGCCACCTCTTGATTTTTTATTTAAAAAATCAAAAAAAGACCTAATAAAAGAATAAAAAGAACCAAATTAGAAAAACCAAAACATAATATCAAAATATACCAGAACCACCTCTAAATAGCTGCAATTGAAAACCAAACATAAGAAGAATCCCACATAAGAACCACCCTCGACTGTACCCAGATCGGCATGGTATTCCCCTCCAGCATAACGCCCTCGAGGAGGGTGACTCGTAGTCAATCCGCCAGTGATAGAGAAGCAAATCCCAAGAAAATTGCCCGACTAGGCAAAACTGCGTCTCGTTATGCAGGTATGTCCTTTCGCTAAGCTTTGCTGTGAAATTCTTTGGAAAAAGTTTTTAAAAATAAAGCATTGGGTAAATGTCTGGATTTGGTCATTGTATTTCAGTAATTAGCACGGAGTCCGAACTAGAGGAACCTGCATCCACCGACCAAGAAGAAGCTGCATCCACTGAACAAGATGAAGCTGCATCCACCGAACCGGAATTTATTGTCACCACGCCGACTTTCCCGGAAAGACTGTTCGCACGTAATTGCTATCCTAGCAAACCTCGACTGAACATCTATTCAAAGGCGAGTATCATTGGATCGTTAGTGAAGTTGCTAAGAGGCTCCCCTGAAATGAATTGTCTGCTAGGAAGTCAGTTTGGAGCTCTGTTCCACTTACCTGTATCGCGCTGCTCAAACTCTGTGAAACTTGTACATTCTCTCCTCAGCCGTCAGCTGGTTACGATGCGCCTATATGAGCTCTGGTTCTTGTTTGCAGACAAGCCACTACGCTTTTCTCTGCGTGAGTTCGGAGACATCACGGGGCTGAAATGCGAGCCTGAAAGGGAAAAAGTTGGAAACGGGTCAGAATCTATCGATGCCACACCTGGACGTATGTGGAAAGAGTTGTTTGAAACTGAAGATGAAGACGTGACTGTACCAGATGTTCTTCGTATGCTTGAACAGCCTAGTCTTCCTGAGTGGAAGCGGTTGCCACTAGCTCTCATTGCGCTTGTAGATGGGCTCCTGGTTTGTGGTCACAAACTTCTTCATGTGACGCCTGCTTACGTCGAGATGCTGGAAGACACCGGATCATTTCTTCAATATCCATGGGGGAGAGAGGCATTCGTCAGCACTCTGTCTAGATTGACACCACCTCAACCTTCTGATCCTTCAAAAATGGATAAATCCCTTTCGGTGATGCGCCTTCGTTTGAAACAGCAGTCAACAGCGTGTTATGGGTTCCCTCTGGCGCTGCAACTTTTTGCTTTTAAAGCTATCCCCTCATTGCTTGAGAAAATTCCCGAACCTAATAAAACCACTTCTTTCTTGCAAGAACCAGAAGGATGCGACTCAACAAATGCACTTCTGAATTTTGAAGACATACTTCTGGTGGAAACCCAAACTGAGGTACAATGCTGTTGTCTATCTTATTTGCAAAACAGAAGTTAAGACGCTCAAACTTTGTGTACTTATGAATGTTTGTGTTCTTTGTTTGAGGTTATTGTTACGTATTCAATCCCAGATGAAGGTGGGGATCCAAAGTGGAAGAAAGAAGTAATCGATCCCCAAATAGATAACTTAGTTCGTCGAATGCGGGAAGGGCACGAGTTCAAAGCAACAGACTTTAGAGGAGGTGATTCATCCCTTCCACCTCTGAAGCCAGCCGAAAAGGCTGAAGTGGTTGGTGTCAAAAAGAAGTGTCAAAAGCCATCTAGGCGGTTTGGGAAAGCATGTGATGAACCTGGAAGTTTGACTCAGGTGCCTCAGCGTCCTATTCGACCTCATCGTGGGATATGTAAACAGGCTGAACCAGGAAACTTATCAGATAAGGAGCAAGAGCTGAAAGAGTGGATACGAGTTGAACTGAAAACCCAGTTGGGTAAATTGCGGAACGAGATTTTTGACTGGTTGCATCATGATAGGGGAGGCTCGTTCACGGTTCCGCAAAACACAGCAGCCGGTAAAACAAACAGAGACAACAGTCACGCTGACCCTACCGGCATGGAAGGTCCAAAGAAGCGACGTCCGTTCAGTGGTGATGGTAATGATGAAGCTGAAATATTTTGGTCTGATAGTAAGAAACACAAGAAGAAGAACGGCGATGGGTTTAGCGACGATGAGACGATGAGAATGCATGATAATCATTGTGATGGCCGTACGCCAAATGCTCGCTTCTGGGAAAAGGTAATCAAACTGCTCCTACAATTTTTAATGATAAACAATGATAAACAATGTTTCAAATCTTTCTCGAAGTCGGCAAACATTCCAGAAGTCGATGTTTCAACGTTGGACCAGAAACTTTGCCAGGACTCTCCCGGAACCGTTGGAGGTTAGATTATAACAACTCTAGATATATTATGTTTTGCTGTTCAGCTTGGTTTGGCCAGGTATTCAGCGTAGATTATCAGTAGTTAGTGAGGTGTACAGGAATACTGATTTGTTTGGTCAGGTATTCAGGTTATTTAGTTAAGGTTTTCAGGTTAATTTATGAGGTGTACAAGAATACTGATTTGTTTGGTCTGGTATTCGGTTAATAGTTCAGGGTCAGGAGGGGGTGAGAGGTGTCAGCTCTCCATAGTTTTCATATCAGGGCATAAGTTATTTGTTAGGTGTACAGAATGAGTATTTGAAAACATCTGAACGGGACTATATTAGTGGGCTACAGAGTGTGACTATAAAGATCCACAGGAGAACACTTGTAGGATGCTTACCGTTTGGTCTCATCCTGAATCTTACGTCCTTCCGCCGGAGGAACAAGGTGGTAAAGCGTCACCGACAAATTCTGAAGATTACAAGACACCGCCAGAGGATGATCCGATGACTGAATCTCGCACAACAGACGTTGGGAATTCGAAGCTGAGTCGATATCTGACTAGGTCATTAAAAAAAGCAGAGCTAGAAGGGAAATGTATTCCAATAAGCTCAACCAAAAAAGATGACCTCCAGACGAAGCGTATTCCGAGACGTTCAACAAAGATTGGAGGAGTGTACACCCCAGACAAGAGATTGAAGAAGCTTTTCCAAAGCTGCAAGAAACCCAAATATACGCCCTTAGCAGACTTGGAGAAAGCGCAGTTTCAAGAGTTTCAGTCAATTCTCCTCGAGAAACCGGCACAGTAAGTTGTTTGGATATACTGTATAAATTTCTTGGACTGTCAAATGTTTTAATATTGACTTTTGGTTTGTTTTCAAATTTCAGGGAATTCGAAATTGTTATTGGGATCCATGTCTCAAATAAGTTCTTCCTGTCGTTGGCGAGGCCAACAAATTGGGTCAGTACCGAGGTATTCAATTCATCAGAACTTAATCCGTTTTATTCAAGTGGTTTGTACATATTTTTATAATGGTTTGTACATATTTTTCAGCACATTTCTGTGCTAATTAGTATGCTAGTAAGGCGACATGGACGCAATTATCTGAGTCGGAGGTGCAGATTTGTAGACTACTTCAGTATTGCGGGCATCATATCAAAGTTCGCAGAGTTCGAGAAGGCCTCAGATAAATTGGGATTCAATTGGGGAGGGCTTGTCAGTTTCAGTTTCACCGGAAAAACGCCGCGTCGGAATGACAAGAAGGTGTTGTTGGTTGATGTGGACAGGGTGTACGCCCCAATGATGTGGGGAAAAGATCATTGGGTTGGTCTTGTGATCAACTTGACATGCAGACAAGTGGAGATTTTGGACTGCAACATTCCCCTTAATGAGTCCGATAATGAGGTGAACAAGCACATGGCTTATCTTCTACGCGCATTGCCTCATGTCTTAGCTGCGTTTTCGCCTCCTTCCGATAGTAGTCATCCTGAAGAAGACCAAGCATTTTCATGGGTGCGTCCAGACAATATTTACTTCAACAAAGGTCTGGCGACTGTGGACCATGCGCGGTCAAATTTCTGAAAATGCATGCAGCGGGATACTCCTATGAGGATATGGGGCAGATCGATGACAAAAAGGTGGACATATTCCGTCAGAAATACGCGATGGATACCTATGAAGAATTTATTGGAAACGCAAAAGTTCAAAACGATGGTTGAAGACGTGTATACTGCCTGCTTCATTTCGTTTGTTAAACCGAATTGTTAACGGTTATTGTATCTTTTCATTCATCCAGACACTATAATTCAAACATATCAGTTTATCTTTGAAGGTTTTATATCGTATTTCTTATATATTTAGGGTTTAGGGTTTAGGGTTTAGGGTTGCATGTTTAGGGTTTAGGGTTATTGGAGTATAATATCCATGCAAGATCTCACCATAGTGTGTTAGTTATTTGTTTCAAAGGAAAACAATTTCAGAAGTAGTTGGTGTTTTTACTGTTTCATTTAATAAGTATTAGTGTAAAATTAAAAATTGATTACAATAACTATTTCTCTGAGTGTGTTAGGTACAAAATGTGGGAGGGGACAATAACTTTCCTAGTAACTCATAAGACTCCTTTGTTTATTTCTTTATTCAATATATACATATTCAATGCTTCTGATAAACATCTCCAACAGAACTCAATAGTATGGCATCTCTAAACATCCCCAATCTTCCAGAAGAAATTTTGTGTAAAATAATAGAGATGGTGGGAGCGGATTCATTCTACTATCTTGGTGGTATTTTGCGGGCTGGGAAACGTGGTTATGCACTTGTCCACGAACCCTCCGTCTTAAGGAAGTGTAATGTTCAGCCAATGGTCACCTTTGCAACATGTCAAATCTGCACTGATGGTCAGTTCCGGGAGTTTTTCATCAAGTGCGTAACAGCTGGCAACACAAACGCTACTATGAAGGGCTCTATGCAGCACTGATCGTAGGTCCTGAGAAATGTATTAGAATATTGCAACCAAATGTCCCAAATCATGATTTATCAACTTTAGCAGTCGGCATTTTCAACGTGTGTATTGGCAATGACAAGGAAGCCAGTAAACTGTTTCAGCAGTTCGAAGCTAATCACTATGACCTTCGCTCGGATGCGATAGTTGGACTGGGAGCTGATCTAGAGTGGCGATTGATATCATTTGGAGCGCCATACATGAACAGATATGGTGCATCTTTCAAATTTCCGGATGATGAGGTAATCAAGTCACCAAGCTGCCTTTTTGGCCATGATTACACAGTCGATTTTGAAGGTTCTTGTAAAAACTGCAGGCTATTTTGGATATGCTGCAACATTTCTCACATCCTCTAGGACTTTATTTATGTTATCCTCGATGTTATCTGTTTTCTATCGTATAGCTTAAGTATTCGTAGACCTTAAGTATTCGTATACCTTAAGTATTCGTCCGAATACTGAAGGTATACGAATACTGAAGGTATACGAGAGAAAACATATAACATTGACGAATACTTTAGGTCTACGAGAGAAAACAGATAACACTGACGAATACTTAAGGTATACGAATACTTAAGGTCTACGAATACTTAAGCTATACGATAGAAAACAGATAACATCGAGGATAAAGATAAATATTAATGGAATTATGAATATAGATGTCAATTGGGCTGTCCATGTCCAATGGGAATGTCCTTTGGACAAAGCAGTTTATTGGACATTAATCTTAAGTCCAAATTGTACCTAGTCCAAATTGTCCAAACACAAAAAAAGACCATTCCAAAACAGACCCTTCCAAATAGAACCATAAACCATTCCAAATTGGACGTCCATGTCCAAATGGTTTTAGCCCATCTAATTTGGACTTAATAGGTTTCAGTCCATTTGACATCCCTAGTTATGAATGTTGAGTAATAAAAGTCAGTAATTAATGGAATTATTCGTAGACTTTAAGTATTCGAATACCGTCAGTATACGTAGACCTTAAGTATTCGAATACCGTCAGTATTCGAATACCGTCAGTATTCGAATACCGTCAGTATTCGTATACCGTCAGTATTCGTATACCGTCAGTTTTCGTATACCGTCAGTATTCGTATACCGTCAGTATTCGTATACCGTCAGTATTCGAATACCGTCAGTATTCGTATACCGTCAGTATTCGTATACCGTCAGTATTCATATACCGTTAGTATTCGAATACCGTCAGTATTCGTATACCGTCAGTATTCGTATAATTAGCAATTCCTAATTTTACTAATATTAAACATGCATAAAAAGACAGCAATAATAAACAGAAATCATAAATTTTATTATATAATATAATAAAGAGTTCAAAAAAAAAGAGATCAGCATAGTTACAAAAAACAATAAAATTCAAAATATTTAATAATATTAAAAGAGGAGGACGTTCCTAGTCGGAGTCGGAGGTGCTGGAGTCGGTGCCGGAGCTGTCTGGGTAGTTGTTCATCCTGAACTGCCCAGAACCCAATGTGTCGTCGGTCCAGTCGGAAGCGTCGTCATCCACGTCCGTGTCCATCTGCATCCACTCCCAGTAGTCACCTTCTTCATCGTCCTTTAACCTCGTCTCTCCTTCGCCGGGGTATCCATAACCCTCATCCTCCGGGTCACCTTTTTTCTCCGCCTTGCGAGCACGTTTGCTACTGCGGTGATCAGGGCTTGTGCGGCGGCGTTTGCCAGGGCTGGATGGAGGTGTTTCCTTTAACCCCTCCTCGACTTCCTCCGCCTCCTCGAACAGGGCCTCGAGTGTGGCGAATTCCTCAGTTTCCAGACCGTCGCGGATCTCTTCCTTCAAACCGGCCTTGGCCAACAGGATCAACTGCTGCTCGGTGCGTTCGCCGACTATAGGCAAACTGTAAAAGAATCGTTTGTATTTTGCGACGGTCATTTTGCCCTGGCTGATATCAGACACTATTTTTAGAATGAAAGAGTTTTGCAGAGAAAGGGGTTTGCAGATAATGTGTTTAGAAAGATGAAAAAGATATTAAATGACAACAGAGTAGTATATATATTACAAAAATAATTAATTAATTTTTTGGTAACAGACGCGGCGTTCCATTACTACTCCTCGGTTTAAACCATGCGAATTAAATCGTTGCGACTCCTCGGTAGAATTAAATCTCCGACTGATTAGACCATATGAAATGAAGTAGGAAACTTTCTTGTCGTAGACAGAGTTCACTTAAATTTATTGGCATGTTAAAACCATAAGTGTACGCGTGTTCATACACCAACGAAGAGAGAGATGAGAATACCTTAAGTTCATACATTAATTAGTACAAATATGTATAAAGAAGATGTCTTTTCCGTGTCAGAAGGTTGCCCTAATTTCAAACTACGTTATGAAGCTTACGTAACCGAGGGGTATAATGATGACTTCGTACACCCTAATCGAGGGTGTATAATGATGACTTTTGTACACATTATGAAACTACATTAATTCAAATGGGTTTGCTTCTTAATTGGATATGGATAGGCCCATTATGAGATAAACAGTTAAAATTTGATAGAAGAGTACAAATTAACCTTAATATAAAATTACATAACAGAGTACAAATTAACCTTAGAATCCCTTAACCTTAACATAAAGAGTACAAATTTGATAGAAGAGTACGAAAATTACATAATAGATCCGACAAATGCTAAGATCAGCGATCCACCATAATTAATTGCTTAAGCTCTTTGATCTCCTCACGCATTTGCGCAAGTTCAAATTGCAGCTCACGGCGGAGCGACACCTCCTCAGCATACTGACTTTTCAAGCAATCCAGCTCTTCCTCGAGGGCGGTAAGGCAGTCATGACGGATGTGCAAACCATCGTTCTACAAGAAAATATATTAGATTTGTTAGCTAAAAACAATACCATTTCCGTTAACAATGGAGGCAAATTTAAGTATTGTGAACTCCAATATTACCTTAAAATCTTTGCATACGTAATAGTTTCTTCCTCTGTCATCAGCTTCCACGGTGATAGCTCCACCGCAGATACACTTCGTTGGAATTTTGTAATTGGCATAGACACAATTGCTCACCCAGTCATACTCCCTTTTGTGATGCTTCATCTCTTTATAGTAAGGATCCGTCATTTTGTGGTACTGGTGAGTGTGGTGAAGAGAGATTGTTGAGTGTTGTGAAGAGAGATTGTTGGGTGTTCTGAATTCTACTTAAATAGTGCAAGATTGTAACGGCTATATTTTACTTCAAAAGCATTTCTAACGGTAAGTTGCTTCAAAAGAATTTCTACTTAAATAGTAGAATATAATATTGAGAGGGATATATTCACCATTTTTTTATTTCAAACGTGTTTATTGGTTCATAGAATTTTAGTAGAATCATAAAAAAATGACACATTACAAAAAACCACATTACAAAATAAATATAATAAACATTCCACCAACAAAGTATGAAGAGTTACTTGAATATGATCACCAACCCAAGTAAAACTAATATAATAACCATTCCACCAACAAAGTATTCGAAGCCATTGGTTAACCTTGTTCTCTTTTCAGCTAACTCAGACACTATCTTCTCTAGCCTAACCAGCTTCTACTCAGTCTCATTCTGGAGATCCTTAAACTTGTTAAGTTGTGGGTCATAGTCATTCCAAAAGGTAAGATAATCTACCTTTTCAGACAATTGAAGTGTGTGCGTATCCCTGGCTCTCATCTCCTCCATAACCGCCTCATCCCACCATTTATGAACATGACAGTCTCCATCATTAACATAATCACACGTGTAGTATCTTCTACCAGGATCATTTAAAGTGCGAGATGTTGCTAGCTTAGGCCGACCACCACAGTAGCATGTCAGCGGGAATCCAAATTCGACCTCGGGTTGCGGAGGGTACTGAACCGTCGCAGCATAATTGTAATTTAGCTCAGCTTGGTCCCGACGAATAAGATCTTCAACCTCACGGTCTTCTGTGTGGCTGGAGTCATTCCCACCATAGTCCTCTGATTCCGAAGGCTGGCTATAGCTATAATCAAGTCCCATCTTTAGTATAAAAATAGAGTAAAGAGAGAATCGCTAAAAATCTGAAATATAGACGACACAAGCACTCATACTTAAATAGATTGAGATTGTAACGGCTATATTATTATTGGACCACAATACAACGGCTACATTGTATTTAAATGTCTTTCTAACGGCTAGATTGGCTACACAGATATCGTACACCTCAAGTTATAAACAAGTTACATCAAATCATAAACATGAACACCATATTTAGGAATGACAATAAAACCATACATATCTAATAAATTCAAGAAGAACCACTGCGTAATCCATATCTCATCAGCTCGCAAAATAGCATTATAGATGTGTTAGTAGGAAACACCTAAACAATAACTCCCTTGTCAACAATACATAAAATCTCCTCCATCCATAACCCATCATTGTAGCGGTTCTTTACAAGACTTTTTGTTGTGACCTGAGATATGACATCGACTACATGTGTTTAGTTTCTTCTTCTTCGGCCCCTCCTGAAAAAACATAACAGCCTTTATTCAGAAAATATCCATGACTACAGTCAGATGAGATTAGGTCGTACCGGTATTTCTCCTGCAGAACGTTTACGCTTGGTCGGTGGACGTCCTGGTGGTCTCTTCGTCTTTGGTGGTAACATGATAAGGTCACTAACCTCCGAAGGTATGAAAAGATCTTGCGGATCTGGAACCGGGAGTGTAACACCGGTATTTTTTAGATAGGCGTCTGCAACGAACTCTGAGTGCTGCAAGTCCCGAAACATAGCCGCAGCAATGGCATGTCGACATGGTATTCCAACTTTCTGGAATTCAAGACATGTGCAAGACCTGGTTTCCAAATTAACAGAACTCCCGAAGCCGGTTGTTTTTAGAGTTACCTCAAATTCAAAAGCAGACAGAGGCATCACAGCGTACGCTCTTGCGTCTTCTAGATTGTTCTCCATCAACTCGTCAACAGCCGGGGGGATCTCACCACTCATTTTCGATATCTTTCGCTGTCTACTCACAAACCAACGACTAATCATGCGTCTGATGAACTCAAATAGCGCCATTATCGGGGAATCGCGCGCAGGAACTAGTGCTTTGTTGAGAGACTCAGCTATATTCGAGCTCATTAGATTGTACCGCTCGCCCTCAAAGTGTGACCTTGTCCAATGCCTAGGATCGATCTTCTCAAGATAATCCCAACAGCGCTTATCTGTAAGTTTGATCTCCGCGTAAAGTCTCTTAAAGTGGGATACCTTGAATACCTCGGCTGTCCTGCCAACCATTTTCTTCTGATTCCTTTTCTTGAATTTTGCGTCGACGTTTCTCTGTAGGTGTACGAGGCAGCACCCATGGTGTGAAAGAGGATACCACTTATCTTTAGCAACACATATTTGATTTGCTCTATCATACACAATAGATAAATCGGAGCCATCTTCTACGATCTCTGTCAGCTTCTCAAAAAACCAACTTCAAGACTCATTTGTTTCATTGTCTACAACAGCAAACGCTATAGGGAATACCTGAAAAATGGCATCTTGCCCACTTGCAGTTAGTAAACACCCTTTGTACTTCCCAAACATATGAGTACCATCCACCACAATAACCTTCCGTAGATGCTTCCACCCGTCAATGCAAGCTTTCAGCGCCATGAACGCGTACTTAAACCTTGTCTGACCCTTATCATCTTTTTCAGTTTTGATATTAGTAATGGACCCAGGATTTGCATACTTTACAACATAAAAATATTTCGGCAGGAGCTTGTAAGAGCTCTCTTCTGTTCCTTGTGCAGCCACAATTGCTAACTCTTTTGCTTTCCAACATTTCCAATATGTGGCCGTAAACAAGAACTCACTCCGGAGCATCTCGGGTAATTCAGATGCGCGCGGTCCAGCTTGGAGCCTTTCATACTTCGATCTCATTAGTGCAGCTATTACTTTCGACGTCGCATGTTTCTTATATTGCGCTTTAGCATCAGATGTGCAGACATGCTTCAGTTGCGCCTTCCTCACCTGATATGTCGAAGATTCCCCCAATTGCTTAGCCATAACATAAAATTTGCAGTTTTTATCAATGCATTTCGCTGCGACATAGTTAAACGCATGTTTGTGGAACTTGAACCTGAACACCTGCTTTAAGGCATAAATGTGCAAACTGATCTTGAATTCTTGCTTGCTACTGAATAGCTTCCCAGTGTACATATCAGCATCTGCTAGAGTGAAGTCAATATCATCGACGGTATAATCGTTAACTGCTTTGTTGTTAGACGAAGCTTCTACATCCTCAAATCCATATAGCTCAACGGCTCTAACGGATTTCATGAGTGATTCGTCATCAGCCTTATCCTTTTCACGACGTCTTCTTGCGTCTTCCTCACGGATTCGAGACTGAGGTACCGGTTCGATAAAGTCGTCATCCTCGTCTTCTCCATCCAGACTTTCATGTGTCTGACCAACCGAAACACACTGAGGTACCGGTTCGACAAAGTCGTCATCCTCGTCTTCTCCATCTGGAGTTTCATGTGTCTGACCAACCGAAACACACACAGGTACCGGTTCCTCGAAATCGTCTCCCTCGCCTGCTCCATCAGATGTATCATGTGTCGGTCTAGACGAAACATATTGAGAGACCTGCCCAACGAAATCATCACTGTCGTCAACTTCCCGAGTATGCATGTTGAACGGCTTTGGAGGAGTCAGGGGAACCAAAATTTGGGAGCTGCTGTCAACACTTGGGTCCTCTTCTTGATTTGGATCTGAATGATTCTTAGTGTCGGGTACTTGATCACTTGACTTGACACCTGAATTGTTACTTGCTTCTTCAGTATTTTCCATCGAAATCCTAGATGAGCCTATGTAATCTCTACCCTCATCTACGTAATCTTCAAAAGATGATGGTGGGTTTGCGGTACGCTGTTTGTTTGTGGATGAACCACTGCCTTTGTTTGAAGAAGGATTAGTTCGTCCACTCCTCGCTTTAGTCACCACCTCACCACGTACACCTCCATATGTTACGTTCGTTCGACCACCACCACCTACCCCTCCATCCTCATCCTTATCATCGTCCCATTCGCAATTTCGTCCAACAAAATCATGCCATAAATTGTAATCATAATCCTCATCGTCGTCATCTTTGCCTTCCCCTAACGCAGCATCTTCGGTCGTGTCCACTTTATTCTGAACTTTACATGCAGTTCCATCCACTTCACGCATCCCAAAACCATTTGAGGCATAAACTGCTTCAATTTCCGCAACTCGGATCAGAATTATTTCATCTTCGGTCAAATCAGTCTCACCGTAATTAACTTCATTCCGGGTGTGCACATCAGCAGACGTACTCCCAACTTGCATTTCGCTGCTGCTGGCAACTTCTTTGGACTTCAAAAGATTCCCCATTGGCCTCAGAAAATTGATTTTCCCATCTATTTCCTCTTTGAATGTGACAAATACGTTGATGTACTTGTCCACCTTACGTGCCGAAGTAAACAAGTCGAAATCCTTGTCGTTGGAAATTTGAACAGGAGCTTCTCTTTCACCAACAGCACCAGATCCGTGTTCACTAAGCCAATATGACATCTCAACAGCAATAGACATTCCAACTAGACCGTATGACTCAATAATGGCCCGCTTCAAGTCTTCAACAGAAGTTATCAACTTCGCATAGACAGCCCTCCCCATACGGTCGCTATCAAGTTTAAAATCCCAGTCACCAGTGTCGTACATAATCCACCGTCCAGAGATTACAACGATGTATGAATCGTGAACACCTACGAAAAATATAATTTAAATTTTTTAAAAAATTCAATGTGCTAATCAGAAGCAATAAATATAGTTTCGTACAAACAAACACCTGAATTCAGAACACCCACAAATCTGTAATAAATGATTTCAGCCATAACTATAATGTCATAAATGCAATGGTGTACGGCTTATATATGATTTACCTTCGATGCTAGATACAGAACACCCACCATGCGCCATACCCTTTCCTCCCTCATCATATCGGATGCAGCTCATGCCTCTGTGTGTAGTGTGTAAAAATCGCTGCCTCAAGTTCTCTTGTTCGGTAGTCTATTTTACTCCTCAACAAGGAGACAGACAAAGAGATAGGGTTCGTACGTTGTTGTATTAAATAATTAATTTTTGCCCTGTTTTTAATTAATAAATTAAAGTAAAACACATTTTTCCAAAGTCACCAGTCATTAAATCAGAACCAATAAGGCCTTCAAGTTTTGGGGTCAAATAGCCCAAAAACGAAGCCCAAAAGCATGTTTCGTTCTGAAATTAAAATAATATAATATTCAATTCGTCTATTACACGCACATCCGGCGCGCGTGTGTCGGTCTTCCTGAGGCAAGTTTTTGTGGGCAAAAGACAGTCTGGTCCCACTATTTTCAGCTCAAGATTGTTGGACAAAAAGGTTAAAATTGTCCAATTTTTCTTCTCTCTCCTACTAGATTGCCCAACAACCTAATTAAAACTTGGGTTTGACCAAATTTCTAATTCAAACTTAAAAGTTGTCCAATCTTCTAATTCTCCCATTTATCTCTATACAAGCAAATACATAAAGTATCTACAAAAATCTACATGACTATCACAAATTAATGGGAAAACAATTTTATTAATTTAAGAGCGATGTTGGCGAAGCCACCTTGTGAGCTGTGGTGGCAAGTGCACCCATAATTATATTAATAGTCACAATTTTATAAGCAAAAACATTGAAGTTTTGATGGATTTGATGACAAAACTCATCCCATGCACCCATAATATATTATATTAAATTTCTTTCATACATTTTTTAAATTTTATTACCCATAGTGCACCCATTCATTATGTTTTCTAGATTCGCCCTGCTTCTTAACCGGTAACATTATTTTTGGTTAACAAATGAATTTCATTACTTTCATTAAAAAACACCAAAGGATACCTCAGCATGAGGATCTCATTTGGAGAATCATTCTGAGTTCCTTTGATATGAGTGATGAACTTGTGTGGTTGACTGGTTGTTTGAAAAATCAGGTGAATATTCGACAAAATAAGGTTATACTCTGATCAAGACCAGCTCGCAGCCCTTCGAACCAGAGTTTAATTGGCAAAAAAATATCAGGCAAATTAAACCATCATCGAAGCTGAAACACTTCCTTTGGAAATTAAAAAATAGAGCTGTTTAGGTTGGTTCGAACTTGGAGGCACGAGGGATTCTGATCGATAATCGCTGCAAGCGTTGTAATGGAAGTGAACCGGACCTCCATGTCTTTCTCCACTGCCATTTTGCGTCAAGAGGTTGAAAAGGGGACACGGAGTGACAATGTCTATAAAGATCCACAGGAGAACACTTGTAGGATGCTTACCGTTTGGTCTCATCCTGAATCTTACGTCCTTCCGCCGGAGGAACAAGGTGGTAAAGCGTCACCGACAAATTCTGAAGATTACAAGACACCGCCAGAGGATGATCCGATGACTGAATCTCGCACAACAGACGTTGGGAATTCGAAGCTGAGTCGATATCTGACTAGGTCATTAAAAAAAGCAGAGCTATAAGGGAAATGTATTCCAATAAGCTCAACCAAAAAAGATGACCTCCAGACGAAGCGTATTCCGAGACGTTCAACAAAGATTGGAGGAGTGTACACCCCAGACAAGAGATTGAAGAAGCTTTTCCAAAGCTGCAAGAAACCCAAATATACGCCCTTAGCAGACTTGGAGAAAGCGCAGTTTCAAGAGTTTCAGTCAATTCTCCGCGAGAAACCGGCACAGTAAGTTGTTTGGATATACTGTATAAATTTCTTGGACTGTCAAATGTTTAATATTGACTTTTGGTTTGTTTTCAAATTTCAGGGAATTCGAAATTGTTATTGGGATCCATGTCTCAAATAAGTTCTTCCTGTCGTTGGCGAGGCCAACAAATTGGGTCAGTACCGAGGTATTCAATTCATCAGAACTTAATCCGTTTTATTCAAGTGGTTTGTACATATTTTTATAATGGTTTGTACATATTTTTCAGCACATTTCTGTGCTAATTAGTATGCTAGTAAGGCGACATGGACGCAATTATCTGAGTTGGAGGTGCAGATTTGTAGACTACTTCAGTATTGCGGGCATCATATCAAAGTTCGCAGAGTTCGAGAAGGCCTCAGATAAATTGGGATTCAATTGGGGAGGGCTTGTCAGTTTCAGTTTCACCGGAAAAACGCCGCGTCGGAATGACAAGAAGGTGTTGTTGGTTGATGTGGACAGGGTGTACGCCCCAATGATGTGGGGAAAAGATCATTGGGTTGGTCTTGTGATCAACTTGACATGCAGACAAGTGGAGATTTTGGACTGCAACATTCCCCTTAATGAGTCCGATAATGAGGTGAACAAGCACATGGCTTATCTTCTACGCGCATTGCCTCATGTCTTAGCTGCGTTTTCGCCTCCTTCCGATAGTAGTCATCCTGAAGAAGACCAAGCATTTTCATGGGTGCGTCCAGACAATATTTACTTCAACAAAGGTCTGGCGACTGTGGACCATGCGCGGTCAAATTTCTGAAAATGCATGCAGCGGGATACTCCTATGAGGATATGGGGCAGATCGATGACAAAAAGGTGGACATATTCCGTCAGAAATACGCGATGGATACCTATGAAGAATTTATTGGAAACGCAAAAGTTCAAAACGATGGTTGAAGACGTGTATACTGCCTGCTTCATTTCGTTTGTTAAACCGAATTGTTAACGGTTATTGTATCTTTTCATTCATCCAGACACTATAATTCAAACATATCAGTTTATCTTTGAAGGTTTTATATCGTATTTCTTATATATTTAGGGTTTAGGGTTTAGGGTTTAGGGTTGCATGTTTAGGGTTTAGGGTTATTGGAGTATAATATCCATGCAAGATCTCACCATAGTGTGTTAGTTATTTGTTTCAAAGGAAAACAATTTCAGAAATAGTTGGTGTTTTTACTGTTTCATTTAATGAGTATTAGTGTAAAATTTAAAAATTGATTACAATAACTATTTCTCTGAGTGTGTTAGGTACAAAATGTGGGAGGGGACAATAACTTTCCTAGTAACTCATAAGACTCCTTTGTTTATTTCTTTATTCAATATATACATATTCAATGCTTCTGATAAACATCTCCAACAGAACTCAATAGTATGGCATCTCTAAACATCCCCAATCTTCCAGAAGAAATTTTGTGTAAAATAATAGAGATGGTGGGAGCGGATTCATTCTACTATCTTGGTGGTATTTTGCGGGCTGGGAAACGTGGTTATGCACTTGTCCACGAACCCTCCGTCTTAAGGAAGTGTAATGTTCAGCCAATGGTCACCTTTGCAACATGTCAAATCTGCACTGGTGGTCAGTTCCGGGAGTTTTTCATCAAGTGCGTAACAGCTGGCAACACAAACGCTATCTACTATGAAGGGCTCTATGCAGCACTGATCGTAGGTCCTGAGAAATGTATTAGAATATTGCAACCAAATGTCCCAAATCATGATTTATCAACTTTAGCAGTCGGCATTTTCAACGTGTGTATTGGCAATGACAAGGAAGCCAGTAAACTGTTTCAGCAGTTCGAAGCTAATCACTATGACCTTCGCTCGGATGCGATAGTTGGACTGGGAGCTGATCTAGAGTGGCGATTGATATCATTTGGAGCGCCATACATGAACAGATATGGTGCATCTTTCAAATTTCCGGATGATGAGGTAATCAAGTCACCAAGCTGCCTTTATGGCCATGATTACACAGTCGATTTTGAAGGTTCTTGTAAAAACTGCAGGCTATTTTGGATATGCTGCAACATTTCTCACATCCTCTAGGACTTTATTTATGTTATCCTCGATGTTATCTGTTTTCTATCGTATAGCTTAAGTATTCGTAGACCTTAAGTATTCGTATACCTTAAGTATTCGTCAATGTTATCTGTTTTCTCTCGTAGACCTAAAGTATTCGTCAATGTTATATGTTTTCTCTCGTATACCTTCAGTATTCGTATACCGTTTGATCAATGAAAAGTGAGTAAAGATAAATATTAATGGAATTATGAATAGAGATGTCAATTGGGCAGTCCATGTCCAATGGGTATGTCCTTTGGACAAAGCAGTTTATTGGACATTAATCTTAAGTCCAAATTGTACCTAGTCCAAATTGTCCAAACACAAAAAAAGACCATTCCAAAACAGACCCTTCCAAATAGAACCATAAACCATTCCAAATTGGACGTCCATGTCCAAATGGTTTTAGCCCATCTAAATTGGACTTAATAGGTTTCAGTCCATTTGACATCCCTAGTTATGAATGTTGAGTAATAAAAGTCAGTAATTAATGGAATTATTCGTAGACTTTTAAGTATTCGAATACCGTCAGTATACGTAGACCTTAAGTATTCGAATACCGTCAGTATTCGAATACCGTCAGTATTCGAATACCGTCAGTATTCGAATACCGTCAGTATTCATATACCGTCAGTATTCGTATACCGTCAGTATTCGAATACCGTCAGTATTAGTATACCGTCAGTATTCGAATACCGTCAGTATTCGTATACCGTCAGTATTCGAATACCGTCAGTATTCGTATACCGTCAGTATTCGTATAATTAGCAATTCCTAATTTTACTAATATTAAACATGCATAAAAAGACAGCAATAATAAACAGAAATCATAAATTTTATTATATAATATAATAAAGAGTTCAAAAAAAAAAGAGATCAGCATAGTTACAAAAAACAATAAAATTCAAAATATTTAATAATATTAAAAGAGGAGGAGGTTCCTAGTCGGAGTCGGAGGTGCTGGAGTCGGTGCCGGAGCTGTCTGGGTAGTTGTCCATCCTGAACTGCCCAGAACCCAATGTGTCGTCGGTCCAGTCGGAAGCGTCGTCATCCACGTCCGTGTCCATCTGCATCCACTCCCAGTAGTCACCTTCTTCATCGTCCTTTAACCTCGTCTCTCCTTCGCCGGGGTATCCATAACCCTCATCCTCCGGGTCACCTTTTTTCTCCGCCTTGCGAGCACGTTTGCTACTGCGGTGATCGGGGCTTGTGCGGCGGCGTTTGCCAGGGCTGGATGGAGGTGTTTCCTTTAACCCCTCCTCGACTTCCTCCGCCTCCTCGAACAGGGCCTCGAGTGTGGCGAACTCCTCAGTTTCCAGACCGTCGCGGATCTCTTCCTTCAAACCGGCCTTGGCCAACAGGATCAACTGCTGCTCGGTGCGTTCGCCGACTATAGGCAAACTGTAAAAGAATCGTTTGTATTTTGCGACGGTCATTTTGCCCTGGCTGATATCAGACACCATTTTTAGAATGAAAGAGTTTTGCAGAGAAAGAGGTTTGCAGAGAATGTGTTTAGAAAGATGAAAAAGATATTAAATGACAACAGAGTAGTATATATATTACAAAAATAATTAATTAATTTTTTGGTAACAGACGCGGCGTTCCATTACTACTCCTCGGTTTAAACCATGCGAATTAAATCGTTGCGACTCCTCGGTAGAATTAAATCTCCGACTGATTAGACCATATGAAATGAAGTAGGAAACTTTCTTGTCGTAGACAGAGTTCACTTAAATTTATTGGCGTGTTAAAACCATAAGTGTACGCGTGTTCGTACACCAACGAAGAGAGAGATGAGAATACCTTAAGTTCATACATTAATTAGTACAAATATGTATAAAGAAGATGTCTTTTCCGTGTCAGAAGGTTGCCCTAATTTCAAACTACGTTATGAAGCTTACGTAACCGAGGGGTATAATGATGACTTCGTACACCCTAACCGAGGGTGTATAATGATGACTTTTGTACACATTATGAAACTACATTAATTCAAATGGGTTTGCTTCTTAATTGGATATGGATAGGCCCATTATGAGATAAACAGTTAAAATTTGATAGAAGAGTACAAATTAACCTTAATATAAAATTACATAACAGAGTACAAATTAACCTTAGAATCCCTTAACCTTAACATAAAGAGTACAAATTTGATAGAAGAGTACGAAAATTACATAATAGATCCGACAAATGCTAAGATCAGCGATCCACCATAATTAATTGCTTAAGCTCTTTGATCTCCTCACGCATTTGCGCAAGTTCAAATTGCAGCTCACGGCGGAGCGACACCTCCTCAGCATACTGACTTCTCAAGCAATCCAGCTCTTCCTCGAGGGCGGTAAGGCAGTCATGACGGATGTGCAAACCATCGTTCTACAAGAAAATATATTAGATTTGTTAGCTAAAAACAATACCATTTCCGTTAACAATGGAGGCAAATTTAAGTATTGTGAACTCCAATATTACCTTAAAATCTTTGCATACGTAATAGTTTCTTCCTCTGTCATCAGCTTCCACGGTGATAGCTCCACCGCAGATACACTTCGTTGGAATTTTGTAATTGGCATAGACACAATTGCTCACCCAGTCATACTCCCTTTTGTGATGCTTCATCTCTTTATAGTAAGGATCCGTCATTTTGTGGTACTGGTGAGTGTGGTGAAGAGAGATTGTTGAGTGTTGTGAAGAGAGATTGTTGGGTGTTCTGAATTCTACTTAAATAGTGCAAGATTGTAACGGCTATATTTTACTTCAAAAGCATTTCTAACGGTAAGTTGCTTCAAAAGAATTTCTACTTAAATAGTAGAATATAATATTGAGAGGGATATATTCACCATTTTTTATTTCAAACGTGTTTATTGGTTCATAGAATTTTAGTAGAATCATAAAAAAATGACACATTACAAAAAACCACATTACAAAATAATATAATAACCATTCCACCAACAAAGTATGAAGAGTTACTTGAATATGATCACCAACCCAAGTAAAACTAATATAATAACCATTCCACCAACAAAGTATTCGAAGCCATTGGTTAACCTTGTTCTCTTTTCAGCTAACTCAGACACTATCTTCTCTAGCCTAACCAGCTTCTGCTCAGTCTCATTCTGGAGATCCTTAAACTTGTTAAGTTGTGGGTCATAGTCATTCCAAAAGGTAAGATAATCTACCTTTTCAGACAATTGAAGTGTGTGCGTATCCCTGGCTCTCATCTCCTCCATAACCGCCTCATCCCACCATTTATGAACATGACAGTCTCCATCATTAACATAATCACACGTGTAGTATCTTCTACCTGGATCATTTACAGTGCGAGATGTTGCTAGCTTAGGCCGACCACCACAGTAGCATGTCTGCGGGAATCCAAATTCGACCTCGGGTTGCGGAGGGTACTGAACCGTCGCAGCATAATTGTAATTTAGCTCAGCTTGGTCCCGACGAATAAGATCTTCAACCTCACGGTCTTCTGTGTGGCTGGAGTCATTCCCACCATAGTCCTCTGATTCCGAAGGCTGGCTATAGCTATAATCAAGTCCCATCTTTAGTATAAAAATAGAGTAAAGAGAGAATCGCTAAAAATCTGAAATATAGACGACACAAGCACTCATACTTAAATAGATTGAGATTGTAACGGCTATATTATTATTGGACCACAATACAACGGCTACATTGTATTTAAATGTCTTTCTAACGGCTAGATTGGCTACACAGATATCGTACACCTCAAGTTATAAACAAGTTACATCAAATCATAAACATGAACACCATATTTAGGAATGACAATAAAACCATACATATCTAATAAATTCAAGAAGAACCACTGCGTAATCCATATCTCATCAGTTCGCAAAATAGCATTATAGATGTGTTAGTAGGAAACACCTAAACAATAACTCCCTTGTCAACAATACATAAAATCTCCTCCATCCATAACCCATCATTGTAGCGGTTCTTTACAAGACTTTTTGTTGTGACCTGAGATATGACATCGACTACATGTGTTTAGTTTCTTCTTCTTCGGCCCCTCCTGAAAAAACATAACAGCCTTTATTCAGAAAATATCCATGACTACAGTCAGATGAGATTAGGTCGTACCGGTATTTCTCCTGCAGAACGTTTACGCTTGGTCGGTGGACGTCCTGGTGGTCTCTTCGTCTTTGGTGGTAACATGATAAGGTCACTAACCTCCGAAGGTATGAAAAGATCTTGCGGATCTGGAACCGGGAGTGTAACACCGGTATTTTTTAGATAGGCGTCTGCAACGAACTCTGAGTGCTGCAAGTCCCGAAACATAGCCGCAGCAATGGCATGTCGACATGGTATTCCAACTTTCTGGAATTCAAGACATGTGCAAGACCTGGTTTCCAAATTAACAGAACTCCCGAAGCCGGTTGTTTTTAGAGTTACCTCAAATTCAAAAGCAGACAGAGGCATCACAGCGTACGCTCTTGCGTCTTCTAGATTGTTCTCCATCAACTCGTCAACAGCCGGGGGGATCTCACCACTCATTTTCGATATCTTTCGCTGTCTACTCACAAACCAACGACTAATCATGCGTCTGATGAACTCAAATAGAGCCATTATCGGGGAATCGCGCGCAGGAACTAGTGCTTTGTTGAGAGACTCAGCTATATTCGAGCTCATTAGATTGTACCGCTCGCCCTCAAAGTGTGACCTTGTCCAATGCCTAGGATCGATCTTCTCAAGATAATCCCAACAGCGCTTATCTGTAAGTTTGATCTCCGGGTAAAGTCTCTTAAAGTGGGATACCTTGAATACCTCGGCTGTCCTGCCAACCACTTGCTTCTGATTCCTTTTCTTGAATTTTGCGTCGACGTTTCTCTGTAGGTGTACGAGGCAGCACCCATGGTGTGAAAGAGGATACCACTTATCTTTAGCAACACATATTTGATTTGCTCTATCAGACACAATAGATAAATCGGAGCCATCTTCTACGATCTCTGTCAGCTTCTCAAAAAACCAACTCCAAGACTCATTTGTTTCATTGTCTACAACAGCAAACGCTATAGGGAATACCTGAAAATTGGCATCTTGCCCACTTGCAGTTAGTAAACACCCTTTGTACTTCCCAAACATATGAGTACCATCCACCACAATAACCTTCCGTAGATGCTTCCACCCGTCAATGCAAGCTTTCAGCGCCATGAACGCGTACTTAAACCTTGTCTGACCCTTATCATCTTTTTCAGTTTTGATATCAGTAATGGACCCAGGATTTGCATACTTTACAACATAAAAATATTTCGGCAGGAGCTTGTAAGAGCTCTCTTCTGTTCCTTGTGCAGCCACAGTTGCTAACTCTTTTGCTTTCCAACATTTCCAATATGTGGCCGTAAACAAGAACTCACTCCGGAGCATCTCGGGTAATTCAGATGCGCGCGGTCCAGCTTGGAGCCTTTCATACTTCGATCTCATTAGTGCAGCTATTACTTTCGACGTCGCATGTTTCTTATATTGCGCTTTAGCATCAGATGTGCAGACATGCTTCAGTTGCGCCTTCCTCACCTGATATGTCGAAGATTCCCCCAATTGCTTAGCCATAACATAAAATTTGCAGTTTTTATCAATGCATTTCGCTGCGACATAGTTAAACGCATGTTTGTGGAACTTGAACCTGAACACCTGCTTTAAGGCATAAATGTGCAAACTGATCTTGAATTCTTGCTTGCTACTGAATAGCTTCCCAGTGTACATATCAGCATCTGCTAGAGTGAAGTCAATATCATCGACGGTATAATCGTTAACTGCTTCGTTGTTAGACGAAGCTTCTACATCCTCAAATCCATATAGCTCAACGGCTCTAACGGATTTCATGAGTGATTCGTCATCAGCCTTATCCTTTTCACGACGTCTTCTTGCGTCTTCCTCACGGATTCGAGACTGAGGTACCGGTTCGATAAAGTCGTCATCCTCGTCTTCTCCATCCAGACTTTCATGTATCTGACCAACCGAAACACACTGAGGTACCGGTTCGACAAAGTCGTCATCCTCGTCTTCTCCATCTGGAGTTTCATGTGTCTGACCAACTGAAACACACACAGGTACCGGTTCCTCGAAATCGTCTCCCTCGCCTTCTCCATCAGATGTATCATGTGTCGGTCTAGACGAAACATATTGAGAGACCTGCCCAACGAAATCATCACTGTCGTCAACTTCCCGAGTATGCATGTTGAACGGCTTTGGAGGAGTCAGGGGAACCAAAATTTGGGAGCTGCTGTCAACACTTGGGTCCTCTTCTTGATTTGGATCTGAATGATTCTTCGTGTCGGGTACTTGATCACTTGACTTGACACCTGAATTGTTACTTGCTTCTTCAGTATTTTCCATCGAAATCCTAGATGAGCCTATGTAATCTCTACCCTCATCTATGTAATCTTCAAAAGATGATGGTGGGTTTGCGGTACGCTGTTTGTTTGTGGATGAACCACTGCCTTTGTTTGAAGAAGGATTAG
The DNA here is from genome assembly GCF_020379485.1 of Brassica napus. Lineage (NCBI taxonomy): Eukaryota > Viridiplantae > Streptophyta > Magnoliopsida > Brassicales > Brassicaceae > Brassica > Brassica napus. The sequence goes on along the minus strand of NC_063444.1, from coordinate 22,101,633 downwards.
TTCGTCCACTCCTCGCTTTAGTCACCACCTCACCACGTACACCTCCATATGTTACGTTCGTTCGACCACCACCACCTACCCCTCCATCCTCATCCTTATCATCGTCCCATTCGCAATTTCGTCCAACAAAATCATGCCATAAATTGTAATCATAATCCTCATCGTCGTCATCTTTGCCTTCCCCTAACGCAGCATCTTCAGTCGTGTCCACTTTATTCTGAACTTTACATGCAGTTCCATCCACTTCACGCATCCCAAAACCATTTGAGGCATAAACTGCTTCAATTTCCGCAACTCCCATCAGAATTATTTCATCTTCGGTCAAATCAGTCTCACCGCATTAACTTCATTCCGGGTGTGCACATCAGCAGACGTACTCCCAACTTGCATTTCGTTGCTGCTGGCAACTTCTTTGGACTTCAAAAGATTCCCCATTGGCCTCAGAAAATTGATTTTCCCATCTATTTCCTCTTTGAATGTGACAAATACGTTGATGTACTTGTCCACCTTACGTGCCGAAGTAAACAAGTCGAAATCCTTGTCGTTGGAAATTTGAACAGGAGCTTCTCTTTCACCAACAGCACCAGATCCGTGTTCACCAAGCCAATATGACATCTCAACAGCAACAGACATTCCAACTAGACCGTATGACTCAATAATGGCCCGCTTCAAGTCTTCAACAGAAGTTATCAACTTCGCATAGACAGCCCTCCCCATACGATCGCTATCAAGTTTAAAATCCCAGTCACCAGTGTCGTACATAATCCACCGTCCAGAGATTACAACGATGTATGAATCGTGAACACCTACGAAAAATATAATTTAAATTTTTTAAAAAATTCAATGTGCTAATCAGAAGCAATAAATATAGTTTCGTACAAACAAACACCTGAATTCAGAACACCCACAAATCTGTAATAAATGATTTCAGCCATAACTATAATGTCATAAATGCAATGGTGTAAGGCTTATATATGATTTACCTTCGATGCTAGATACAGAACACCCACCATGCGCCATACCCTTTCCTCCCTCATCATATCGGATGCAGCTCATGCCTCTGTGTGTAGTGTGTAAAAATCGCTGCCTCAAGTTCCCTTGTTCGGTAGCCTATTTTACTCCTCAACAAGGAGACAGGCAAAGAGATAGGGTTCGTACGTTGTTGTATTAAATAATTAATTTTTGCCCTGTTTTTAATTAATAAATTAAAGTAAAACATATTTTTCCAAAGTCACCAGTCATTAAATCAGAACCAATAAGGCCTTCAAGTTTTGGGGTCAAATAGCCCAAAAACGAAGCCCAAAAGCATGTTTCGTTCTGAAATTAAAATAATATAATATTCAATTCGTCTATTACACGCACATCCGGCGCGCGTGTGTCGGTCTTCCTGAGGCAAGTTTTTGTGGGCAAAAGACAGTCTGGTCCCACTATTTTCAGCTCAAGATTGTTGGACAAAAAGGTTAAAATTGTCCAATTTTTCTTCTCTCTCCTACTAGGTTGCCCAACAACCTAATTAAAACTTGGGTTTGACCAAATTTCTAATTCAAACTTAAAAGTTGTCCAATCTTCTAATTCTCCCATTTATCTCTATACAAGCAAATACATAAAGTATCTACAAAAATCTACATGACTATCACAAATTAATGGGAAAACAATTTTATTAATTTAAGAGCGATGTTGGCGAAGCCACCTTGTGAGCTGTGGTGGCAAGTGCACCCATAATTATATTAATAGTCACAATTTTATAAGCAAAAACATTGAAGTTTTGATGGATTTGATGACAAAACTCATCCCATGCACCCATAATATATTATATTAAATTTCTTTCATACATTTTTTAAATTTTATTACCCATAGTGCACCCATTCATTATGTTTTCTAGATTCGCCCTGCTTCTTAACCGGTAACATTATTTTTGGTTAACAAATGAATTTCATTACTTTCATTAAAAAACACCAAAAGATACCTCAGCATGAGAATCTCATTTGGAGAATCATTCTGAGTTCCTTTGATATGAGTGATGAACTTGTGTGGTTGACTGGTTGTTTGAAAAATCAGGTGAATATTCGACAAAATAAGGTTATACTCTGATCAAGACCAGCTCGCAGCCCTTCGAACCAGAGTTTAATTGGCAAAAAAATATCAGGCAAATTAAACCATCATCGAAGCTGAAACACTTCCTTTGGAAATTAAAAAATAGAGCTGTTTAGGTTGGTTCGAACTTGGAGGCACGAGGGATTCTGATCGATAATCGCTGCAAGCGTTGTAATGGAAGTGAACCGGACCTCCATGTCTTTCTCCACTGCCATTTTGCGTCAAGAGGTTGAAAAGGGGACACGGAGTGACAATGTCTATAAAGATCCACAGGAGAACACTTGTAGGATGCTTACCGTTTGGTCTCATCCTGAATCTTACGTCCTTCCGCCGGAGGAACAAGGTGGTAAAGCGTCACCGACAAATTCTGAAGATTACAAGACACCGCCAGAAGATGATCCGATGACTGAATCTCGCACAACAGACGTTGGGAATTCGAAGCTGAGTCGATATCTGACTAGGTCATTAAAAAAAGCAGAGCTAGAAGGGAAATGTATTCCAATAAGCTCAACCAAAAAAGATGACCTCCAGACGAAGCGTATTCCGAGACGTTCAACAAAGATTGGAGGAGTGTACACCCCAGACAAGAGATTGAAGAAGCTTTTCCAAAGCTGCAAGAAACCCAAATATACGCCCTTAGCAGACTTGGAGAAAGCGCAGTTTCAAGAGTTTCAGTCAATTCTCCGCGAGAAACCGGCACAGTAAGTTGTTTGGATATACTGTATAAATTTCTTGGACTGTCAAATGTTTAATATTGACTTTTGGTTTGTTTTCAAATTTCAGGGAATTCGAAATTGTTATTGGGATCCATGTCTCAAATAAGTTCTTCCTGTCGTTGGCGAGACCAACAAATTGGGTCAGTACCGAGGTATTCAAATCATCAGAACTTAATCCGTTTTATTCAAGTGGTTTGTACATATTTTTATAATGGTTGTACATATTTTTCAGCACATTTCTGTGCTAATTAGTATGCTAGTAAGGCGACATGGACGCAATTATCTGAGTCGGAGGTGCAGATTTGTAGACTACTTCAGTATTGCGGGCATCATATCAAAGTTCGCAGAGTTCGAGAAGGCCTCAGATAAATTGGGATTCAATTGGGGAGGGCTTGTCAGTTTCAGTTTCACCGGAAAAACGCCGCGTCGGAATGACAAGAAGGTGTTGTTGGTTGATGTGGACAGGGTGTACGCCCCAATGATGTGGGGAAAAGATCATTGGGTTGGTCTTGTGATCAACTTGACATGCAGACAAGTGGAGATTTTGGACTGCAACATTCCCCTTAATGAGTCCGATAATGAGGTGAACAAGCACATGGCTTATCTTCTACGCGCATTGCCTCATGTCTTAGCTGCGTTTTCGCCTCCTTCCGATAGTAGTCATCCTGAAGAAGACCAAGCATTTTCATGGGTGCGTCCAGACAATATTTACTTCAACAAAGGTCTGGCGACTATGGACCATGCGCGGTCAAATTTCTGAAAATGCATGCAGCGGGATACTCCTATGAGGATATGGGGCAGATCGATGACAAAAAGGTGGACATATTCCGTCAGAAATACGCGATGGATACCTATGAAGAATTTATTGGAAACGCAAAAGTTCAAAACGATGGTTGAAGACGTGTATACTGCCTGCTTCATTTCGTTTGTTAAACCGAATTGTTAACGGTTATTGTATCTTTTCATTCATCCAGACACTATAATTCAAACATATCAGTTTATCTTTGAAGGTTTTATATCGTATTTCTTATATATTTAGGGTTTAGGGTTTAGGGTTTAGGGTTTAGGGTTGCATGTTTAGGGTTTAGGGTTATTGGAGTATAATATCCATGCAAGATCTCACCATAGTGTGTTAGTTATTTGTTTCAAAGGAAAACAATTTCAGAAGTAGTTGGTGTTTTTACTGTTTCATTTAATAAGTATTAGTGTAAAATTTAAAAATTGATTACAATAACTATTTCTCTGAGTGTGTTAGGTACAAAATGTGGGAGGGGACAATAACTTTCCTAGTAACTCATAAGACTCCTTTGTTTATTTCTTTATTCAATATATACATATTCAATGCTTCTGATAAACATCTCCAACAGAACTCAATAGTATGGCATCTCTAAACATCCCCAATCTTCCAGAAGAAATTTTGTGTAAAATAATAGAGATGGTGGGAGCGGATTCATTCTACTATCTTGGTGGTATTTTGCGGGCTGGGAAACGTGGTTATGCACTTGTCCACGAACCCTCCGTCTTAAGGAAGTGTAATGTTCAGCCAATGGTCACCTTTGCAACATGTCAAATCTGCACTGGTGGTCAGTTCCGGGAGTTTTTCATCAAGTGCGTAACAGCTGGCAACACAAACGCTATCTACTATGAAGGGCTCTATGCAGCACTGATCGTAGGTCCTGAGAAATGTATTAGAATATTGCAACCAAATGTCCCAAATCATGATTTATCAACTTTAGCAGTCGGCATTTTCAACGTGTGTATTGGCAATGACAAGGAAGCCAGTAAACTGTTTCAGCAGTTCGAAGCTAATCACTATGACCTTCGCTCGGATGCGATAGTTGGACTGGGAGCTGATCTAGAGTGGCGATTGATATCATTTGGAGCGCCATACATGAACAGATATGGTGCATCTTTCAAATTTCCGGATGATGAGGTAATCAAGTCACCAAGCTGCCTTTATGGCCATGATTACACAGTCGATTTTGAAGGTTCTTGTAAAAACTGCAGGCTATTTTGGATATGCTGCAACATTTCTCACATCCTCTAGGACTTTATTTATGTTATCCTCGATGTTATCTGTTTTCTATCGTATAGCTTAAGTATTCGTAGACCTTAAGTATTCGTATACCTTAAGTATTCGTCAATGTTATCTGTTTTCTCTCGTAGACCTAAAGTATTCGTCAATGTTATATGTTTTCTCTCGTATACCTTCAGTATTCGTATACCGTTTAATCAATGAAAAGTGAGTAAAGATAAATATTAATGGAATTATGAATAGAGATGTCAATTGGGCTGTCCATGTCTAATGGGTATGTCCTTTGGACAAAGCAGTTTATTGGACATTAATCTTAAGTCCAAATTGTACCTAGTCCAAATTGTCCAAACACAAAAAAAAGACCATTCCAAAACAAACCCTTCCAAATAGAACCATAAAACATTCCAAATTGGACGTCCATGTCCAAATGGTTTTAGCCCATCTAATTTGGACTTAATAGGTTTCAGTCCATTTGACATCCCTAGTTATGAATGTTGAGTAATAAAAGTCAGTAATTAATGGAATTATTCGTAGACTTTAAGTATTCGAATACCGTCAGTATACGTAGACCTTAAGTATTCGAATACCGTCAGTATTCGAATACCGTCAGTATTCGAATACCGTCAGTATTCGTATACCGTCAGTATTCGAATACCGTCAGTATTCGTATACCGTCAGTATTCGAATACCGTCAGTATTCGTATACCGTCAGTATTCGAATACCGTCAGTATTCGTATACCGTCAGTATTCGTATACCGTCAGTATTCGTATACCGTCAGTATTCATATACCGTCAGTATTCGTATACCGTCAGTATTCGAATACCGTCAGTATTCGTATACCGTCAGTATTCGTATAATTAGCAATTCCTAATTTTACTAATATTAAACATGCATAAAAAGACAGCAATAATAAACAGAAATCATAAATTTTATTATATAATATAATAAAGAGTTCAAAAAAAAAGAGATCAACATAGGTACAAAAAACAATAAAATTCAAAATATTTAATAATATTAAAAGAGGAGGACGTTCCTAGTCAGAGTCGGAGGTGCTGGAGTCGGTGCCGGAGCTGTCTGGGTAGTTGTCCATCCTGAACTGCCCAGAACCCAATGTGTCGTCGGTCCAGTCGGAAGCGTCGTCATCCACGTCCGTGTCCATCTGCATCCACTCCCAGTAGTCACCTTCTTCATCGTCCTTTAACCTCGTCTCTCCTTCGCCGGGGTATCCATAACCCTCATCCTCCGGGTCACCTTTTTTCTCCGCCTTGCGAGCACGTTTGCTACTGCGGTGATCGGGGCTTGTGCGGCGGCGTTTGCCAGGGCTGGATGGAGGTGTTTCCTTTAACCCCTCCTCGACTTCCTCCGCCTCCTCGAACAGGGCCTCGAGTGTGGCGAACTCCTCAGTTTCCAGACCGTCGCGGATCTCTTCCTTCAAACCGGCCTTGGCCAACAGGATCAACTGCTGCTCGGTGCGTTCGCCGACTATAGGCAAACTGTAAAAGAATCGTTTGTATTTTGCGACGGTCATTTTGCCCTGGCTGATATCAGACACCATTTTTAGAATGAAAGAGTTTTGCAGAGAAAGAGGTTTGCAGAGAATGTGTTTAGAAAGATGAAAAAGATATTAAATGACAACAGAGTAGTATATATATTACAAAAATAATTAATTAATTTTTTGGTAACAGACGCGGCGTTCCATTACTACTCCTCGGTTTAAACCATGCGAATTAAATCGTTGCGACTCCTCGGTAGAATTAAATCTCCGACTGATTAGACCATATGAAATGAAGTAGGAAACTTTCTTGTCGTAGACAGAGTTCACTTAAATTTATTGGCGTGTTAAAACCATAAGTGTACGCGTGTTCATACACCAACGAAGAGAGAGATGAGAATACCTTAAGTTCATACATTAATTAGTACAAATATGTATAAAGAAGATGTCTTTTCCGTGTCAGAAGGTTGCCCTAATTTCAAACTACGTTATGAAGCTTACGTAACCGAGGGGTATAATGATGACTTCGTACACCCTAATCGAGGGTGTATAATGATGACTTTTGTACACATTATGAAACTACATTAATTCAAATGGGTTTGCTTCTTAATTGGATATGGATAGGCCCATTATGAGATAAACAGTTAAAATTTGATAGAAGAGTACAAATTAACCTTAATATAAAATTACATAACAGAGTACAAATTAACCTTAGAATCCCTTAACCTTAACATAAAGAGTACAAATTTGATAGAAGAGTACGAAAATTACATAATAGATCCGACAAATGCTAAGATCAGCGATCCACCATAATTAATTGCTTAAGCTCTTTGATCTCCTCACGCATTTGCGCAAGTTCAAATTGCAGCTCACGGCGGAGCGACACCTCCTCAGCATACTGACTTTTCAAGCAATCCAGCTCTTCCTCGAGGGCGGTAAGGCAGTCATGACGGATGTGCAAACCATCGTTCTACAAGAAAATATATTAGATTTGTTAGCTAAAAACAATACCATTTCCGTTAACAATGGAGGCAAATTTAAGTATTGTGAACTCCAATATTACCTTTAAATCTTTGCATACGTAATAGTTTCTTCCTCTGTCATCAGCTTCCACGGTGATAGCTCCACCGCAGATACACTTCGTTGGAATTTTGTAATTGGCATAGACACAATTGCTCACCCAGTCATACTCCCTTTTGTGATGCTTCATCTCTTTATAGTAAGGATCCGTCATTTTGTGGTACTGGTGAGTGTGGTGAAGAGAGATTGTTGAGTGTTGTGAAGAGAGATTGTTGGGTGTTCTGAATTCTACTTAAATAGTGCAAGATTGTAACGGCTATATTTTACTTCAAAAGCATTTCTAACGGTAAGTTGCTTCAAAAGAATTTCTACTTAAATAGTAGAATATAATATTGAGAGGGATATATTCACCATTTTTTATTTCAAACGTGTTTATTGGTTCATAGAATTTTAGTAGAATCATAAAAAAATGACACATTACAAAAAACCACATTACAAAATAAATATAATAACCATTCCACCAACAAAGTATGAAGAGTTACTTGAATATGATCACCAACCCAAGTAAAACTAATATAATAACCATTCCACCAACAAAGTATTCGAAGCCATTGGTTAACCTTGTTCTCTTTTCAGCTAACTCAGACACTATCTTCTCTAGCCTAACCAGCTTCTGCTCAGTCTCATTCTGGATATCCTTAAACTTGTTAAGTTGTGGGTCATAGTCATTCCAAAAGGTAAGATAATCTACCTTTTCAGACAATTGAAGTGTGTGCGTATCCCTGGCTCTCATCTCCTCCATAACCGCCTCATCCCACCATTTATGAACATGACAGTCTCCATCATTAAATAATCACACGTGTAGTATCTTCTACCAGGATCATTTAAAGTGCGAGATGTTGCTAGCTTAGGCCGACCACCACAGTAGCATGTCAGCGGGAATCCAAATTCGACCTCGGGTTGCGGAGGGTACTGAACAGTCGCAACATAATTGTAATTTAGCTCAGCTTGGTCCCGACGAATAAGATCTTCAACCTCACGGTCTTCTGTGTGGCTGGAGTCATTCCCACCATAGTCCTCTGATTCCGAAGGCTGGCTATAGCTATAATCAAGTCCCATCTTTAGTATAAAAATAGAGTAAAGAGAGAATCGCTAAAAATCTGAAATATAGACGACACAAGCACTCATATTTTAATAGATTGAGATTGTAACGGCTATATTATTATTGGACCACAATACAACGGCTACATTGTATTTAAATTTCTTTCTAACGGCTAGATTGGCTACACAGATATCGTACACCTCAAGTTATAAACAAGTTACATCAAATCATAAAAATAAACACCATATTTAGGAATGACAATAAAACCATACATATCTAATAAATTCAAGAAGAACCACTGCGTAATCCATATCTCATCAGATCGCAAAATAGCATTATAGATGTGTTAGTAGGAAACACCTAAACAATAACTCCCTTGTCAACAATACATAAAATCTCCTCCATCCATAACCCATCATTGTAGCGGTTCTTTACAAGACTTTTTGTTGTGACCTGAGATATGACATCGACTACATGTGTTTAGTTTCTTCTTCTTCGGCCCCTCCTGAAAAAACATAACAGCCTTTATTCAGAAAATATCCATGACTACAGTCAGATGAGATTAGGTCGTACCGGTATTTCTCCTGCAGAACGTTTACGCTTAGTCGGTGGACGTCCTGGTGGTCTCTTCGTCTTTGGTGGTAACATGATAAGGTCACTAACCTCCGAAGGTATGAAAAGATCTTGCGGATCTGGAACCGGGAGTGTAACACCGGTATTTTTTAGATAGGCGTCTGCAACGAACTCTGAGTGCTGCAAGTCCCGAAACATAGCCGCAGAGATGGCATGTCGACATGGTATTCCAACTTTCTGGAATTCAAGACATGTGCAAGACCTGGTTTCCAAATTAACAGAACTCCCGAAGCCGGTTGTTTTTAGAGTTACCTCAAATTCAAAAGCAGACAGAGGCATCACAGCGTACGCTCTTGCGTCTTCTAGATTGTTTTCCATCAACTCGTCAACAGCCGGGGGGATCTCACCACTCATTTTCGATATCTTTCGCTGTCTACTCACAAACCAACGACTAATCATGCGTCTGATGAACTCAAATAGCGCCATTATCGGGGAATCGCGCGCAGGAACTAGTGCTTTGTTGAGAGACTCAGCTATATTCGAGCTCATTAGATTGTACCGCTCGCCCTCAAAGTGTGACCTTGTCCAATGCCTAGGATCGATCTTCTCAAGATAATCCCAACAGCGCTTATCTGTAAGTTTGATCTCCGCGTAAAGTCTCTTAAAGTGGGATACCTTGAATACCTCGGCTGTCCTGCCAACCATTTTCTTCTGATTCCTTTTCTTGAATTTTGCGTCGACGTTTCTCTGTAGGTGTACGAGGCAGCACCCATGGTGTGAAAGAGGATACCACTTATCTTTAGCAACACATATTTGATTTGCTCTATCAGACACAATAGATAAATCGGAGCCATCTTCTACGATCTCTGTCAGCTTCTCAAAAAACCAACTCCAAGACTCATTTGTTTCATTGTCTACAACAGCAAACGCTATAGGGAATACCTGAAAATTGGCATCTTGCCCACTTGCAGTTAGTAAACACCCTTTGTACTTCCCAAACATATGAGTACCATCCACCACAATAACCTTCCGTAGATGCTTCCACCCGTCAATGCAAGCTTTCAGCGCCATGAACGCGTACTTAAACCTTGTCTGACCCTTATCATCTTTTTCAGTTTTGATATCAGTAATGGACCCAGGATTTGCATACTTTACAACATAAAAATATTTCGGCAGGAGCTTGTAAGAGCTCTCTTCTGTTCCTTGTGCAGCCACAATTGCTAACTCTTTTGCTTTCCAACATTTCCAATATGTGGCCGTAAACAAGAACTCACTCCGGAGCATCTCGGGTAATTCAGATGCGCGCGGTCCAGCTTGGAGCCTTTCATACTTCGATCTCATTAGTGCAGCTATTACTTTCGACGTCGCATGTTTCTTATATTGCGCTTTAGCATCAGATGTGCAGACATGCTTCAGTTGCGCCTTCCTCACCTGATATGTCGAAGATTCCCCCAATTGCTTAGCCATAACATAAAATTTGCAGTTTTTATCAATGCATTTCGCTACGACATAGTTAAACGCATGTTTGTGGAACTTGAACCTGAACACCTGCTTTAAGGCATAAATGTGCAAACTGATCTTGAATTCTTGCTTGCTACTGAATAGCTTCCCAGTGTACATATCAGCATCTGCTAGAGTGAAGTCAATATCATCGACGGTATAATCGTTAACTGCTTCGTTGTTAGACGAAGCTTCTACATCCTCAAATCCATATAGCTCAACGGCTCTAACGGATTTCATGAGTGATTCGTCATCAGCCTTATCCTTTTCACGACGTCTTCTTGCGTCTTCCTCACGGATTCGAGACTGAGGTACCGGTTCGATAAAGTCATCATCCTCGTCTTCTCCATCCAGACTTTCATGTGTCTGACCAACCGAAACACACTGAGGTACCGGTTCGACAAAGTCGTCATCCTCGTCTTCTCCATCTGGAGTTTCATGTGTCTGACCAACCGAAACACACACAGGTACCGGTTCCTCGAAATCGTCTCCCTCGCCTTCTCCATCAGATGTATCATGTGTCGGCCTAGACGAAACATATTGAGAGACCTGCCCAACGAAATCATCACTGTCGTCAACTTCCCGAGTATGCATGTTGAACGGCTTTGGAGGAGTCAGGGGAACCAAAATTTGGGAGCTGCTGTCAACACTTGGGTCCTCTTCTTGATTTGGATCTGAATGATTCTTAGTGTCGGGTACTTGATCACTTGACTTGACACCTGAATTGTTACTTGCTTCTTCAGTATTTTCCATCGAAATCCTAGATGAGCCTATGTAATCTCTACCCTCATCTACGTAATCTTCAAAAGATGATGGTGGGTTTGCGGTACGTTGTTTGTTTGTGGATGAACCACTGCCTTTGTTTGAAGAAGGATTAGTTCGTCCACTCCTCGCTTTAGTCACCACCTCACCACGTACACCTCCATATGTTACGTTCGTTCGACCACCACCACCTACCCCTCCATCCTCATCCTTATCATCGTCCCATTCGCAATTTCGTCCAACAAAATCATGCCATAAATTGTAATCATAATCCTCATCGTCGTCATATTTGCCTTCCCCTAACGCAGCATCTTTGGTCGTGTCCACTTTATTCTGAACTTTACATGCAGTTCCATCCACTTCACGCATCCCAAAACCATTTGAGGCATAAACTGCTTCAATTTCCGCAACTCGAATCAGAATTATTTCATCTTCGGTCAAATCAGTCTCACCGTGAATCGGCACGTCAACTCCGCGAGGAGAGAGACGCTGCTTCGTTGATTGCGAGAGACGGTCAGGGTGGGACAAGTGAAGGAGAGGCTTCTCTCCCTGACTTCGTTCTATGCTGTTATCACCCCGAAGGGATCTTCGAGGATTTCCCAGCTTTGGCGCTGGGACAGATGCGTTCTCCTGTCGTGGAAGGGCAAACATGGGAGAACGTCGAGGAGACTCGTTCAACTCCTAGCAGCGTGAAAGCTTTGCGGAGAGAGCGTGGAGGAGTCGGAGTGACTTTCCTAATCCCGACGAGGTCTCAGAGGCCGTGGTCCCCTCCGTTGGGGTTTCAGTGTGTCTACGAGTCATACTTCCAGAGCGAGACCAAGCTCTGGTTTCCGATTCCTCGAGTCATCACATCTTATGCGAGACGTCGTGACGCAGCGAAGAGTCAGTTCTTGAATGGCGTGTTCCGTATTTCGGTAGCGTTGATGGTGACGGCGGCGGAGATCGATATCTCAATGAGCGTGCAGACTCTTGAAGAGCTGGCTTACGTCAAGTCTATGGGGGACGGATTGTTCTCGATTCAGATGAGGCTCAACTACAATGTTATTATTGACCACCCCAGCAGGACGGCCAATTGGCAGCGCTTCTATTTTTACGTCAAATATGACGGTTTTGCCTTTGAGGAGCCGCCCGGCGATTCCTTTCGATTTTTATGAAACCATAAGCTCGGTAGAGCACTATCGTTAGCTTGCCGACTGTTTCTTCCTTTCGCTTTCTGACTGACGAGTCTTCGTTTGATTGCAGTTGATCACCCAGATTCGGCCTCCTATCCAGAAGAGTTCATTGCTAACGCTCGTGCCGTCGTGTCGCGTGTTCAAGTAAGCTGGAAAGACATCACCGTTGAGAGGATTCGAAGAGCCATCGCCAGGATCTCGAAGAGTAAGTTTCCTTTTCACGATTACATGGTTTTCCTGGCTCACGTCTGTTCACTCGAGGCCTTTATCCGGTTTTGACTCGTCGTCCTTTCGCAGGGGACTGGAGATCCGATTTGCCACCTTTGATTACTGGCAACAAGCAGCCATTTCGATATTCAATCGTGTCGAGCAAAAGGTGATCAACGCAGCTAGGGAAATGAAGGAACTTCCGGACTTAAGTGCACTAATCAAGAAGAAGCAGAGCGGAGTGAAAAAGATATCTTCTGCGACTCCTGGTGAGACGACTCTTAGTAGGACGACTCCTGGTGAGACGCTCCTAATAAGGCGACTCCTAGCCAGACGAATCCTTGTGAGACGACTCCTAGTAGGACGACTCCTGGTGGGACGACTATTCAGGGCTTCCCCCTCTTCCTATTTCCCCAAGACCATCTGTAGGCCCGATTAATATCGAGTCCTCGAGGGAGGATCTCGTGCAGTCTTCTGGACGAGAGACTGTCGAGCCGTCGGTGACGGACAGTAACAAGAAGAAAAGGTCTGGTCCTGATTCTTCTGCTTCAATCGATACCCAAGCGAGGACCGGATCTGATGAACCTCCGAAGAAGAAGAAGAAGAAGGAGAAGAAAAAGAGGAGGAAGTCTATCGAGAGGCAGTCGGAACCTGTCGGGGACTCTGAGGGTCACGAACCTGTCGTTCATGAGGGCTCTCCTCGTGAGGCTGCGACTCGAGCGGTTCCCCGAACGTTCCGCTAGAAAAGAAGAAGAAACCTTCCAGTGAGCGTGACGCGTCCGTTTCTGCTGGAAAGACTCCTCCGGTGGCACCTCCAGCGACTACGGGGGGTGGTTCAACTTCGGAGGAACGTCGAATCAAATTCTGCGATCGCGTTGAATTCAAGTGTGACAGCGACACCCCTCTTGCTTATGCTCCATCGGAATGCGCTGAGCTTATCCGACAAATTCGAGGTGGTGCCAAGGACATGCCTCCAATTAAAGATCTCATCTTCAAGGATACATATGTCGATGCAGCGAGGACCAAGGTTTTGGTAAGGGTTACTCTTTTCATCTCGCCTTCTCTAGATTCCTGGTTCTGATCCTCGTTTGTTTGTGCAGAGCGATGGGAGCATGAACTACGTCGTCGAATAGTACGACTCAGCCCTTAAAGAGACCATCTCCAAGCTGAAGCAATCTGACAGACTCGCGCGAGCGAGGGACACGGCTCTCAACCGCAAGACGAGTGAATTCAGGGCGGCGATCGACAAGGCAGCAGCGGAGCAGAGTCGGTTGCTCGCAGACAAGAAAGCTCATAAGGAGAAGTTTATGGAGAGGTTAAGGGAGCTGAAGGACAAATTCAAAAATGCTGGCGAGAAGATCAGAGGACTCGAACGAGAGAAAGCTACTTTGGAAAAAGAGAAAGCTGCTTTGGAGGAGAGGAGGATGGCTACGGCTCTAAGGCATCTGAAGGAGGTCAACCGGTTAAGGGACTCTCGAAGTTACGAGGTTACACATGAGTGAGTCCGCGTTCAAACAGCTATGATCGTAAAGAGCAATCACCGTTTTGCTAAAATTCGAGACCTCGAGAAGCGTCGTGGTGACTTCGAGACGGCGAGATCCCTGCAGAGCCAAGCCTTTGGGACGAAGAAGTGTCTTAAAGCACTCAAGGAGAGTGGGATTGATATCCCGCAAGAGACGATCGACCTGTTTGCTGAGCAGGAGAAGGAGTTCGAAGCTGAAGCTAAGCGCTTAACTGTTGGCGGGATTCCCGAGGAGCTTTTCTGTCTGTCTCCACTTCATCTCTCGTCCACCTTCTTGAAAGAGAATTTTTTGGCAGCGATCGACCCGTACGGGTCGAACACAGGTCTAATTGACGCAGGAACCGCGGCTTCTCTCTAAACTCCAACTAGTTCTCAGGGAGATCATGCGACCGAGAGGTCGAACGAACCGACCGGGAGAGAGCTCGGTGAGTCGTCTGTTCAGGAACACGAGGTCGTTAGCAGGGTCGAAAGGTCCGAGGATGAAACTGCACCACTTGTATTGGACCCCGCTCCGTCGATGGCCAACCTCGTCGTTAGTGAGGAGTCATTGATCCCGATACTCGGAGTTAGCGACGCGAATCCGACTCCTCTTTCGGGAGTCGAGGAGGCGGGATCGGGGCATGTTGACATGCTCGAATTCTCGGACTCTTCAGCCGAAGAAGAGGGTGGTGAAAAATTGGACGAACGGATCCCCGGGGATAATCCACAAGGAACGGAGGAAGGAGTGGTTTACGAAGTTGAGAATCCGCCTGTTTCGACAACGGACGAGGCTGGAGGCGCTTCAGATCAGCTCGAAGCTCGAGTCGCCGAGGAAGACCTCAACCGTGTCGAGAACTAACCTCAAATGTTGTTGTTGATCTTCTTTAATTTTCTGTTTTTAGCCCCTTGAGACTTTTGTTGATGTAATTTTTGAACCTTTTACTTTGTGGCCGTTTTTCGTTTCAGGCCTTAGAAGTTGTCTTTTTAAAACGAAGTTTGCCTTAGTCATGAAACATAGTCTCGTGGACTTGGAAGTGCTAGTTGCCTTTCGACGAGTCACTGAATTGTGTTTCAGACATTTAGATTCTAACGATTTTGATTTGGCGATTCGGTCAGTGTTTCGATTTAAACCAGAGAGTCGATTGTCCGGTCTTATCGAGTCTTGACGCATTATGCCGTCAGTTCGAGTCCTCGAAAAATATAAATTTTCGAATTCGAAGACAATCGTTTATTGTTTCGGGACGACAGTGGTTCTCATTCGATCTTAAAGTAATCCTAAAAATGTTAGGTTGGCCAAACCTGGCTTTAAAGGATCATAAGATGATTGAAAGCTATTGTCTCGATCGCATCGGCTGAGACCGTGATACGACCGGGGATCCCTCGAGCACGTGTCTAATCAGGACGTGCTCGTTAGTGGGCACGAGTGCTAGTACGTTTGTCCGAGAGACAAGGTCGTGCTCGTGCGTAAGCATCGCTCAAAATAATTCGCGCTCCTACTTGTTGGGAGATTATTTTGTTATAGCTGGACCATTTAAGGCTGCCTACGTACCTCTAGGAGAGGGTCAAGCCATTCGTAGTTCGTTTTTGGATTAGTGAAAGTAGCAGTGGAAGTGCATTCACTTGGTTTTTTTTTTTTTTTTTTTTTACGAGTGAAAGTGACGGGATTGTCATTCACTCGTTGATTCGGAGATTCGATTGAGTAGGACTTGCAGGTGCTCGACCGTTAGACATGTTCTCAAGAGTAGTATCTTCGGAGATGCATGGAATTCCATGCTCTGGGAACGGGTTCACCAGTCGACGTCTCGAGTCGGTAGACTCCTGGTTTAATAACCTGAGCTATTTTGTAAGGCCCTTCCCAGTTAGTTCCGAGTTTGCCTGCATTCAGCTCCTTAGTGTTTTCGAACACTTTGCGCAGTACTATATCGCCCAGTTCAAGAGGACGAGACTTGATCTTCTTGTTGTAGTAGCTTTCGATCTGATGCTAATAATTCTGGATGCGGAGAAGGGCTTGGTCGCGGCGCTCTTCTATGGCGTCCAGAGCGTCGAAGAGCATGTCGCTGTTGAGTTTAATGTTCTGCGGCATTCTTGACCGTCGTAGACTGGTTACGTTCACTTCAGCGGGGGCCATAGCTTCGACTCTGTGTGCCATTGAGAAGGGAGTTGATTTTGTTGCTCCTCGAGGAGTTGTTCTATGTGACCAGAGAACACCGTCGAGTTCATCGGCCCAGCATCATTTTTTCAAGTCGAGGCATTTCTTCAAACCGTCGATTATGATCTTTTTGGATGCCTCGGCTTGACCGTTGCTCTGCGGGTATCGCGGACTTGCTGTGTTGAGTCAGATTCTCCATCTCTTGCAGAATTCTTGGAACTTGTTCGATATGAACTGTGAACTGTTATCAGTCACTATTTCGTAAGGTAGGCTGTGGCGACAGATGATGTTCTTCCACACAAACCGTTGAACTTCTTTTTCTGTTATGCTAGCGAAAGCTTCCGCCTCAATCCACTTTGTGAAGTAATCTGTCAAGACTAGGACGAAACGCTTCTGTCGAGAGCTCGGCATAGGGCCGATTATGTCCATTCCCCATCGCATAAAAGGGTATGGAGCAGTCATCGTTTGCAGCAACTGCATCGGGGAGTGGATTGTCGAGGCATGTCGCTGGTATTGATCGCATCGCTGGGCGTAAGCTTCGCAGTCTGCATTCATTGTTGGCCAGTAAAAGCCGAGGCTTTTGACTTTTAACGCGAGTGCTCGACCTCCGGAGTGGTTTCCCGCGGCGCCTTCATGCGTTTCGGCCATGACAAGTTGCGTCTCCTCGCCGTTGATGCACTTCACAAGCACCTTGGTTGGGTCCATCGATGGAGCTCTCCATCCAAGACGACGTAGTGGGCACTCCTTGTCTTGAGCCTCCTTGCAATCCATTTCTCGGGGGGTAAACTTCCGTCGACCAGATAGTTGATGAGTTATGTCCTCCAGTCGGTAGCTTCAATTTGTTCCGTTGCGAGGTCCTCGTCCATGGGGATGGCTTCGGTTATGGGTGCTACGACGGTCCCTTCGCTAGGAGGGAGCTCGATGCTTGGCTTGTCGATCTTGTGGATGGGAATGGTCCGTTTCACCTGATCGCGCAGCCTGCTTCCCAAGGCAGCGAGGGCGTCGGCGCACACATTCTCTCCTCTGGGACTTTGGTGAGTTCGAAGAATTCAAAGTCCCTAGCGAGTGTTTGAACGACTTTAAGGTACGCGTCCATTCGTTCGTTACGAGCATCGTAGTCGCCGCTAAACTGACTGGTAACTAGTTGTGAGTCGCAGTATGCACTGAGGCATTTTGCTTTGACTGCCTTAGCCAGTCATAGTCCTGCGATCAATAACTCATATTCCGCTTTATTGTTTGAAGCGGTGAAGCCGAAACTGAACGACTGTCTGATTAGCTCGCCTGTTGGAGACAGCAGTTGGACTCCTGCTCCTGATCCTTTGTTTGTTGACGATCCGTCGACGTGAAGTATCCAATTCTGACTTGGAAGAACTAGGTCTTTCTCTAGCTCTGGTGCAAGCTCGATCAGGAAGTCAGCGAGGACTTGGGATTTTACTGCTGTTCGATTTTTGAACACAATGTCGTGCTCGCTGAGCTCGATAGCCCACTTCAATAATCGTCCGGATTGGTTGGTGTTCTGCATTACTGTGCGTAGCGGTTGATTCGTTATTACTTCGATCGTGTGCGATTGGAAGTAAGGACGCAGCTTCCTTGCTGACGTAATAACTGCAAAAGCCATTTTCTCGAGGGTGGGGTATCGCGTTTCTGGATCGGTCATCCGCTTACTCGTGTAGAAGATGGGCTTCTGCTCTCCTCGATCTTCTCGGATAAGGACGCTGCTAACCGCGGTGGAAGATACTGCGATATAAAGAGAGAGTGTATCACCGGCTTCTGGTTTCGATAACACGGGAGGAGTCGTAAGATACTGTTTGAGTTGGTCGAATGCCTCTTCGCACTTCTTGTCCCAGACAAAACGTTTGTTTCCGTGCAGTAGCTCGTAGAAAGGGAGGCATTTATCTGTGGACCTAGAGATGAAGCGGTTCAGCGCCGCGATCCTCCCCGTGAGTCGCTGGACCTCTCTGTTATTCTTTGGACTAGGGAGGTCTAGTATGGCGGTGATCTGCTTAGGATTTGCCTCGATTCCTCGCAGGGTGACGATGAATCCCAAAAATTCGCCTGAGGTGACGCCGAAGGTGCATTTGGCCGGATTGAGTTTCTTATGTATTCGTTCAGCGTTTTAAAGCACTCTTTTAGATGGTTCAAATGGTTCGTCGCGCGGAGTGACTTTACTAGCATGTCGTCGATGTAGACCTCCATCGTGTTCCCCAGTTTGTCAGCGAACATTCGATTGACGAGTCATTGGTAAGTCGCACCGGCGTTCTTAAGACCAAACGGCATCACTTTGTAGCAGTATGTCCCTCTATCAGTGATGAACGCTGTCTTCTCCCGATCATCCGGGTGCATCATGATCTGATTGTAGCCTGAGAATGCGTCCATGAAGGTCAGGAGCTCATTTCCAGCAGTCGACTCGACTAGTCTGTCGATATGCGGAAGCGGGTAACTGTCTTTGGGGAAAGCCTTGTTTAGATCGGTAAAGTCGACGCAGACGCGCCATTTCCCATTCTTCTTCTTGACGACGATTGGGTTAGCCAACCATTCGGGGTATCGCACTTCAGTGATTGAACCAGGTGCGAAGAGTCGCTCGACTTCTTCGTTGACAGCTTTGCTTCGGTCCTGGGCGAGCTTGCGTCTCTTCTGGCGGACAGGCTTGATGGTTTGATCGACATTCAACTCGTGGGACGTGATGGCGGGATTTATTCCTTTCATATCTGATGTCGTCCAAGCGGATGTTGACGCGTTCTTCCTCAGGAAGTCGACGATTGCCTGTTGCATCTCTTCGGAGAGGAAGGCGCCGACTCGGACTACTTTGCTTTCGTTGGAGTCGTCTATCGCGACTTCTAGGATCTCGTCTTTTTGAGGTTGGATTTGCTTTGCTACTGCATTGATGTGGGGAGTCGATTGTTGCATCTTCACTGTTGCAATTAGTAGATCACGAGCAGCCTGCTGGTCTCCGCGAAGTGTCTGCACCTGGCCATTCAGTCCTGGAAACTTCACGCACTGATGGTACGTCGAGGATACTGCCTTGACCGAATGTAACCAGGGGGTCCCGAGGATCGCGTTATAAAGAGCCTTTGTTCGGATGACGGAGAACTTGACTGTGCGTGTCACACCGCATGCATAGGCTGGGAGTTTGATTGTCCCGATCATCGTCTCGGAAGCTCCGTTGAATCTCGTGAGGGAGCGGGATGACGGTTTCATGTCACGCAAGTCGACTCCCATCTTATCGAGCATATCTCAAAAGATCAGATCAACCGAACTGCCAGTATCGATCAGAACTTTAGCGATGTCACACTTCGCGATTCCTACTTCGACGAGTAGGGGGTCGTTATGAGGTAGGTGGACGCCGATGGCATCGTTAGGTGAGAAAGTGATCGAGGAATCATTCTCAGGTTTCGATGGCCATATCTTCGAGGTTATTGCCTGCCGTCGATGGTCCTTTACTGACCGGACCGAATCGCCGCAAGGAGGTGAGCCACCCATAATTACGTTTAGGAAATTCGGCTCGACGATCCATTTGTTTCTTAGTTGAGTCCTCAAGTCGCTTGGCGAGTCCTCGACAATGGGTTCGTGTTTTACGTCATTTTTGGACTTCGCTTCCTCGAGCTTTCGTCGTAAGTGTGAACGTTTAGGTCGACTGAGCTTGATCCTGAGATCTACTGATTTTGAGTTGAGCTGATCGCGAAGATCGATGACTCGGGGCCTGAGATGGGATCGAGAACTGGAGTCCTTGGCCTTTTTGGCCTTGGACTCTTCAATGACTGAGCGGAGATCGTCGTTAAAGTCGTGGATGCGATCGGTTGTCTGCGACTTTCACCTGAGCTTGTTCCTCAAGTCGTTTGATCCTTCTGGTCCGACGTCCTCATTTGGTCGCTTGCTGGAGTACTCGTGCGAGTCGTGGACCTGTTTGTCCTCTTCTTCATATGAGGATGGACTTGGTCGTGCGAGGATGACTTGGACACGTCCACGATTACGAGGTTGCTCTTCTTCGACTTGTGCTTTGCCCTCGTCTTCGTCTCGCGCTTCTGGCTTGTCATCCTTTGTGCGCTTTGGCCGAGTTCCAGATTTATCTTGATTCTTCTGAGCTTTTTTTTCTTTGTTCTTGCTCCAGCTCTTGGTGTTGTTTGGCATGGGCTTAGGAAGCTCGACGTTGGCTGTTCCGTTTTCGTAGGATGAGAAGAGGGCATCGACCAGATGCCTGCAGTTCCTCGTGTCGTGCGCCTTGGACTTATGGAAGCTGCACCATAGGTTTGGCTCGGCCGAGCCAGGACTCGAAGTCGAAGGTGCCGAAGAGGATTGCGGCCTCTCGTCGTTCTCCCAACCATTCCAACCTTTCTAGCGTACGACGACAGTCGATCCCGGGGACGGATTTTTGTCTTCGACCACATAGATGAAGCTCTTTGGCTGGTCAGGCTTGTTACCTGAGGCGTGCTGTCGAGGTTCTTGGCGTGCCTCGGGAGCTTTTGGAGCAGTTGCCGGTTTAGCGGTCGTGTTCAGTTTTTGAGTATCACTGCTGTGTCTTCTTCCATTCGGATGAAGTTGTTCGACCTCGCGATAGCTTCCTGGAGAGTAGTGGCGGGGTTTATGTAGAGATCCTCGCGAAACAGGGACTTGAAGTATATGGTATTCATCAGCGCGTCGACGGCGACGCTGTCTGGAATTTGCACCTTCGAGGCGACCATTTTGAACTTTTCCATGAAGTCACGGAGGCTTTGGTTTGATCCTTGAGATAGATTCCAAAGTTCAGATAAGGTCGCTCCTTATCTCGTAAACATAATGTACTGCTTGAGGAATGCAGTCGTCAGGTCGTGGAAGTCGTGGATGGAGTCTCGCTCCAATCCAGTGAACAACCCGAGGGCTGGTCCTTGAAGACTTTCGACGAAGAGGCGACAATAGCCAGCGCCTCTTTCCTCTTCGGAGAATTTAGTTCGACCCATTGCGATGTTGAAAGCAGTGATGTGGTCGGTTGGGTCTGCCTTTCCGGCGTATGTCGGAAGGCAGATTTTCTCGGCTGGTCGGTACCGAACGTCGGTGACTCGCCGGGAAAAACGGGTTTTTAGGATTTCGGCCAGGACGCGTTCGATCAGCGGCGCTGCCGTAGGCCCTTCGGACATTCGGTCTTTCATGTCCAGGAACGACTGCTTAAGCTCAGCGAGTTCCCGTACGGTGACGAGACTACGCCACCGGGTGTTTGAACCTGGGCGGCGTTTGTGTTCGTCGTGTTTTCTACGCCGACTGTTCGGCAAGTGTCGAACAGCTGTTTTCGGACCGTCGAGGCCGGATCTCCTGAGTTTCCGGCGAAAGGAGCCAAGATGGCGGCGATGGCGGCGAGTTGTTTGTTCGTCGCCTTCTGGACGACGTCTTGCTGTGCCATCCTCTCAAGTATGGTAGTGCGAAGGCCGCTGCTGTCGAAGCGCCTCCAGTCCTAGGTGACTCGTCATCGGACGGCGAGTCAGGTCGAGCCATGATCTTTGCTGACGCTACTCTGTCTGCCCCACGGTGGGCGCCAACTGTTTGAACCGAGACTGTCGATAAACTAGTAAAGAGAAAGGACGAGTTCTCGTCGGTGGGTCAAGACAAAAACGTGTTTTATTAGATCAATGAGTCGAAACAGTGTTACAAAAGGGGGAGAGAACAAAGGAATTAGTCCGGCGAAAGCTGGTTCGTCGGACCGTACAAGTCGGCGAGAAGTAAGATATTAAACCCTAGATCTAGCCGAAAGTGAGTGTAGTAATTTGCGAATCTCCTCCTTGTTGCCTTTTCTCCTCCTTTTATAGACACATGCTCGTTAACCTAATGTGCTCTGTCCTGACGGGCCTCCTCGAGCGGTTGGGCCGAAATGTCGGGCCGCTGACTCGAGTCATCGAGCCGACGACTTTCAGTTGGTCGTCTCGCCGATCAAAAGCAGTCTAAAGCCGAGTCGATCACCGGCTCGCGAGTCGACGAGCCGACTTTCTTTGTTGTGATCATGTGTCTGGATAATTGTCTTGTGGGCCTTTTGGGAGGGCCAAGCCCATACCCAACAGAAATCCTTCCCACACCTTTTTTCTTTTTTACGTAGATGTGGTGTGGAATGGGATACCAACTCAGAGTGGTTTGGACTGGATCTTCAAGGATTCAACTAGGGGAAATATCTTCAACCCGTAGCTATGTCGGCTCTGTTTTTGTAGAATAAGCTATTGCGGTTAAAGCTGCTCTTCTTGATGCAGTCAGTTTGGGAATCAACTCGATCACTCGGATTCGAAGTCCCTCATCTCAGTGCTATCGTCGAAGGACAACCGTATCGACATCCAGACTACTTCATGATATCTCTGTTTTATGTGGTTCCTTTGATTCGATATATTTCAATTATGTACCTCGTCTTAACAATTTGGAGGCTGATTTCCTTGAATTGTATCTTCTATTTATGAGACTTTGTAAGCTACTTTAAAGCTAACTTCTGTAAGTTTTCAGACGTATAACATAGTTTTGGCATTACTTCCTAGATTTTCCAATTAGAACTGAAGTTGGATTGGTCAGATCTTATCAACTCAAATAAGAGAGAGAGAATTATCAACTTTGTTTTCTCACTGGATAAAAAGAAACTCTCTTTGCTTACTTGTTTAGACATTTCCTCATAAAAGAACATATATGGGTCTTGTCTCATGCACGTCACCACCAAATACACTATATCCATACCATATTTATCCACAGAATATTGTCCCACGCTTTATCATTATCCAAACATCCGAATCCAAAACATTCAAACCAAACCCATACCCTTTTTCCGAAGTCAAAAACAATCATTTTCTTCCCCAATTATAGAAAAAGAGTAAGTTTGCACGGAATTTGTCAATTTGAAATAATGGATCCAAGAATTACCAAATCAAAACACACAAAAGTGTAGTGTAGTATTGAAAGAGAAAGAAAAAAACAGGTTCTTGCCTTGTAGCCTGATCAGTTTCTTGGAGTCAGTATCCATGGAGCTTCAACAATCTGTAAACATAGAGACAAACATAAACTGTGAAGAAGTGATGATTTAACTCTGACGAATCTCCTCGTCTCATTTCCTCTCTCTCTAACTTTCTCCACATAACTCTCTACTTTCCCATTCGCTCTCTCTATCAACACTTCTAACAACGATCTAACCGTCTCAAACGTCACCTTCCCGGTTAAATCCACCACGTATTTCCGGTTACTCGGTACAGACAACGACGATGATATCCCATCGATCCACGTCCGGTCCGATTCCGGTTCTGTGGTTTTTCTTCTTGACGCTCTCACGAACGTTTCAACCGCACCGTTACAGACCGTTACAATCGTTTGCTTAACCTTGTGTTCGTGTTTCGGGTTGGTTAAACCGGCGAATAAATCGTCAAAAACGTTGACGTTGTTTGTCTTGTCGAGATAAACCGAAACCGCCGTGCTCACGAAACGCTGAACGCAATCGCCGATTAGCTTCCTCCCGTCGTCGGAGCAAATCGCGTCGAGCAACTTCGATTCGCCGGAGGAGGATGCGGAGTAGAGCGCGACGACCAAGTTTCTAGCGAAGCTACCGACGATAACCGAAGCAAAACCGGACCCGGATTTAGTGAAAAGCTTATCCATGACCCGATCCGTAAAACCGGACTCGGATTCGTCTAGCCGGTAACCTCTGAGTAACCCGACTGTCACGGCTTGTGTGAATCTGATCAAGGAGGAGTTGAGCTCATCCGAGTTCGCGAGTTTGGAGATCTGTTTCAAGCTGTTTGGGATTTGGTCGGAGTCTGATCTTAGAAACTCTGTTAGATCCTTGGTGATCAAGCTAACCGCTTCGGCGGAAGCAGAGGCTGCTTCGAGGAGGTTGAGAAGGAGAGTGAAGAGCTTGGAGATTTGTTTTTTTTTGTGGGAGATGGAAGGAGAGTGATAAACCCTAAAGGCGCCGTAACCACTGAGTGCAAGTAAGATCCACTTCTTCTTCCTCAGAGCAAAACTGAAACCCTTTTTGCCCAAAGATAAATCCATAAAAAGTATCACAGAATCGAGCTTACAGCACCATTTTTCTCTTGGGAATTCAGACAAAGCAAAACAGAGGAAAAGTGTATAAAAGGAAGTGGCGAAATCAAGATTCTTGGAGGAATGAGGAAAAAAAGAAAGAAAAATTTATGGTAAAGAGATTCGAATTGGATAAGAATTGACGTCAAAGCCAATGACACAAATGTAACAAAAGAGAGAGAGAGAGAGAGCTTCTGCTGCAGATGTCTGATTCTACCAAGTAGTAGTATAGATATGATGGAGATGACATAGGTGTGTGTGAGTGAGAAGAAATCGCTTGCTGTCTTTTATTGCAATTTTGGGCATGGGTAGTTGTTGGATGATGATGATGGTGATGATGAATGATGATGATAAAAGGTCAGTTATGGAGTCTTTAAAGTTCAACACCTTCTTCATATCCCAATCCATTTTATAAAAAGAAATTAAATATAATAAAGTGAACGGTCATGCCTGAATCGTGTAGAATTTAATTGATGATCATACACACAAAGCACAGAGAAAAATATGACCACCGCAATTCCGCAATTTTTTTTTTGTTTCATACGTAAAAAAACATTATAATAAACAAAAATGGCTTCATTTTTCCCTTTCTATTTCATTCGTTCAAGTTGAAGCCAATGGATAATGGCGGTGCGCTTTTTTTAACAAAGTAATAAAATGAAGAGGGAAAAAAAAGATATTAGCATATGACATGTGGTTCCATGTGGAGGGTGTGAGGTGCTAACGCCTTGGAAGGAGGCGAGCCGTCGCGTCTCTTTGAAGTTTCAGTCACCGTTGAAATAGAGAACGCCGTTCCACGTGGCCCTAATTTTTGACACATGGCATGATAGTTGTCTCTTTCATCTCATGATAGTACACGTGTGTCTCCTTTCGTCGACCCAATATATCAAAGCTCCAAAAGGTTGGGAGTAGTAGACTTCACGCTTCAAGACCATCTCTTTACAAGCATCTGGAGTTTTATTTGTTGAGTATATGTGCTGCGAAACTGAACCCGAATCCGATTGAAAAGCCCAAACCTGATTCTTGCAGTTCTAGAGAAATATCCAATCAATATAGGTGTAGGTATCACGTAATTTTTAATTCCAACCAGTCCAAATGGTATGGATATCCAAAAAATACAAAGTTACTTGATCTTTAAAATTTTGTTTTACCCAACTTTGAATACTTTAAGGGGATGTATTCGATCTAAAAATTGAGGTGATTTGATTTTTAAAGAGGTTTTAGATGATTTTAAGGAATTACATAGAATAATTCAGATATTTTGGTGGTTCAAACATTTTTATTTTTAATCTTGGATATTTTAAATTTTAGGATCATAAACCAAATCTGAACCAAAAAAATTACACTAAATTAAACTGAACAAAAATATTCTTTTTACTTTTCCTAATTTATATTATAATAGATGAGTTTTTGCTCACTCTTCAGCGCGCCACGTCAGCGTTTTGTGGACCCCACTTTTAAAAAATGTGAAAAAACGTCAAGTATATGGCTCGAACCCGGATTATTGAGATATAAACACCAACATTTATACCACTAAGCTAAATGATAATTTGTACATTGATGGTCGAACCTAATATATATTTATGAAGGTCGTAAGCTTTTGCTTCTTCGGCTTCCTCTGAGGGTCGGGCCTACAAGTGCGTTGTGGGTTTTATTTTTAAATGAGATTCATCACGTTATATGAAAAAAACTCAAGTTTGCAACAATTATAGTTTTCTCATATTGTAAACTGTTGTCGTTTAACATGAGTTTAGGTTCTTTTCATCACTTTCTCAAACAAGTCTGAGTTACAGAGTTGCGTCATGTGTCTGTTCGTAATTTATTTTTTCACCGGTGAACTCTTCATGTCCACATCTTAAATCGCTTGATCATAAATGTTCCTGATTTGTAGCCCCTATATAAACTCTATATATATGATTCTCATGTTTGATGAACTCAATCTGCATCTCCACAAAACTCACTGATTCCTCTTAGATTTAACCAACTTCTAGAAAATGTTTCTCTCTGCCTCTCCAATTCGTCAAACTGACGTCTCGGTGTCGTCACTCAACCTTCGAATCTCTCCGTCTTGGTCGTAGTAGCCAGAGCATAGCCTCTGGCTTTCTTGCTTCTGGGATTCCCTGAACTTCAAGAAAGACATGGAGTTTGTGGGAATCACGGTTCTCTTCCTTGATGAAAAGGTAAGTTAATCTTCGATCTATAACACTTATTTAACATAATTGTTTTAATTTATTTCATGATTCTTTGTTGAATAATATTATTTGCAGATTCCGTGATTCATGGGTTTACTCCCGTCGGACGTGCTAACCATTACATGCCATCTTTGAAAGCTGGTTCCATTGTGAAAGTCGATTGTTTTTAGGTTTCTAGGTGCTCAAGCATGTATAAGATAATTGATCATCCATTCCTCATTCGTTTCATCTCACTAACCATTATTGATGAAGTCATCACGGGTGCTCCTGAGATCAATCTTCAGTCAAGATTAGACTGTTTGACAATCTCCAAGTGATTGCGAACACAAACCTAGAACTCCTAGGTATATTATCATATTGCATCTGGGTTTATATTATGTTTTGATATCATAACTGATATTTAAACTCACAGATGTGGTTGGGCAAATCCGTTCTGTCCAGGGCTCTGGCCTCACGAAAGAAACAGCTCGAGTCATTATCTGTCTCCTCATTGATCCGTAAGAAACAATCAACACATAATTCCCTTTATATTACTGTCTATATTGTGCTAACATCAATAATCAAAAATATTTCATACCCAAGATTTGTGGTCGTTTATTTATCTCCCTTACTTATCAATCTAATTTTACACAAATCTTTATTTTACTGTTTAAAAGAAACCACAATAGCCCAAACAATCAAAACACCAAAAACTAGAATCCCAAAAAAGACGAATCAATGATCACCTCTCTTTTTGTCTAATCTTACAAATAAACTTCAAAACAAATATACCAAACCAATCAACTCAACTAAAACTCAACGACACATACATTGAGCCAACCAAACAAATATAAACTACACAGCCAAATATTGAACAATTTACAAACTTACTTTCACAGATGCTTACGAAGAAGACGAAGACGACAACCAATATCACTGAAATTACCTAAACAAAAAAGCAGAGTAAATTACAAACTCTGATAAATACAACTAACAATGATTTTTGTTTACATATTACCCATCAAATAAAAGAGAAACAAACACAGCCACACCAGGAGATACAAGAGACAATCCCAACAGACACAAAGGCGGCAACAACATCTCCACCTGCTCACTCCTCTTGCCTAATAAAAATAGCTTATATGCTCAATGTCAACATGCCAAAGCTATTGTCTTCTTATGAGAAATACATATATTCGTTTAAAACTCATTAAGACCTAAATACTAATTGTCACTCATTTTATAGTTATTTTTACAAGTCTTCATATATTTATTTTAAAGGTCCAGTAAAAACAACAAGTTTAAAAGAAAAAAAACATATAACCAACATAATAAAAATAAAAAAAAATATTACTTAATACACACAACTTACACAACTAAACTGGAGAAAAAATATCCAGAAACAAAAGGTACTCTCAACAACCTTAATATAATTTATGTAATCTCAACAGTACAAGTAACAAATTAAAAAGACAAACAAACAATAATTTTCAGTGACACAGCAAGCAACAACACGAACTATATCAATCACATTACTAACACAGTTTAGTCTTTCATGGGTGGAGAACAGTGCATACACAGTACATCATCACAACTCTAACCCTATAACAATAAGAAACTTAAAAAACAATGATCAACCCAAAATGCAAAATTCACAGCTGCAATAACCCTAACAAATATTGAGATGAAACAAAAAAATATGTTTACAATCCAGCGCTTGCGCGGGGGCAATGCCCCTAGTTTTAATAACATCACACTAGTTTCAAAAGGTTAGTAATAAGTGGCTTACTGTTATAAACCAAAGTCTGGTGGAAGCCCATATTCGAAGGCCCTTGTATTTCTTATCCCAAATTGTATTAGAGTTTCATACTTATGTAATTTCCTATATAAATGGCTCCTTATTGTCTAATAAAGATACTGACTTTCTCCCTATTTTTATAACACGTTATCAGCACAATAGCATCTAGTCCTAAGCCCCCACAAAATATTCTTCAACTCAGCCGAAAATCATCAAACCCTAAACGAAAAGGAATCTACCTCGGAACTTCAAAGAGGCCGTTCTCCCAAACCGTGAGGACCCAGAAAACGATCAAGATATCAAATCGAAGACCTTGCCGAGACGAATCAGTCAGTGCAAACCGCTTGTCGATCTGACCACCGACGCGCCCTCACGCACAGATACAGTGCGCGCCGATTTGCTTTGGAAACCAAATCCGATTCCAACAAGAATTTTCTAGCCGAACTCAACTCTTGTGCAAGCGAGGGAATTAAAATCTAATATCAACAAGGAGTTCAAGCCGAGAGGAGTTGCTGCCCGTGTGATCAAACTCTCTTTTCCATTCAGATCAAAAGGAGCTCATAGGTAAACTATCTCAAACTTTAAAACTACTTAGAGGTCTAGTTTAATGTAATTAAACTCGAACCATACAAGAGAGAACCGATCACATATACCTTAATATGCGATCATAGAAATCAAAACCTAACCAACTATGAATACATAATTCGATTTATATCCTTTTAAATCATATAGTATATGTTTAAAACTTAGTAAAACTTGGTCATAAGTTTTAAACCTAAGAACTAATCTAAACCTAAAATCGCATGACATGAAAATCGAATGTCATGCTTAAAACCGAAAATTGTATAAACCTATACTACCTAATATGATTCTAATAATTCTAAAACTTGAATCATATACCTAAAACTATAGTTTCAGATCTGATTATGTCAATAATCAGATTGCATACTTGGTATGCTTGATAAACCGATTCCTAATGTGTTTAGGAATCACTTTTGCTTAAACCTAAAAAATCGCATAGCTTTAAAATTAAAACCCCTTGATGAAAAATTTCTAAAACTTGTTTTCACATGCTGTTTAAAGTTTTAAAATCTGATTGTTTGTTTAAGAAAATCTGATTGCATGTTTTTAAAATTAGAAATCGCATGCTTAATTGAAATTTGATTTGTTTGATCACCTAATCACATGCTAGGATTATTAAAACTTGATTGTATGATCTGTTTGTTAATAGAAATTACATGTTTTAATCAAAACATAAACATTAAAACTGAAATTGCATGCTAAAACCTAGAACCTTTAAAAAAAATAGGAAGGTTGTTACAAAGTTGTTATAAAGTTGTTAGGGTTTTTTTTTTGTCTTGGCCGATTTTATGCTTGTATAACTTGATATTTTTCATGCATAAATACATGTTTGAGGTTGCATAATTATACTAAGAATAATTACATGTTCTTGTGTCTAAATCCTATTAGAATTAGGATTTGAAATTTAACCTAAAATCTGATCGCATGTTTATTGGAATTTCCTGAAAATTTAAAACTTAATAAATTTAAATTAGAATTCCATAATTTGATCATATGAAACCTAGGGATAAAATTTCATGATTAGATTGAAATTATTTATATGCTAATTGATTAAAAATCGATTAGACCTAGGAAATTGAAATCGGATGATTAAATCCTATTAGAAATAGAAATTGCCTTGATCACATGCTATTGATTGAAATCTGATTTGGTTGCTTGATCACATGATATGTTTAAAATCTGAATCGTATGTCTTAACCAAATCTGATTCGCATGCTTCAAACCCAAAATCTGATTTGTTTGATCGCCTAGCTCGCATGCTAAGAAATTAAAATCTGGATTGATTGTTAAAGATAAAATCCGATTGCATGCAGCATTGAACCTAGATTTAATTTGCTCATTCACGTGCTCAGATGATCCAAATCTGATTTGCTAGTTGATTACTTGATTGAAAATGATGCCTTGCTTGCTTAAAATATAGAGATTGCATGAAATCCTATCCACATGATTAAAAGTTTGGCCGTAGGATCAAAACTTCATCATATGCAAAACTTGATTCGATTACATTGCATGGCCTATATGTGTTTTTAAACCTTGAATCATATGCTGAAAAAATCTAGCAAATCCGAAACACATAACCAAAACCTAAAACTGTTTGGATTTATACATGTTCATATATAAATGTATATATTACATTGTAGGATCGTTTCTCAAAGCCTTGGCCAAATGAAATGTTAGCCAAATTTAAGACATGATCACTTGTTTAAAACTTAAAATCTGATCATAAAATTACTCCTTGGCCGAAATCTATAAGAATCCTAGAACCATTCGGATTTGGCCTGGCCGAAACTTATGTTTGGCCTAATGAACAATCGCATGATCTTTAAAACCTTGGCCAAATGTAGAAGCTTGGCCTAGCTTAAATCTTGATCAAATGCAAAGTCTAAATTCTCTTGGCCAACCTTTAAAAGACCTTGACCGAAGGCAAAAGCTTGGCCAAATTGAAATTTCTATTGGCCAAATATGAAATCTAGTCAAACTAATAGAATCTCTTGGCCAAAGCATTTTGGTAAAATCATCTTGGCCGAATCCCCTTGGCCAAAAATTCCTTGGCCAAAGTCTTTTGAATAATCTATATTGGCCGAATTTAAATCCCTATTATTCTATTCAGACTTAATTTATTCATGGTTATTTGTTGCACACCTTGATTTATTTAATGCATGATGTTTTCAAAATTATTGTCTAAGGGAACAAAATTTGATATTAAATTACCTAAGTTTGGGATTTAATACGAGATAAATTAACATTAAGTGTTATTATCTCGAGGGGGAGAATCAGAGAATCTCAAAATCCCTAAATAAGTTAAGCATCCACGACAACAATAGTCCAAATAGAACTCGGCCAAAATCAAATCTGAAAACGAAACAACATAAAGATTATATAGAGATTAATGATTGGTAAACCGGTCATGCCATTCCGGTTAAGTATGCGACATTCGATTGAATGGTTTAAGATATGCTGCCCCTTTGAATAAGGGAATTGATACCATGATATTTTGAAAATAAGCAATGAATTTCGTGGGCTTGATCACCCACGGATGGACTGATCATCCATCATATGTGACGACATATGGTTGTACATATCCATGTCAAAATCTGCAATAAGTTTGCAAGAGTAATTGGCGATACCGGTGGATTTATGAATCCTTATAAGTTGCAGCAAAATTTGTTCGCATAATGCCAAAGAATAAATAGAGACTCTCCCATGAATTTGATAAAGGGTCAAGAATTAATGTTTCCATATAGAGAACTTAAATAAGTTGCTCCATCACAAAGTTATAAGATGGGATCTGAAATTGAATTAAGTGTATATGTTGGATATAAATCTCCATAAGAATACATAAGGCCACGAGAGATATGATTAAGGCTAAGCCATGGATTAGATAAATCTGTATATCCAACATCAGGGAGAGAAATAATAAGCTGGTAAACGATTTAGAGAATGAATAATGATCCTCAAATATGAATATAAAATAAGAGTCCAAAGATTGAATCATTCTCAGAACTTAAACAAGTCAATTGCCAGACATGTTTGATGACTCAAACTGAAATATACCAGCGGGTGATATCTTGCATATTTCCATTATATTATCCATTCGTCCATGTGCATTTTGATCATATAGACTAGGATTTAGCCATGTTTAGGTTGCATTTTTTGTATACATGAGTCTCTATTAGGTACTGGAGTACCACATGAGGTTATTGGAGACATTCGAGTGCATTTGGAGCTCAAAAGAGGTGAAAAGGTGACCATTGGACGAACCGAGCATGGGAGCGACCTCCCGGAGCGACATCACGAAGTCGCTGTGTCCCACTCCTCAGAGCGACCTTCCTAAAGCGACGCCATGAAGTCGCTCGCGTTCTCGTTACTCCGAACAGTCTTAGATGACTCTGGAGTGACCTCTCAGAGCGACCTACCAAGGTCGCTCCCGATCCAGAGCGACCCGTTGGAGCGACACACCAAAGTCGCTCGGGACCTCTCGCCCGGAGACACCAAAAATCGGCCCTGGAGCGACTTTCCGGAGCGACACCTGCAAGTCGCTCCGTGTTATTTTGCTGCCGAAAATCATGATTTCTCAAGCACCTTTTTGCAATTTATTTTGGACGTTTTACATTTCAAAAACCTATGTTTTAAACATCTTTGGTAGCCACCAGGCAGATTATCTTTTGATCTATTGAGAAATACACAAAAACTCTCTTGAGAAGTTCATCTCTTGGATTTTGATTGTTATGTTCTTGTGTTCTTGTTGATTTCTTATCTATTTCTCTACATGATTAATCTGAAATCCAATATGGGTTTAAGAGGAATCATGGAGATTAGTGAGTAACCACCTTTTGAATTCATGGGTTAGGGAGATCAAGGGTGATTAGGTTAGTTCTAGGATGTTTTAGTGTAGATCATTCTTGTTCCTTGCTAGTAGAGTATTGATAACGCATCTTCTGAGTTGGCCACTCAAAAGTTGATAGATAGACATTTCCCACCCAAAAGGTGTTTGATGAAATGCCTGAGACAACTTTCCTAGGCTTTTAGTATACTTTGCCAAAGACATTTGTTGTTAAAGATGCTAAGATAGCTAATAGACTTGTTAGTAATGATTGCTTTCATATTATTCAACCAAAGACATTTGATGTTTGAGATATGTTAGCAAATGAGCATTCATCTAGACATAGAGCTTGCTTAGAATTGTGTCTAGGTTTGAGGTTGATAGTTTGATTGATCATTTGCCATCCTTAGTTCGATACTTGATCACCCAAGGTCTAATCCCTATGCCCATGAGTTCTCTCTTCCCTTAGTCAAGAAAGTATCATTCTGTTATTGCTTTCTAGTTTTAGTCATAGCTTAAAACTCATCTAAATCATTGGTTGCACTTAGATTAAGTGAGTACTTGCATTCTCAGTGCTTTGATA
This sequence comes from Brassica napus, assembly GCF_020379485.1. Lineage (NCBI taxonomy): Eukaryota > Viridiplantae > Streptophyta > Magnoliopsida > Brassicales > Brassicaceae > Brassica > Brassica napus. The sequence goes on along the minus strand of NC_063444.1, from coordinate 22,068,341 downwards.
TCCCTCAGAACTGGTTCGACAATCTTTTATACTACAACATTTGTCTTAGGAGCCTTGAAAACTCCTAACATCAAATTGGCGCCGTTGCCAAATTCTGAGCAGATTTAAACATTGAGATTTAGTCACTTGCTTGAGACTAAGTCATTTTATTTTGTTTTGTTATTGATTCTTCCTCTTCACCTACATTTAAGTTTCAGGTGTACGAACTTGAGGAGCAGGGGTCCATCAAACCTAGTTCCAATAGTAGCAGACATCAGAGCTTTAGAGAGGGAGTGTGCTAGAGCTACAAGAGAAGAAGAACACCAAGCACACTTGGATATTGATATGGCAGATCCACCGCAAGGGGCAGAACACCAACCTCGGGCAGCTCGACCCATTGGTGCTTATGACCGGCCCAACATTCATGGTCATAGACTGGGAATCCGAGCACCCGCTGTGGCAGCCAACAACTTTGAGGTCAAGTCAGGACTCCTCAACGTGATCGAGAACAACAAGTATCATGGCTTGGCTCTAGAGGACCCATTTGATCACTTGGATAGGTTCGACAGCTACTGTGGGTTGTCAAAAACCAATGGTGTGTCTGAGGATGCCTTGAAGCTGAAGTTATTCCCTTTCTCTTTGGGGGATAAGGCACGTCAGTGGGAGAAGTCTCTACCCAGCGACTCTATCGCTACTTGGGATGAGTGCAAGAGAGCATTCTTGGAGAAATTCTTCTCATCCTCAAGAACTGCTAAGCTGAGAAATGAGATCTCCAGTTTCCAACAGAAGAACTTGGAAGGATTCAGTGAAGCCTGGGAGAGATTCAAGGGCTACCAAGCTCAATGCCCACACCATGGTTTCTCTAAGGAGAGCTTGCTGAGCACATTCTACCGTGGTGCTCTTCCTAAGTACAGGGCCAGACTGGATACAGCTAGCAATGGGTTCTTCTTGGGGAGAACTGAGGAAGATGCAGAGGAGCTGGTTGACAACATGGTAAAGAGTGATGCAGTCTACAGTGGAGACCACGACAGAAGCAGTCGAACAGATGATAAGCAGACGAGGAAGGAGTTGAAAGCTCTACAGGATAAGATAGACATCCTCCTTGCTGATAAAGCCACACAAGAGCAGCTGCACTTTGTTGGTAACCCAAGCCAAGATACACCACCTGTTGTCCATGAGGTTGAGGGTTTGGAAGGTCAGGAAGAGCTGTGTTTCATCAACAACAATGGTAGCTGGTACAAAAAAGAGCCCAACTTTCAGTACAACAACTACCAACAGAAATCCTATCCCAACAACCAACAGAGTGGTTATCCGCCTCGAAACAACCAGCAAGGCAGCTATCAACCTCAGCAAAACCCCTCATCTGGTTCCTCTGCTCCTCAAGAGAGCAGCACTGACACCCTGCTGAAACAAATCTTGGAGTCTCAGACTAGAAGTGAGAAGCATGTTGGTTATGAGTTGAAAAAACCTTCATTCCAAGATTGATGGGAGCTACAATGAGCTCAACAACAAGTTCTCACATCTTGCTTCTACAGTCAAGAATTTAGAGAATCAGTTTGCTTCCATGAACACTCACCAGACTCGCCAACAAGGATCTCTACCTGGAAAATCTGACCAACACCCCAAGGATGCCAAAGCTGTCACCCTTAGGAGTGGTAAGCAGTTACCTCCTACAACCCTCACCAGGGATGCTGAGAAACTAGGTGAGGAGGTGGCCATCAACTTAGATGATGAAGTGGTGATTGTTGATGAAAAAATCAATGATGAAATCTTGGAGAAGATTGTGGAAGCCAAGGGTAAAAGAAAGGTTGGGGAAGAAAAGAAAACAGTGAAGGATGGTGAAGTTCTTGCTCCAGCAAGTGAGAATTCTTTTGTTCCTCCTCCCTATGAACCCAAACTACCATTCCCTGGTAGATTCAAGAGGCAGCTGCTAGAGAAGTACAAGGATTTGTTTGACAAGCAAATGAGTGAAGCTCAGGTTGCAATTCCCATCATCGATGCTTTCATGTCGATTCCTCAATACAACAAGTTCCTGAAAGATGTTGTAGCTGCAAAGAAGAAGGAAATGGAAAGCATGATGATTCTTACCCATGAGTGCAGTGCCATCATCCAGAGGCTTGATGTTCCAGAGAAGTTAGAGGATCTAGGATGCTTCACACTACCTTGTGCTCTTGGACCTATGGTATTTGAGAAATGTCTCTGCGATTTGGGAGCTAGTGTCAGCGTGATGCCTTTGTCTGTTGCAAAGAAGCTTGGATTCACTCAGTACAAGAAGTGTAAACTCTCTCTGGTGTTAGCTGATCGTTCAGTGAAGTACCCTGTGGGCATCTTAGAGGACCTACCTGTGAAGATTGGAAGGTATGAGATACCTACAGATTTTGTGGTGCTTGAGATGGGTGAGGAGGCTCACGACCCATTGATTCTTAGAAGGCCATTTTTAGCTACAGCAGGAGCAATTGTTAAGGTGAAAGAGGGCACGATTGATCTCCATTTGGGTAAAGGGCATGTTCTCCACTTTGACATCAAGGAGAAAATGAAGAAACCAACTGTGTTCGGGCAAGCCTTCTACATTGAAGAGATGGGCACTCTTACTGATGAGCACCTTGAAGAGTTACCACCTGAGGACGACGAGGAGGGAGCATCTCCCTCTACTCATTCTCCATAGAAGGTAACCCACTACTTTCCCTTGTATATACCATTTCGTTTTTGCATATTAGTTTTCTCTTTTTGGGTATCTCTCTCTCCTTGACAACACAGAGACTGTGTCATTTAAGTTTGGGGGAGGTACCAAGTATTTGATCACGTTTGCTTTGATGATTTTGAGTCTCATGCATTGCATTATACATATATATTTGCATAAAAAAAAATATTCATTTAGTTTGCATCATTGGCATTTCTAGGAGAGTCTAGAGCATATAGGTTGCATTTACTTGCATTGGGAGCAATGATTTGAAATGCCTTGTAAAGAACATTACTTTGCACCTGAATAGCTTATGCACCTCTCAAAAACACTTGTATGCTTCGAGCCTTGAAGACTCTTCCTGAAACTTGTTGATTGCTGAAACTCAGTCTTTGAAGCCAACTACAACCTTATTTGAACTGAACGAACTTAATACTTTTTGCTCATGGTCCCTTGTGTACTGAGTCATGGCTATACACACTTGAGTTGTCACATCCTTTATGCTAATCTTATTTTGACAAACTCTAGTGGTAGACCACTCCCAAAACCTTTCCCTTCTTTTAAGCTTTCATTGTTTGATGAGTGAGGCCTTCTTCGGAAAGTCTTACATGTGCATAATGTTGAGAGTATCGGGAACGACAATGCTTGATCTTCATTCTTGCTAGATTGGGCACTCTATTGTCTAGCTATAGGTGGGGGGTGAGAGTTGTGATTATTATTTGGGAGCAATGAAAAAGGAAAAGAAGTGACTCTTTGTGTTTACGTGAATTGTCTTATTGGGATAAGTAGAAAAACCTCTAGCTCAAGTTATGAAAAGTCTTGGCCCCCATCTAAAAATAAAAAAATAAAAATAAAATAAAATAAAATAAAATAAAATATAAAAAGAAAAGAAAAAGAAAGAAAAATGGGGCTAGCAAAATTGTTAGGAGCTAAGTAATGTTTTGAGGTTGTGGAAAATCCCTTGTAGATTTCAAAGAGAAGGAGTTAAAGTTTTTTAGGATCTTTTGGTGAGAGATGTGAGTTGGGTTTGACATTTGGGAATGATTGTGTAATTGTATGATTAGGAAAAGGGTAGAACAATGGAGATTGAGCATTGTGCAATGTCAAGGCTACTTGTTTTGAGAGTAAACCACATTAAAAGATCATGGATTTTGAACCTCATGACCCACTTGAATAAAAGCTTTCCCTTACTCAACCAAATGATTTGCACCAATTGACCATTTGCAAGAATTCACTTGATGCTATGCTTAATGAACTTGAGAGTTGGCTGATTTGCATGTGTGAATGCATGATGATGAGTGTAGGTATGAAAAGAGTTGAATAGGCCTAGAGAAGCTAGAGTATAATAAGAGAGGGTATACTAATGCTGAATTTAGATGTTGATTTGAGTGCTTTGTGTGTTTCTTTTGGCTATGAGCTCTCACCTTCAAACCTCTCTCCCTATGAGTTCTAGAAAGTTCACTTGTGGACAAGTAAAAGAACAAGTTTGGGGGAGTTGATATCTTGCATATTTCCATTATCTTATCCATTCGTCCATGTGCATTTTGATCATATAGACTAGGATTTAGCCATGTTTAGGTTGGATTTTTTGTATACATGAGTCTCTATTAGGTACTGGAGTACCACATGAGGTTATTGGAGACATTCGAGTGCATTTGGAGCTCAAAAGAGGTGAAAAGGTGACCATTGGACGAACCGAGCATGGGAGCGACCTCCCGGAGCGACATCACGAAGTCGCTGTGTCCCACTTCTCAGAGCGACCTTCCTAAAGCGACGCCATGAAGTCGCTCGCGTTCTCGTTACTCCGAACAGTCTTAGATGACCCTGGAGCGACCTCTCAGAGCGACCTACCAAGGTCGCTCCCGATCCAGAGCGACCCGTTGGAGCGACACACCAAAGTCGCTCGGGACCTCTCACCCGGAGACACCAAAAATCGGCCCTGGAGCGACTTTCCGGAGAGACACCTGCAAGTCGCTCCGCGTTATTTTGCAGCCGAAAATCATGATTTCTCAAGGACCTTTTTGCAATTTATTTTGGACGTTTTACATTTCAAAAACCTATGTTTTAAACATCTTTGGTAGCCACCAGGCAGATTATCTTTTGATCTATTGAGAAATACACAAAAACTCTCTTGAGAAGTTCATCTCTTGGATTTTGATTGTTATGTTCTTGTGTTCTTGTTGATTTCTTATCTATTTCTCTACATGATTAATCTGAAATCCAATATGGGTTTAAGAGGAATCATGGAGATTAGTGAGTAATCACCTTTTGAATTCATGGGTTAGGGAGATCAAGGGTGATTAGGTTAGTTCTAGGATGTTTTAGTGTAGATCATTCTTGTTCCTTGCTAGTAGAGTATTGATAACGCATCTTCTGAGTTGGCCACTCAAAAGTTGATCAATAGACATTTCCCACCCAAAAGGTGTTTGATGAAATGCCTGAGACAACTCTCCTAGGCTTTTAGTATACTTTGCCAAAGACATTTGTTGTTAAAGATGCTAAGATAGCTAATAGACTTGTTAGTAATGATTGCTTTCATATTATTCAACCAAAGACATTTGATGTTTGAGATATGTTAGCAAATGAGCATTCATCTAGACATAGAGCTTGCTTAGAATTGTGTCTAGGCTTGAGGTTGATAGTTTGATTGATCATTTGCCATCCTTAATTCGATACTTGATCACCCAAGGTCTAATCTCTATGCCCATGAGTTCTCTTTTCCCTTAGTCAAGAAAGTATCATTCTGTTATTGCTTTCTAGTTTTAGTCATAGCTTAAAACTCATCTAAATCATTGGTTGCACTTAGATTAAGTGAGTACTTGCATTCTCAGTGCTTTGATATCCCTCAGAACTGGTTCGACAATCTTTTATACTACAACATTTGTCTTAGGAGCCTTGAAAACTCCTAACATCAGCGGGTTATGCTCTAATAAAATTGATATTGGACTTAGTTAAGATAATAAGGTTTCATACATGTATTACTCGAAAATGAGAAGAGCATAAAATTGAAATGGCAGATACAAAATTAAGGTTTTTCAAAGGAAACCTTAGACATGACCATGAATAAAGATCAGGTACCTGAAAATAATAAGATCTAAATGCATTATGTCATGTCTGGATTATAAATGGAACCGGTAAAATAATATCGACGTCGATGATGATACAATATTTGAATACAAAAGCGCTTGACAAAAGCGAGGATCATGAAACCAATGTCTATCATAGAGTGCACTCAGAGAAATTACTCAGAGAAATTGATTAAGCAAATTGATAATGCTATAAGACGTGGTATATGAAATCTCTTAAGAGAAGAGATATAATCAAACCAGTTGGACATAAGTAAGTCTTTGGGGGGAAAACAAAATAAGAATGGCGAAATTGCATAAGGTTCTCACAAAGACCTGAAATCAATTATAAAAGAGACATACTCCTATGTGGTGGATGCAACGACATTCTGATTCCTTATAAGTCTGGCAAATAAAATACATATCTATATGGTCCACTCGATAACGAAATTTATGTGAAAGTTTCAGAGGGTATCAAACTACCGAACACATCAAGTTCTCGAGAACAATATTGAATATCTTTATGTGAACGACTTGAATATCCTAGGAACCTTTGGAGAAATTTCCCAAAGATAGAATACATCAAGAAAGAATTCGAATTCAACATGAAAGGTTTTGGGAAAACAAGATTATATATTGGATTATACATTGAGCACCTTGAAAAGAAAATCCTTATGCATAACATACATAGATAACGTTCTCAAGAAGGTTGATATGGACTAAGCTTACGAATTGACAAGTCCCATAATTATAAGGTTCCTCAGTTTAGATAAGATAATTTCGCCCCTAATGAAGAAAATGAGGAGATCCTTGGTCCCGAAATGTCATGTCTAAGTGCCATAAAGTTTTGACGGATTTGGTGAGCCATACAAGGCTAGATAAATAATTTGTCGTAATCTATTAGCTAGATATAGCTCATGATCGATCCAAAGGCACTAGAACGGGATTATACATATTTTTGTTACCTACAAGGAACTAAAGACTTGGGTCCATTTGATACTAACCTACCCGAAGAAGGGTAAATTATATTGGTGATACAGGTTGTTTGTTCGTCCAAGTTCACTCAGACGAGGATTTGGTGGATCTAATTACTAAGGCGTTACTGACATCCAGAGATGTACTCAACAGGGGGAGTAATACGTGTTGTACTCTTTTTCCTTCACCATGGTTTTATCCCATAGGGTTTTCCTAGTAAAGATTTTATGAAGCAACATCCAAAGCGTATTACAAACCAGTTCGGAAATGGTCTTCTAAAAAAGAGTGTTATAAACCAAGGTCTGGTGGAAACTCATATTCTTATGTTATTGTATTTCATATTGTATTAGTATTTCATACTTATGTAATTCCTTGTATAAAAAACTCCTTATTGTCTAATAAAAATACAGACTTTCCCGTTATTTACGTAACACTTACATACATTTCGTATATTTTTGCATAACTAATTATCATGACATGGTGCTGGTTTATTTACAAGCCCGGCAGGTTCTCGAAAGAGAGCGTACACAAACATAATTGCAATTAAACGGATAGTAAGGGTCACAGATCACACAATACTGCATCAAAGTTTTGTCATCAACACTAGTGCCTTCATTCTTTTCTTCTTCCGGCTTACCTGAGCCCGGCCGTGGCACAATCTTCTTCAACAGGCAGCGTTTAAATAAAACTTAACTTCGTAGGGCTGAGGATTCAAGAATCATTTCTTGTAATTCACTGGCACATCGTCGTCATCTTCTTCAAGATCACTGAACGTTACATCTTCATCCTCATCCACAACATGTTTGGTTGCTACGGTGGAGCTAACAGTTCCGGCATTATCTTCATCCTTCAACCAGTCATCAACATCATCATCATCATCATCATCATCGACTTGAACGACTCTAGGTGAAGATCCAGTGACTGGCTTGTTCTCGATTGGGTGCTTTTCCGTCTCAACCTCAGATGTCTCACTCGAATGTATTGTTTCGACAGAGATGGTCTTGACTGGCTCTGATGAAGACACAGTAAGTGGTTCCTCATTGGCATTAGCAGTTCCTGTATCACCACTAGTCTCTGGCAGCACTACTGCAGCTTTGTTTCTCTTATGCAGCAGCTCATGAGATAACAATGCTCTTGATTCAAGCACCTTTATTGAAAAAGGAAAAATACAATGATTCACATCAGAAAAGTCTCACAACTCTTTTCTCAATTATTAGTTATACATATAACATTCCCTAAACTTTGCAAACCTAACTCAAATGATACTATTAAAGTTTATTATCAGCCCTGAGAATCTTCCATTGAAACATAAGCTCCAATAAAAATCAGATTAGCTTCAAAACTTGAAAACAGATGAAAAGAGAGAGTGGAGTAAGAGAATCAAGCATACCTGAGGAGTAGAGAGAAGCAAGGCATCATGCTTGCTGAACTTAGGATGCATAAGTACAAAGTAAATCCTCCAGAAGCAATACTCGCTCATGTACGCTGGGCAAAGCTCGATCCGCAAAACAGCTAGACCCGTTGCAACCCTTTCCACAGCCAGCGCGTGCTCATACTGAGCATCAGTCATCTCAAAGTCTGCAAACGATTGAGAAGAATTAGACGCTTAAACACATGATCAATACCAGAATGAATATAAACGATAACTCCAGCCAGCCAAGAGATCATAGCAAACAACTTAGGGTATAGACTCAAGATATAACACATCACACAACTCTTCTATAGATTCCAATTGCTACAATGCACTTAAGAGAACGTCTGATTACAATATACAATGTGAAGCAAATCGAAAACGTACCATCGAAGTTATTATCCTCTTCAGGGAAGGGGAAATCAAGCCACGTCTCAGGATGCAGAGCAAGATCCCTCGCGAACCCAACTACTTCCTCCGTCACACCAATCACATCTCCAACACCATCACGCTCTTCCGAATCCCCTCCTTGCCAGAAACTCGAAGCCATCTTCGTAATCTCCGATACAGGCAAGTTCCCCGAGAGCTTCGAGATCCCGGTCTTGAACCTACCTCCGATCTCCACGAAATCGCTCCTCATCCCAGCCATCAGATCCTCGTCCCCCTCCGCGAGATCCGACGACTTCCGTGTCTCCTCATCCGTCGGATCGGAGGAAGAAGGCGGTGGTGCGAGGAACGAGGCGACACCCCATAGCTGACTTCTAAAGGTCTTTGTGAGTTCGGAGATGTCTTCCTTCACGCCTCGTGGTGACTGCGATTTCAACGCCGACGGTGAAGACGGCTTATCGGAACCGGGATCTTCAATCGTTTCTTTCTCGTCTTCTTCTTCTTCGTCGATCTTCAGAGAATTCGCAATGGATCTGGCTAACCACGCCATGTTTTCTGGATCTCTCTCTCTCTCTCTCTCTCTCTCTATAATCTCATCGCGACCGTAAACTAACCTCATTGACGACGCCAAATCAATCTTGATCTAAATGGGCTTTCTTACAGAAGCCCACTAAATTCATGTTCCGTCATTTCACAAAAATATCTTAAAATTCTATTAAAAATGTTTTAAACTGTGAAACACTTAAATTTTCTCTACTAAAATTAATATATGTATTTAACTTTTCTTCTAAAATTAAAATATGTATTTAATATTTCTATATGGACTAAATCAATCACTGGTATAAAAAAAAAGATTGATTCATTCTTCATATTGAAAGGATGCATGAGAAATAAATGCGATACAGTAATATATATTCAAGAACATGGGAAGTAGTGGAGGGTCGGTAACTCGGTGTGGGCTTGAGTTCTTTGAATCAGGTGTTCCTACTACGGGTATGAATGATGCAATGCTGGTCTTAATACCGAAGGTCCTCAAGCCAGAAAGAATCATGCAATTCCGACCAATCAGTTTATGTAATGTCTTGTTCAAGGTAATAACTAAAGTGATGGTGTTGAGATTGAAGAAACTTATGCCCAAGCTTATTGGTCCAGCGCAAGTCAGCTTCATCCCAGGCCGGCTTAGTACAGACAATATTGTTGTGGTCCAGGAAGCGGTTCACTCAATGAGGAAAAAGAAAGGACGCAGAGGTTGGATGCTGCTCAAGTTGGATCTCGAGAAAGCATATGACCGAATCAGGTGGGATTTCCTAGAGGATACTATTTACGCAGCAAAACTACCCGGGATATGGATTCAATGGATCATGCCGTGCGTGACAAACCCGGGAATGAGTCTATTGTGGAATGGAGAGAGGACAGAAGCTTTTACACCTCAACGTGGACTTCGGCAGGGCGATCTTTTGTCACCATACTTATTTGTATTATGCATGGAGCGCTTGTGCCATCAAATTGATCTTTCTGTGGCCAAGAAGGAGTGGAAACCAATCAGTCTATCTAAGGGTGGACCAGCTTTATCCCATGTTTGTTTTGCGGATGATCTGATCTTGTTTGCTGAGGCCTCAATCTCACAAATTTGGGTGATTAGGAAGGTGCTAGAGAGATTTTGTGTAGCTTCTGGGCAGAAAGTAAGTCTTGAGAAATCTTTGATTTTCTTCTCTGCAAATGTTCATTGGGACTTAGCGAATTCCATAAGTACTGAGAGTGGAATCAGAGGAACAAAAGAGTTGGGAAAGTACTTGGGCATGCCGGTGTTGCAAAAAAGAATTAATAAAGAGACGTTTGGGGAAGTAATTGAGAGAGTGTCGTCTAAACTTGCGGGATGGAAAAGGAGATTCTTGAGCTTGGCAGGGAGGATCACGCTTACAAAGTCTGTTCTCGCATCGATTCTAGTACATACGATGAGTACCATCGCTCTGCCGATATCTACTTTGGATCAACTTGATAAAATTGCTCGGTCGTTTATTTGGGGGAGCAGTGAGGGAAACAGGAAACAACATCTGGTCTCTTGGGGAAAAATCTTTAAACCTAAGAGTGAAGGTGGGCTGGGGATAAGGTTAGCTAAAGAAATGAATATTGCTCTACTAGAAAAGCTAAGCTGGAGGTTGCTGAACACACAGGATGGCCCATGGGTTAAGATTCTGCGAAAAAATTTCGAGTTGGCGAGTTGGATGATTTATCTTGGTTAAGCGTTAAAGGAACTTGGTCACCAACATGGAGAAGTTTGGTATTGGGGCTGCGTGAGGTTGTTGTCCCGAGTTTGGCTTGGGTTCTTGGTGATGGTCGTCGAGTACGTTTTTGGAAGGATAATTGGTTGTTGAATGAGCCACTATCTGAGTTGAGTACAGTGGATATTCCGGAAGAGATGGTGGAGGTACGAGCTCGGGATCTTTGGCAAACTGGGGCTGGTTGGCAAATGCATATAATAGAACCGTATATGTCAATGCCAACGTCTAAGGTTGGCTTCAGTGGTGATTGATGATGTTACGGGTGCAAGGGATAGAATGTCGTGGGGAGGGAGCAAGGATGGTTTATTTTCTGTGAACTCAGTTTATGCTTTCTTAACCAGGGATGCGGAGCCAAGACCTAATATGGAAGCCTTATATCAGCGGGTTTGGCGTGTCACTACTTCAGAACGTGTACGAGTCTTCCTATGGCTGGTAACTCATCAGGTGATCATGACAAACATGGAACGGAAACGCAGACATTTGAGTGAGAATAGTATATGTCCATTGTGTAAGGGGGGAGAAGAAACCATTCTTCATGTTCTTCGAGACTGTCTGGCAGCTGCGGGGTTATGGGCGCGATTTTTTCCTCTAAGCAGACAACAACAGTTCTTTGACCAACCTCTCCTAGAATGGCTTTATGACAACCTTGCAAGGAATAGACCAGGATTGGGGGAGCTATGGCCAACGCTGTTTTCTCTGACTGTTTGGTGGTGCTGGAAATGGAGATGTGGGTATGTTTTTGGAGAGGAAGGAAAATGTCGAGACAGGGTGCAGTTCCTTCAGGATAAGGCTCGGGAGGTGATAGAAGCAAATGTAAAACTAAAGGAACATGGGCAGAGCCGGGAACGTGTGGAGAAGCAGATCTCATGGAATCGACCAACAAATGGCTGGTTCAAACTGAACACGGATGGAGCATCTAGAGGTAACCCGGGACTTGCTACGGCGGGTGGGGCTATTCGCGATGAGTATGGAGAATGGAATGGGGGTTTTGCAATAAACATAGGCATCTGTTCAGCCCCTTTGGCGGAGTTGTGGGGAGTATACTATGGCTTGTGTATAGCATGGGACCGTGGGATTCGTCGGTTGGAGTTAGAGGTTGATTCGGAGAGTGTGGCGGGTTTTCTTCAGACAGGGATCCATGATTCTCATCCCCTGTCGTTCCTAGTACGTCTGTGCTATGGCTTCATATCAAGAGACTGGTTAGTCAAAATTTCTCATGTGTATAGGAAGGCTAATTATCTGGCGGATGGATTAGCTAACTATGCGTTTTCTCTATCGTTTGGGTTACATTTCTTTGAAGATGTCCCAGATTGTGTTGCTTATGTTTTGTTGGAGGACTTTCAGGGGGTATCTAGATCTCGGCAAATTTGCATGTAATGAGTTTTTTATTTGAATAAAGAGTAGGAGACTCATGTCTCCTGCACCCTACGAAAAAAAAAAAGAACATGTGGGAGAGATCATGGTGATTAGCCTATATGTGATACTTTCATTATTACATGAAACAATGAAAGCGTGATTCAAAAGTTCAAAAATTGAAAAGGACCTTTTAGATAACAAACTTGGAAAAATAAGTACTTCTTTGGTTTTGAGATTGTTTGCACAAGAGAAGGATTGTTCCTAATTCAAAATATGCAAGACAATTATTAGATAAGTTTGGAATGAACAACTATAAGTGTTTATACACCACTTACACTCTTTGGAAAGGATCAAGATGAGATAGTATAACTTAGAGATCCAACGTTATATTGCAGCACATTAGGAACAGTAGGAAGCCTTTTGTAGTTAGCATCATCTAGACCAGCCCTTATTTTTTTCTGGCTCTTACTTGTTTAGGAGTTTATCTAAACCAAGAGATCCCAACGTACAAAAAGCAAGGAGAGTTCTGAAATACATCAAGGAACAATAGATAACATTCTAAACCATCCATGAGCCTTTTAACCGAATACCAAACAAAAAAATCGAAACAGAAACTTAACTGATATTCACAAACATCTCAACAATTTGTAAATCTAGAATTAAAAAAAAATCTGAACTTGAACCTAACTGAGAACCAAATGAGTACTTCAATATTTAAAATACAGTTTATATATCTAAAAATATTAAGTTTGAAAAACTCAAATATTCAAAAATACTATTTATAAATTAAACTACTTGAAAAACTGAATATACAAATATGTTTTATCTGGAATATTTAAAATTATTTGAATTACCCAAAAGATTCGAATTGCCCAGATATTTTTATCCGGAAGATTAAAAATTATATTACCTGCTAGATATTTATATCCTAACATATTTATTCCAAAACCCCGAATTACTCAATTTTTTGTTTGTTCCTCACCATGTCCCTTACCTTACCTAAGCCAATTGAATGTAATCAAATTATAAAATTGAAACCAAATTGGACTTACAATTTCTTGGATTTTAGCTGGTTCTTAACACTGTTACCCAAGCTGAAAAAAAAAAAAAAAACCAAGCCAAATTTTATAAATAAACAAACAGAATTCCTATATCTCTAGAATTGGAGAACTGGGAAAAAAAAAAGAATTGAAATGTGGAGCACTACAAGCGTAGAATAAAATAAAATTTACAAAATTCAGCTATCTGGTTTTTTTTATTCGGGTTGGTCATGTTGTAAAGATAATATGTGGAGCACTACAAGCGTAGAATAAAATAAAATTAGTAGAATAAAATTGGACGAAATAAAATGAATGGAATTGGTTAGAAAAATGGAATATGTTCATTCCACTCATCCTTTATCCAAATTGTAGAAGAATGTTTAGGAATGTTTGTCTTCATATGCATCTTTTGAATGTGGAATTAATCAAATGAATATTCAAGTCTTTTCAAGTTAGATGATAAAAATTATGAAATTAATGAAATAAGTCAATCCACATTTTACTTACCAAAAAATAAGTTGCAGTCTAAATTGTTTAACATTGGGTGTGCAATGTTTACATAGCAGATACAATTTCTCAATATATAGTAGAGGCAATAGAAGCCAATCAATTCAATAACACACCATGCTGATTGGCTCAAATGAATGCTTACAATGAAGTCATAATCAACTGAGACTAAGGTGAAACAAAGAAAAAAAAATCTGATTTGGGATCATTTAGAGAAAATGAAAAATCGTGGAAATGGAAAAGAATGAAAATGACATGATGAAGGAGAAATCAACTGATTTCCAGAAGACTTTGCATGACAAAACTATATTAATCCGGACATGATCGAAAAAGAAGACTGAATTGATCGGAAAGATTTATATCTGAATTGAGCCGTGAAAGCCCAAAAACAAGCTTCGAGGACCTGAAGATTAAACCCTAGAACATAACCACATAATTAAGAACATAAGTAGTGAAATAGAGTTTAATATTCTAATATGAATTGAATAAAATCTAGCAACACAAGAGTCCTCTCTCCGCTATTCTGATCAGTATGATTTCATTACAATACATCAATATGAATGTGTCTTAACTTAAGCATCCACAATGGTTGGTTTCATTTTCATCTTCAAAAGTTCACTTTATTCAAAACGAAGAAAAAAGTGAAACAACATTTCCTCTAATAGTTTGCTTCATTTTCTCTCTTCAAAAAAATAATCTAAATATATTTCATCTCCACTCTAATATATTATATCTACACTTATCATTAATTATTGATAACACATTATAATTTTTCAAGTTCACTATTTTACCCAACTATTTTTTTTAACAATAATCCAACACAATTACTACTTAATATAAATTAAACATTGTCACATAATGAGATTAGTACACAAACTTAAATAAATAAACAAAAAACATTAAAGTTTATTAAAAACATGAAATATACATTTTTGTACAAGTGATCAACCAAAGTGTTCCAAAAAACATACTTATTTATCTTACATTCTTGTAAACTGAGTTAAAAGTTCTTTAAAGTGAATATTTTCATGTTTGCTGATTAGATGAAAATAATAATAGGAACTTTAAAATCAATTGGGTGATTTCAAATTTGAATAATAATGTCCATTGCTTCATTTTTAAGCAAGAAATGAGTGATGTCTAGTTGAGTAGTTTCTCCTTCCCGGTGTAGATCGTATCTTCGAACGTGTCATGTGATACCATTTCAATAAGAAAATACAGCTTCTTGATTGGAATCAACGGAAACATAAGTTTTTTTTTGATAAACCTTATTGGCTGATCCGGTCGGCTTCGGGAGGAGCGCACTTAGTGCTACAGAGTGGACTGGCTACCACACTGTCTGATCCGAGTTTGGAATACCTTTCGACTAATGCCAAGGGGTGAACCGATCATCTGTTACGATCAAGCTTGTAACCCACTTGGACCGAAACCCAAGCCCAGACTGGCCAAGTGATGATAATCTAGTTCCTAAGGAAAATCAGACTCATGATTTATGGTGGTACACACCAAGCCCTAAAAGATTATCACTAGGCTACCACCACTTGGTTTACAGAAACATAAAGTTTACAAGTATAAATGATATATCATAAAAGCATTCACTAAAATATGGACGAAAAAGGATCCACTATAAGCGTAAGAAAACATGAATGATCCGTATGAACAAATTAAGATCGAATATGTAATTTCTTGATCCACCAAAATTTTGTTTTCTCATCTACCAATCTCAAATAACTAAGAGTTTTTTTACCAAAAATAAAATAATAATTAAAAGTGACAAATGTAATAAGATTAAACCGCGTCGAGAGTGTGTGCCAGAGAGATGTCTTAACACAAAATCTATGAAAATTTTAAAATGAAAATTATGAATATCTAATAACATAGTATCAAAACATGTGTCGTTGTTTTAAATGATAATTTTCTATTTAGATATCAAACTTAGTTACATAATAAATTATATGAATTAGAAGACATGTTGCAATCTGGTCTGAGCATGAATTGGATATTTGGAATTTTAAAGATATTTGTGATCCGATTTGTTTTTTTTAGATCAGTACTTTTAATATTCAGTTTATATATACATCATCTTGATATTCAGTGTTCTGATGTTCTTGCGTTCTTGTGATTTTTAAAAACTTTCAAATGATTGTATAGTGTTTTGGTTTAAATTTTTAGTTAAAATAAAATAATAATAAATCTCATGCTTTTAAGTAAGATTTTAGAATTCTTAACCAAAATCATATTCAAATTTTCAATTCATCTAATAATCAAAAATCCGTTTGGATATTTTATCTTTCTGAGTTCTGTTTAGTACTTCTTTTTTAGGTTGATTCGGTTCGGATCTTTGGATCCATATCTCATAGTCCATACAAAAGCTCTCACATCAACATTGTGATATACATCAAAACAAATATTCGCTTAGCCTTGTTTGCGAAACAGACAACCGATCTAAGCCAAGCATGTGTGTTTTAGGGCAATGAATAGATGAGTAAATAGTTAAACCGAGAATGTGTACCCAAGGCCCATGCCTAGTCGAGACGAAAGCTCTCACATCAAAACTGTGATATACACTAAAACCCAGGGATTTGCTCACTCTGGTTTACGAAACAAACAGACAACCGATCTAAGCCAAGCATGTGATTTTGGGGCAATGAATAGCTAAGTAAATAGTTGAATGTTTCACTTGTCAAATCCCACTATCTTTTCAATTGTTCATGAAAACAGTGAATAGGTAAGAGACCAATGTATGGGGACTTCTGGTCTCCACCACAACTTCCACTCTACTTATTAGACAAGAATCAGATTCACATTGTACTGTACTTTGAGATGTGACTCCATGGAAACAACAGTGTTTTGATATTCAAGAATCACTATTTTTTTGTACTTTTTTCAACATTGTAAGACAACAAGGGAGGTCGCGGAACAAAGATGAACTAATAATGAGCAATAAAGACATTTTTCTAATTTCTAAAATTAAGAAAATGTAACAGAAAAACATTGAATGAAGAAAAGAGATTCAAAAAGCTTAAAGATTACACAAGCTCCAGGTCAAAAGATTTTGCTTCTTTCTTCTTTTTTTTTTTTCTGTTTTGAGTGGCCAAAAAGCAAAACAACCTCTTACAAGGACCCAAGTAGTGAGGGGAAGTAACAACACTAAATGTAATCAAAGGCAGTAACTTTACACAGATTTGCTAACCCCCATTGTTTATTGCAAACGGAACCATCATTAAACCGTCACATACCCATACTCATACTCCTAACCAACAAAGTAGCTTTGTCTTCACCTGTGTTTCCATCTGCAGATTGCTTGCTCTCTCCTTTGAATTGTTATCGTCATACCAATAGCTGAATCTTCAAACTCTCCATCTTATGTATATACATCAGGGCATGGGGCAGATTCTCAACTCATCTCGCATATACTGCTCCATTGAAATCATCATCAGTGCCAAAGATATAAACTTTATGCTATTGGATTGTCCTTGTGAGTTTGCATTTGGAAATAAACATGGTGTCTGAATAATGTAGACTACACAGCTTGAGTAGCTCGGCTGACCGCTGCTTCAACGCCGGATCACACCCGCTCTGAATCACGAGCAACAGCTTTGCAGCAAGACCCACCTCAACAGCAAGAGGCGAACATTCCTCGGGAGCTAACTTACAGACAGACCAAAGAATCGACAGAGCGTAGTTAGTGCAACTCTCAGTAACCCTCATCAGTACCTTAACGGTGTAAGGAATGGTGTTTGCCGAGTCTTTGACAGCGACTCGTCCTTCCATGTCTGAACACAAAGCATCAAGCACAAACAGAGCTGATTCCAGACAATCGGGGTCTAAAGACGGTAAGATGTCGACTAATTGAGGCACTGCACCGACTCTAACCATCAAGCTTCGAACTTGCTTATGAGCAGAGATCGGTTTGAGCAAACCAAGTGCGGGTGACACTCCGTTTCTGTGTCTTTTATCCTTAACCAATCTAATTAACCCGACAAGCAAACTATGACTCGAGACCAGCTCTGGTCTAAACCCTTTCTCTTCCACCAACCCTCTTATCAACCTAACGCAATTGACTTTAGTTTCGTTCGATCCATCATTCAACATATCGACGATCAAAGAAACCTTCGCAGGCTGCATCAACCCCGACTTGGAATCCGAATCAAGATCAAGACTCACGAGAATGGCAACAACCTCAGATCCAACCGCGTGAGAAGTGAAAGGTCCCAAAAGAGAAGAGATGACAGAGACGCCTCCTTCTTCGACAACAGTCTTCCTCGCCATGAGATGAGCCACGACGATCTGCTTAAGCTCGCTCAAGGCGTGAACCCTAGCTTGCCCTTTAGCTTTCTTCAGCGTCCCCAGAACCTCGATGGCTCGTCCTTGAACATCCTCGGAGCGTTTCTTCATCAACACGTACTTCTGAGAGAACCAAGTGTAGATCAAATGGTGAAGCGTTCTGTTAGGAGTCACGGCGTCGTCCCAAAGCTCCTGCATTGTGGTGGGACAAGTCAAGTGGCCGAGGCTGAACCATTTGTGGATGTTGGACCTCTCGTAGGTCTGGCCTGTGCACAAGGTCACGGGATCTTGCATCGGCTCGAGGGAGATTGGGCAGATGAAAACAGAGGGTATGTCTTGTAAATCTAGCTCCTTTATCATGGTTTTCAGATCTATCTTCTCATCCACAACTCCTCCACCGCCGTTAACTCCGCCGAGGAGTCCGTCTTTCACCGCCGTGTCCAGATCTAAGACTTGCCCATCGCCACCGCCTTCGAATCCAACTAACCCGTCTCTCTTCAACGGCTGAAACATCGGCATTTTTAACCAATAATCTAAAGAAAAAGAATTACAGAATCTCTCTCTCTCTCTAACTATCAATTTCGTGCAACATTGATGGTAAACAAAAGGAGAGCTAAAAGACAGAACAGAAACGCATGTCTTAATCTCACAAAGACACAATCTTTCCTTCTTCTTCCTCTCTTTCCCTTTATTCAACGGTCAAAAAGAAAGGTTTCATTCAATTATAGTTTTAATAATTCAACATCATAAACATATGATTGAAGCCCAAAAAGAACCAGAAAAAATGAGAAATCATGAAGAATGAGAAGAAAGAGAGAGAGAGAGAGAGTTGAGTACAACCAAATCTGGTTTGCACTTTGCAACCAGAAGATCTCAGAAGGTTATTAAGAAAAAAAAGAGAATTTGAGAGAACCCAGATGACGAATTTGTGAGAATGACGAAGAAGAAACAAGTACCCTCTTCTTTGTTTTCTTCTCTCTTACCCTCTTCTGTGAGTAGTAGTAGTAGTGAGTGATTGTCTTTGTCTTTGTTTTTGTTTTCTTCAGAAAATAAAATAGAGAAACAAAAGAGAGAAAAAAAAAAGATTTCTTGAAAGATTCGGGTTGAAAAATTGAAAAACAAATAAAGATAAGGTGACCGGTGAAATCACTGGGTATAGCCGGTTACTTTAGTCCTCTCGACTCGCGCACCACACGTGCAAGCTCCACCACATGCTCCCACCTCTCTCGCTTTCATTATTTTTTTACTTTCTTTTACCATGGAAAAACTCAGCTGCTAACTTTTAGATTCCCAGTTTTGTCCCTAGAAAATTACCTCATTAGTACGATAGTCCCTCTGTTACATATTAAGTGTAACTTTACCTCATTTTTCTTGTTTCATAAAGAGTGTTATTCTACAATATCCATGTAATTTATACAATTTTTCAACTTACAATTAATTAAAAAATACATTGATTTTATAAATAAATCGATTTATCTAAAATACTATTGGTTAAATATGTGATATTAATGAATTTCTTAATATGTGTGAAAAGTGTTTAAGTGACACTCTTTGTTAAACAGAGAGAGTACTAAATATTTTTATTAAAATTTAAAATAAAATTATATATTCCCTATGTAACAAATGTTTTTATTTTTGTTTCAAAAATAATTAAATTTTCAATTTTTAAATAAAAATTTAATGTCATTTGACATTTATAACCATATACATAATAAACATATATTTTATAAGTTTAATAAGTTTTATTTAATAATATTTTTAGCAAATCAAATATTATATAAAGATTTGTATATTCTTGATGTGTATATTATTAGCTTTTTAATTAATTTAAAATAAAAAGGAATGAGTATACAAGTTGCACAAAAGTTATTATTTACTAAATAAAATCATTGTAAAATGTAATAATAAATGAAAATTCTTAAAACAACCAATCCCAATAAAGTATTAATAAAAAAATATTCCCTTAAATAATACTATAGAGGAGATGCAATTGGTCTGAATAAATTAGTTTGATTTTTTCGTGACAACGGTTTTGGATGTAAAACCGTAATATTCTTTAATTAGCCAAAAGACAATAGGGAAATTCTAATTCCTCTTGTTAGCTTTATTTTTTTCTTAGTATCCACGCTAACTAAGGATAATACTTTTCCAAGTTTGAACAAAGTTAGTCAGAAAAGAAGATAAAATGGTAGTAATACACAAGCAGAAAAAATCGCGCACATAGTCAAAAAAGCTGAGATAAGTTTCACTAAAATCCAAACACCACGGGGAAGAGTAACCCGTACAGGTCGGACACGTGCGACGTTAATTTCTATGTTTTGTTTACTTAATTAATCTTTTATTTCTTAATTAATCATTTTACTTCACCTTTTATCATTGTTATTAACACCATCAATTCTCGATTTTGCTAAACAAATACTTGTATTTTATTATTTCTTTAAATACAATTTCTTATCGTTTTAATAACCAAAAATTTGATATTAACTTATATAAATGGTAAAACAAAATTTGAATATATTATTATCTTGCTAACATCCACAAGTCTTTATAGAACTTAAAATTTAATTTCTTAATTTGGTGGATTATTATTAGAACACAAAAAAATAGAGCTGTATAAATAGAAAAGTAAAGTAAATAGTACTATATTTAGGGAAAAAACGAAATTTAAAAGAAAAGAGAAAAAGCAGAGAGTGAGTGGGGACCACAAGCAAAAGCTCCAGCTAGACACTTGACCATGACAGTGTCTTGCTTTGACTGTAAGCCTTGATCTATCCTCAGTCTAATCTTTGTTGCCTTTGACTGTTCCTCTCACCACTCGTATCCCACCACGTGTCAACATCTGCTTTTTCCCACCCAAAACCGTGATTAATGTATTAATTATTTTCAAATTTCTTAAATCTTTATAACAATCTAACCAAATCAAGATACTTTAATATTTCCTCCGTTTCATATTGTAAGTAGTTTTAGGAAAATGTTTTTGTTTTAAAATGTAAGTAGTTTTTATATTTCTAGATAATTTTTATATTTATTGAATACAGTGTGATCAATCAAATTAAATATACTTATTTTTTATTGATTAAATTATATCTAATCTATTTATTATAAAATATTTTTTAAAAACATAATAATTTTTTTAATTTTCGTGTTTTTAACCAAAATTACTTATATTATGAAATGGAGGGAGTAATAAGTGATATTGATGGGAGAGAGATGAAGAAGAGATCTGAGAGACCATGTGTTGCTTCGTTGCAGTTGGGTACTGACCCATAACTGCAAAGTTTGCTGTCCAGAAATTATTATTTGATAAATAATTATACTTACTGGACCTGTTTTTTTAAATGAAATTACAGATTCAAATGGTATGATTTTTCAGAGTTGTTAATGCTCAAATATTTATTTCTGTGTTTATGATGTAGTTTTGCTTAGTCAAACTAACATTACAAAAGTGGACCGGCAAGTGTTTAAATGTGATATGACGTGTTTTGTAATCAAGTTTTTAGCATTGGGGAGGGATGTGAGATTGATAGGGATATTATTTAAATAACAATAACAAAAAACTTGATTTAATGTATAATAAATTATCTCTAGTAAGGAGTAATACGCACTGAGTGCTACTGCTGGTGAATGGTAGTGAGTGGTGACTACGGGACCTACGAAGAAAAAGCGTAGCAATTTCAGTGAAAGCGATCTAACAAAATTTCAACAACTGTTGGTTGCATTCTAGTTATTGGAATGAACAGTTTCAAACAGGTGATAATTAACTAAAACAAACAATCAAAATTATATTTTTTGTATATTAATTTTCAACTGGGCTCGGAATTGTGAGGTGCGGAACAACTGCGAGACAAGAGTTGTTGTAATAGTAACAAAAATATATTGATACATAAATATATATAGAGATATTTGTTACTATTTACGGCGGTGCGGTGTGTGGCGGTTCGTCACCATTCGGAACCTAAATCTATGATTTCAGATCATCATTTATATATCATTGTAACATTTTTTTTAAACAACTAAATAAAAACATATGAATATTTTTTCCCAAAAAAAACAAATGAATAATCATTCTTTATCAAAAAAGGTTGGTGTTTTCTGTTTTGATCAAAAAAATCGGCGTCCATACATCTCTATGAATATTACGTTTGTCCAAACAAAAATGCATTATTATTATTATTGTAATGTTAAAATTTTCATTTCTTACGGACCCCAACATCAAAAGTCATATTGGATTTATGATTAAAAAAAATTATGGTTAGATCAAGTAACTTGATTCAAGTTCATAAACCTGAGTAATTAGAGGTGTAAACAAAAAAAAATACAGTATGATGCTAAATGGCCAAAAGTGAATAAAAAAGATGATATTGAATAATTAAATGTTAATCAAACGCATAGAGTTGAATAATAAGATCATCGAGTTTATCCAGTTTGGCGATTGCGCCAAGGATAAAAATTTGATCGGAAATACAAAATGAAGTTTATAACCAAAAAAATATGATTACGAACAGGGGTGGGTATTATTACTCGTTACTCGTCTTAAACTCGTTACTTGACTCATACCCGCTTTGAAAATTTAAGTATTTGGTGTTATCAATGCAAGTAACAAGTCGACAATTTTCATCACTTGCAAGACCAAGTCAAATATCAGGTAGCATTATTATTTTTAGTACTTGACTCTTTACGTCCAGTTCCTTACCCCATTACTTGCTATTTGTTACATGATCTATTAAATACTTGTTTATATTTGTTTTTTTTTTTACTTGCATTTTGAATTGGACACAAATACTCATTATTCTTTTTATACTTATTACTTATTTCGTATATGTCTTGATTTTTAAATATTTGTCGTCATCTAGTTAAATATTATATAGTGATAAATATTAAAAAATTAACTACATGACTTGTTATTACATGTTACTTGTCTAGAGAATATATTTTTGTCATCATAAAAATTATACAATATTTATATATCGATATATTCATATATATTTTTATTTGTCTTCTTTATAATATGAACAAATAATTCGTTTGAAGTAATTAAGATGTTATGTTAAGTAGAATAAATAAGAACTACTTACTAAATAATAATCTATTAAAAATATAGTAAGTAATAGAGCGGAATAACTAATTTGCAAGTAATTCATTTTTGATCAAGTACTCGAAATAGCAAGTACTCATTTTTAACAAATCAAGTACCAGTCAAAAAATTTATTATTCGTACAAGGCAAGTCAAATCGCAACTAAACGCAAAATAGCGATTACTCGCCTTGTGCCCAACCCTAATTACGAATATCTATTCTTATTGGTAGCAAAGCATCACAATATATGTACATCAAAGGTGTGAGATTGATTAAGATGTACTGTTTTCGATCTAAACATGGACGTTAAAAATGATCTAAACACGAACTTCTTATAAGGAGAACTGGGAGAAAATTGTATATAAAAATCCATCTGATTACATTGAAAAGAATTGCATCCTTGAAAAGTGTGAAACAATTGTGAAAAAATTACAAAAGTGGAAGCACGAAGGAATCGAGAAAGGTATATACTCCCCTTCACATTGCTATAGGCGTATTCTTTTATTTATCATTCTTGATTCTTTAGTAATTTAGAATTGTTCACGTGACGCACTAACCCCTAAATTTATGTCTGTATAATACATATACACATGCAACATGAAGCACCTATATTTGCAATTTATACACTTTTTTTTTTTGCAACTAACAATTTATACACTTACGGATTCGATTTTGCTGATACAAAAACTATTTTCATACATACTTTGCTTCAAGATGTTGTTTTATTTTAGTCTACCTTAGAATTTGTATAGTTGGAGACTGTTTAGCGATACCAAACATCAATTGGAGTAGCAAGTACAACAACTTGTGTTTATTAGTTCAGTTCGAAAATTCAGGCTCCAATT
Organism: Brassica napus; assembly: GCF_020379485.1. Taxonomy (NCBI): domain Eukaryota; kingdom Viridiplantae; phylum Streptophyta; class Magnoliopsida; order Brassicales; family Brassicaceae; genus Brassica; species Brassica napus. The sequence goes on along the minus strand of NC_063444.1, from coordinate 22,044,452 downwards.
GATAAACATCGTTTAATCGGGAAATCAAGGAGAAAAAAATAAATAGAGGAATGTTTTAAAATCGGCGGGACAAAAACTGCGAAATACACTACAAGAAAACATATTTTTTAATAGGGCAGTATTCGTTGTAAATTCGTCGTAAACGGGGTGTTACGACGAATTAACGTCGAAAGACGTTTCGTTGTTAAACGTCCGTCGTAACGGAGTTTTCGTCGTAAACGACTCGTTACGTTTACGACGAAATATATTCCTCGTAAAGCGCAGGGAAAGAATTCATCGTAAACGACACGTAAGATTTCGTCGTAAAGCCCACGTAATTATTTCGATGTAAAGCACACGTAAATACTTTCGTTGTAAATCACTCGTAAACATTTCGATGTAAAACCCTCGTAAATCTTTCGATGTTAATCACTCGTAAACATTCGATGTAAACTCCATGTAATGTTTACGAGGTGTTTACATCGTTTCTATTATATTATTATTAATTAGTATGTAATAAAATTTAATTTATATTTAATATTCAGAATTTAAAATAATTTAAATTTTAAAACGAAATATGAAATTGAAAAACATATTTTAAAAAGTCATTTAAAAAGTCATACAATAATATTTAAATTCATAATACAAACAGAAATATAAAAAAAACTACATATCCTCGAAGTAGTTGGTGGGGTTGCTCGCCTGTTGACGGGTTGGATCGGACTCTTGGGGATCTCGTGCTGGCATTCCAAGAGCAGATCGTCTCTCACTCAACATTCTCTGCATAACCGGGTTTCCCACGGCCATCACGTCTAGCAAATCCTCAAGAGAGTCTAAACGAAACTGCTGGCTATCCATTCGAGCCTTCATCTGAGCAGTCTCTTCATCCCGTCTCGAAGTGTATGACGAAGTTGCCCTTGCAACTTCGTTAACAGAGCCTATACCGACTATCCGTCCCTTCTTTTTAGGAGCCACCTATAAAATCAAAACATATATTAATATAGTTAATTATGTTAAAATATTTAAAATAATGTAAACAAAAATTTTAAGTTGTACCTCTTCGAAGATTCTGTCGACCTCTTCGGTGGACAATGTGACTGGTAATCCATCGGGAGACTCCTGGGTTAGTTGCGTCTCCCGTTTTTCAATCCGACCAGCTACTGTTTGGAAGAGTTTCTCAGATGCAGGATCCACAAAAACTCCGTCGGATGTGGCGTGAGTCATCTTGAATAGGTCAGACAGAGATGGTAAAACTCCCGTCTTCTCGAACTACAAAAAAAAATTAAATTAAATATTATAAATTATATTAATTGAATATTTTAAAATATATATTTAAAACAAAACTTACAGCTTCTAGACGGACTCCTGCATGAGGTTTTTGTCCGGTTCTGTGAAGCATGGGCAAATGACCATCTTTATCTTTCGTCCTTCGAGAAGCCGAGCACGAATTGGCCTTTTTGATCGAAGAGGGGTGCTCCCAATAGGCGATGAGGCCATCCCACACATCCGTCGTGAGCTCAGTGGGCTTTCCCTCATACCCGTAGATCTCCCACTTGTCCTTCCAATCAGAGACTGTGTTGCAGAGGCGGATCTTTGCAACGAATTCCGCCTTCACCCTCTCGGTGATACCCAAAGACCAATGCCACTTTTGCTGAAACATAAAAATTTTGAAAAAATTACAATTAATAATAAATATTAAAAATATATATATATATATATATATTTAAAAGTGAAAATTTAATTAAATTTAAAAATCTTACCGCAAAACATTTAAACCACGTGATCTTAACGTGATTTGGTGTCTTGCTCCAGTTCGGGTATGCCCCGTCGTAGTAACCCTTAATCGTCGCCGAAACGCTCCGCCTAACACGGTTGTTAGCCCCAAACCTGAAAAAAAACAATTTAACCGTTAGAAAATAAAAATTAATTAAATTTTAATGTAATAAAAATTAATAACTTACCAATAAGTTCCTCGGGGTCTATCGGGGTCTAGAACATCCAAACCCTCCCGTCCAGGCTAGGCAAGCAAATCCTCCACCGTATATCTCGCGAAGGGAGCATATGAAGGCACACGCAAATCCGGATGAACTGCACCTTCTGGGACAGGCTGAGGTGTAGCCGCTGGAGGAGGAGGTGGAGGCATCTGCGGTGGAAGAGGAGGACTCGAAAAAACTATCTGAGAGTCTGGAACTGCATCGGAAGACGATGGACCGAAAGAAGATGTACCGGAACCATCGCCAAACAACTGGCCATAAATAGGTGCTGCTGGTTTCCTTTTAGGAGCCATCTAAAAAAAATTTAAATAAATTTAATCAATTATGACGACATAATTAAAAAATTATTCCGTTACCTAACTAATCACCTAAACTATAGTATTCCGTCATCTAACTAATCACCTAAACTAATTATCTAACTAATCACCTAAACTAATTACCTAACTAATTAATAACCTAAACTAACTTTAAAAAAAAAGGAGGAAAGAGAGTGTACCTTAGAGGGAGATGAGAGGAGTTTGGGAGGAATGAACGAGGAAGCCTCGTCTCGGCGTCTCAATATATAGAAAAGGATTCATCGTAAACGCGACGTAATATTACGACGAAGTTACCAGGTCCGCGTTTTTTCATTTACGACGAAGTTACCAGGCCCGCGTTTTTCGATTTACAACGAAATTACGTCGAAACGTCGGTTTACGACGAATTTACCAGGCCCGCGTTTACGACGAAGTTACCAGGCCCGCTTTTTTCCATTTACGACGAAATTACGTGGAATAGATAATCATTTACGACGATTTTACAACGCTTAACCCTAAACACCGAGAATGAAATCCCTAAACCCCAAAGTCACATATCATCTAACATCATATCTCTTCTCTACTACTTCTTGCTCTTTCTCCAACTTAAACTCTAAAACCCTAAAACTCCAAATAATTTTTTAAAAACTAAAGAAATACATATATATAAAACAACATTTGTTACACATACATTAAGATGGTAAAAAAAACAATATTTCTTTAAACATACGTTACAATAGAGAAATACAACATTTGTTACATATATTACATCACTCTAAATCGTTTTCGTTCTCATCAATATTACATCACTCTAAATCGTTTTCGTTCTCATCACTATCATTACAATCATCATCGTCGCTTCTCTCGAACTCGTCTTCACGTGCTTCATCTGTCGCATCTTCGGGAATATCTTCATATTGAAAGTTTTGCGGGTCGATCAAAAGGATTTCATCAGTTGGTTGTTCTGGTACCTCAACTTCATTGATAGCGTCTTCTTCTTGCAAGGGCGGTTCTTCTCCAGCGACAATGCGTCCACGAGGTGTAATTTTGATAGCAGCTAACCAGTTTATCCCGGAAGTTCGAAGCCGAGGATAAGGAAGGAAGCTAACTTGCTCGGCTTGTGAAGCTAAAATGAAAGGCTCAAATTTGTTGTATCTTCTCCCAAAATTGACATCCACAACACCAAATTTGTTATACCGAATCCCTCGGTTCACAACAGGATCGAACCATTCACATTTGAAGAGGACGCATTTTAGCTTCAATAACCCGGAAATTCCACTTCAATAATCTCCTGCAAGATCCCGTAAAAGTCTGTTTCACCTTTCACACATATTCCGTAGTTACTCGTTGCCCGATGTCTCCCATACTCGTATGTGTGAAAGGTAAATCCTCGTGTGAAATACATAGGTGATGTGGTGACCTTTGCAACTGGACCTTGAACCAATTCGTGAAACCATACGGGATAATAAGGATCGTCATAATCAACCTGCAAAAAGCAGATATTCTTAATTAATATTGAAGTATCAAAACACTTACTTAATTAATCAATGTATGAGATATATTACGTACCTGTGATTTTAACCACTTGACAAAGTGCTTATCTTTACGTGTGTCCACATCAGTTGCAGATATTCCTGGTATTGCTTCTTCAACTTGAGATACAAACATGCTGCAAATTAAACAAATAATCAAGTCATACATAATTAACTTCAATTCATATAATTAACATTCACAAAAATATTTACCTTTCAAAGTAACGGGTCACTGCATCCTCGCAGTTGAGCAGAATATAAGTGTGGGCACTATGTTTATCCTCTTCACATGACCACCATACTTCTTTCGTTTTACCACCAAACCGTGCAATTTCGCAGAAAATGTCAGGAACACCATCAATTGGATATGATGTCGGTACTCCACCATCATCATATCTTCTAGGAACTCTTTTTCTCGTACGAACAGTTGGAGCAAAGTAGTATGATGTGAAGTTAGATGTTTCGGCTGTCAAACTCCCCGCAACTATTGAACCTTCCACCTTTGCAAGATTTCTTGCTTTCCCCTTCAAATGTTTCATCTATCGCTCATACGGATACATCCATCCGTTGTGAACAGGTCCACGAAGCAATGCTTCATACGGTAGGTGGACAACTAGATGCTCCATGACGTCAAAAAATGAAGGAGGAAATATCTTCTCCAGGTTGCACAATATGATCGGAATGTTGTGATGAAGTTGTTCGATGACTTCTTCCTTGAACGTACGTGTGCTAAGATCTCTGAAAAAAGCGTTGATGGCTGTATATTGCAAAAGTAATCAAATTAATAACATTTCATAACATATGTATATATATTATAAAATTATAATTACCTGCAAGTGCTTCATGGACATTTGCTGGAAGGAGCTCGGCAAAAGTAAATGGAAGTAGTCGTTGCATAAACACATGACAATCATGACTCTTCATTCCGGAGAACTTTTGACCTCGTTCAACACATCTTGACAGATTTGAAACATAACCATCAGGAAACTTAACTTCTGATGCAACCCAGTCAAACAAGGTTGTTTTGGCTTCTGATGACAACCGGAAGATGGGAACAGAAACGTTTCCATTGCTCTTGATATGTAACTCACTTCTTGAGAAAATATCAGGTAAGTCCATCCTTGACTTTTTGTTATCTTTTTTTTCCCAGGGACGTTAAGTAATGTATTCATGATGTTCTAAAAAAGGTTCTTCTCAATATGCATGACATCTAGATTGTGGCGTAAGAGAAGATCCTTCCAATAGGGTAGCTCCCAAAATATACTCTTCTTATGCCAATTGTGAGAGACACCATACCCATCAGACATATTTCCAGGAACATGCCAATTTCCTCAAACTTTAACTGTTTCCTGAGCTCCGTAATAATCAATGTCTGCTTCGATCTGCTGGCCGGTGAGATATGGAGGAGGACTGTCTCTGACAATTTTTTTGTGCCGAAACAATGTCTTATTTCTTCTGTACGAATGGGCAAGTGAAAGAAAGCGACAATGACAATCAAACCAACAACTCTTCCTACCATTCTTCAGTTGAAAAGCATCCGTCGATCCAAGACAATATGGACAAGATAATCTTCCATGTGTTGTCCAGCCAGACAACATCCCATAAGCAGGGAAATCACTTATCGTCCACAGCAGAACTGCTCGCATCGTAAAATTGTTTTTCAAGGAACAATCGTACGTCCTCACCCCTTCTGACCACAATTGCTTTAGCTCTTCTATCAACGGTTGAAGAAAAACATCAAGAGACCGTTTTGGATGCTTCGGCCCAGGGATTAATATGGTCAAAAATAGAAATTCTTGTTCCATGCACATATCCGGCGGTAAATTGTACGGCGTAAGAATGACTGGCCACAAAGAATATTGTCTACCAGACATTCCAAATGGACTAAATCCATCGGTGCATAACCCAAGATAGACATTCCGAATATTTGTAGCAAAATCTGCGTGTACCTTGTTGAAATGTTTCCACGCTCTTGCGTCTGATGGATGTGCAACCTCACCATCTCTCTGGACATGTTCCGCATGCCACCTCATCGACGCAGCAGTCCTCTCAGATTGATATAATCTTTTCAATCTGTCTGTAATTGGTAGGTACCACATCCTTTGGTACGGTACCCTATTCCTCCCACGGCCTTGCGGTTTGAATCGTGGTTTTTTGCAGAATCGACACTCTTCTAACTTGTCATCTTCTTTCCAGTAGATCATGCAGTTGTCGATGCAAACATCAATCATCTCCGAAGGCAACCCAAGACTATAAACCAATTTCTGAATCTCATAATAAGATTCAGCAGACACGTTGTCTTCTGGCAAATACTCTTTAAACAACTCTGCCCATGCATCCATGCAATTCTCAGGTAAATTATGATCCGTTTTAATATTCATCATCCTAGCTGCTAGAGACAATTTAGAGAGACCTTCTCTACAACCAGTGTAGATTGGTTGATTTGCAGCATCTAGCATTTCATAAAACCTTTTTGCATCCAAATTAGGTTCTTCTACATTTCCAGTTTCATCAGCTATTGTTGTAGTTGTTTCTAAAAATGCATCACTAATCATATCTTGAACCCTATCATGATCTACCATCTGCTCATGATCTTGATGATAATTATATTCATTATGCAAATGATTCGGTTCTTCACTATGATGACCATCCTCAAAATTATTATTACTACTACTAGCTTCATTTCCCCCATAACCCTCTCCATGTTGATACCAAATGTAGTACTGTGGTGTAAATCCTATGTTTACTAAATGCTTCCATACAGTTTCACTACGTGCAAATTTTGAATTCTTGCATTTCCGACAGGGGCAGAACATCTTACCGCTTTCCTGTGTGATCGGTGTACAACCCGCCTGGTGCATGAATGTCTCTAGCCCGCTCAGAAATGCGTTCGTCACCCTCCCGTCGGAATCTTTGTGCAAATACATCCAACTCCGTAACTCGTAAATACTACCGCCACCGGCCATTTTTTTCTTAGATTTTTTTTTGAAATCTTTTTTTTTCTGATTTTTTTTCGGATTTTGTTTTTCCGTTTGTGTGTTGTGAGGAAGAGAGTTGTGGGAAATGACATGTATATAGAGAAATTTTCGAGTTGGGTAGTTGAAATATAACAACGATTTTACAAGGAATGTTTTACATGGATTTTACATGGTTTTAACATAATATTTACAACGACTTTACGACGAAATTAGGTAAGTTAAAGCACATTGAATACACGTTTTCACCTAAATATAACGGTAACATGTTTCGTTGTAATGTCGATGTAATGATTACGACGTATTTCTCATTCCACGTACTTTCGTCGTAAACTTACATGGATTTTACGACGAATATTATTCGTCGTAAATTTACATGGCGTTTACGACGAAAGTTGGATTCCTCGTAACTGCGTTGTAAACACCATGTAAATTTACGGCGAAATATTTTCGTCGTAAATCTTCGTTGTTATGGGCACGTTTTCTTGTAGTGATAATATTTAACAGAACTTTTCGAAATAGCGAAAAACATATTAGTTTGATTAAAATATTTTATGTAGTGTTTAATTATTATAAAAAAATCAATAATTACACCAATTACTACAAAATAAGAAAATAACTAAAATTTATTAAAAATATTTCAGTTCTTAATATAAATATTTAACTTATTTTCGAATATGTTTTATAATATATTGACATCTTATAATGTTATAAAACAAATTCTAGTATAATTTTTATATAACATAACTATTTATAATTAAAAATTATAGTTTTATATTTAAAAGTTTAAATGGCAATATCATATAACTAAATAAATCATTTTTCATTTAATAAAAAAAATTTTGTATTTTTGTCGGACGTATTTTTTTTTCATTCCACAACTTTTATTAATTGGCAAAAAAATCTTATGGAATCACATTTTAATTGTGATTCTGCCATCCCATAAGGGTACCAATCGGGGCTTAAAATACCATAACCAAAAGCTAGAATCATACTATGATGTTTGAGACGCAAAATTAATATTACATGCTTTGATTTTTGGTGTAAATGAGTTACAGAATTTGGTACATAATATTTTGGTAATCTAACTTGTTAAAAATACATTTTCTTGTAATAAGATGTTAAATTTATTAGATATAAACTTAGTTTTCATATATCATCTTTGAACTACGCGTCTGTGGTCGGGTGGTCAAAGCGTTTCGTGGATCCCCAAGAGACCTAAATTCGAATTCGCACCACGCCAGATTTCCACGCGCGTAGCCACCTGGACTTTCACATTCTCTCTCCAAAAAATGGATTACTATTTTTTTTTATGTATCATCTTTGTAACATGTCACAGAAGTACTATATTAACGGAATCCCTATATTATGATGAGTTCCCGGACAATAAGATTCACTTATCTCTTTGTAGTGTTAACTAAGAGTTTTTGTGTATGGTGCGCAAAAATAATAATTTTAATTATGATATTATTTTCTTTTCTTTAAGTTAGTTTATATTTTGATTTTTTTATTTTATATTTATTGGTTTGGAAAAAATACAACCATATATATATGACATTATATATAGTATTGTTTAACTACTTAAATTTGATTTTTTTAAATGCAATAAAATTAGAATTAAATTTTATAAGAACATATATTTTATCTTATATTTAACGGTTATTCATTTTAAATATGTCTCTTTAAATATGTATATATTTAAATATCTAAACTCTTAAAAAGTTTAGATTTTTTTTTTGTTTTAGTTAAATTTGTGAAAATTAATTTGATAATTAACCTAATAACTGATAAAATTAAATAAGATTTCAGTCCTTTAACTATCAACAAAAAATTATCTGGTTAATATTGATTTAGTTTTATATTTGTTAAATCACACTTACAAATAATTTTGATAGTATACATTTATTTATGCAAAATATAATATATAAGTTGATATATAGTTTTATACTGTAATTCTATTTAGTTTAATTTTTACTAATGTGACATATTTTAAAATTAATTTTTATTAGTATATATACATAACAATATTAATATTTGTTTAAAATTTACTTTAATAGTAAATTAGAGTTATTAGTCATTATCATATTAAAAAACAGTTGTCAAAAACATAAAATCTTATAACGGAAAATTATACATGTCATAATTAAATTGGTCCCACAGTGGTTAGAAAAAAAAAATCGTCTTTGGGATAGTTGATTAGAGTCATGCATTGACTACAAACAAGGATGCTAATCAATTGGGTCTACATTGGGCCAAAATCATATATGGGCCGAGCATATCACACTAAGCAATGACATTCAAATAAAGTAGGTGAAATGAACTCATTAGACTCATGATGTACTAACCGACATCTCTTAAAAATTTATCCAGCATGAAATTGGTGTTCATATTTTATGAGGTAGAGTAGATATGAGTTTCCAACAACACATTAGCAAATTTTAACATCTTATTACAAGAAAATGTATTTAATCACCCAACTAGACACATTTAAAGATACTAGGGGTTGGCCTACCCTACGGACGGGTGAGTTTACACTAAAACTATTTTATGTTTAAGTGTATTGTATTTTAATTTTATAAAATATTTAAAATTTTACTTTATATTGAAAATAATAAATATTATCTGTTTTTATTCTAAAATTATATTTTAAACTTTGTTAAATTTTGTTGGTTTGAGGTGAAAAACCACTAAAATTGTTTTGTTAAAGAACACAAAATTATTAAATCAGAAAATTAAAGAAAATGTAATGATTTATATTTCTATTTGATTTATGTTTGAATTTGATATATTTGAAAAAAAATAAAGTAAGAATAACTAGTATTTCTCTTATTTCTAAGAGTATCAGATTTTAATATTATTACAATAACTAATTTCTCACAATAATAAATTAATACACCCACCTCCAAACTAAATCAATTGAAAATCAAATGTAATGTGATAAAATTATAAAAATTTATAATTTAAAGTAATATATAAATAGTTTCAATATTGTCTTAGTATATATTATGTAACAACAAATGATGTTTTATAATATATATTTGTTTCATTTTATATTACATTTTTAATTTATAATAAAATTTTCTTTAATTTTTAGTGTTTTACTAATTATTTTTGTAAATTATTTTAAGCATTTGTTGAACTTTTTTATAAAAAACATTTGTTGAAAATTTTGCTTATACTATTTGAAAATATTTTTATAGATTAATAGTGTTATAAATTAATAAAGTATTATATTTCTAACATAATTTTACTTGAGTTTTATACCCTATCTTATTAAATAATTTACTTTGAGTGAACCAAACATAATTTAACCAAAATAAACTAAATGTAGTGTAACCATTAATAATCTAAAAATTAAGATGAACCAGACTGCGTATAAATATTTTCTGAAAATTATTTTTTTCTTAAAGAAATTACTAAATCATTTAGTCTTTCTAGTGTTGGCTGTATTGAATGAAAGTATATAATTCATATCTAATCAAATATCTCATTCTTAGTTTCCACATAGTAGCAACGATAACATCGTAAACACATATCTATATAGTCACCTAATTAAATGGAACAAAACAATATGTTGGGTTTATATTCCAGCCCAAAACAGTCAAAGAATATGTCACCAAGCAAACAATTATGCACACCAAAACTGCAGTGTTTCTTGTTTTGAAGCTTAGAATGATTTTTTAAAAGATTTAAAGAGAGCTATGAAAATCAGAAGCATACCCTAGTTTCATAACAATCCCCAAAAACAGAGGAGAAATCCTAATTGGATTTCACAATGATGACCTCGAATGTTATTTTCTCTCTTTTTCTGATCAAAATAAAAACTATGACAACGAATGTTTGTTTCTCCACACACAACAACTCACACACTTGGGAAATTACAGTAAAAATGACCACTATTGCAAAACTTATTTATCTTTATATTCTCTGCTACAAATAGAGAAAGCTGATCTGAAAATAACAATCGTTGCATAAAAGTATCCCTTATTTTTCCACCTGATTCTTCAACTGCTTATTTTTTTCTCTTTCACATACACACGACTACGATTTCGCTTTTACACTGCTGCTCAGAAGTGGAATACTGGTTAAAAAAACATCCTAAAATAGTTAACTTTTGTTGGAGTACAACACCACATGTTTCTTCTCTTTACCGCCATTTCATCTTATGTCATCGCCACCATCTCTGTCAACATTCTCCTTGCAATCCTCCAAACCCAACGTTGCGGCCTATCCCTCGGCCCAGTCCTATAATTTATAACCTAAGTGCACATCCTCTGTTCCAGCTAAGAGACATGTATTTCCAGAGACATAGATATAAGAGCCACCTGAAAAGTCCAAGTTGGCATTTCCTTTCTTGTATGAGATCGTCTAAGTCATTATTGGCTACAAATGTTGGGAAATAATTCACTATCTTTTAACTTATATACGCTACCAAAATAGTGTCGGATGCTTAAAAATAAGTGCTAATGTGGCAATTACCTATTATTGCAAATTCCTCCACCGCATCATGTATCCGATTCTGAATATCTTTGAAAAGTAAGAGGTTATTAATTAAAGAAACATATGTAATGACGACATAAGCATCTAACTTTAGGAAATAATAATGTGATTCCAACTACACTGACTCCATGTAACTTTTAAGCATCTTACCACACCAAAGAATCGTTGAAGAACCAGATGAGGGTAACATTTATTTATGCTTCCATGTTGTGTATGTCCCCTCAGTGGCCAAAAAAAAAAGAACTATTTACTGAGTTCATATGTATAAAATTTAACATATAATAAATTAGACCACGGATTGTTTATAGTCATTTAATTGCTTACTTAAAATTCAGAAGAGCTTCACAGTCAAAGTCTTTAACCAACCTGGCATGAATCACACATAATAAATCACAAACCTGTTCGTCAATAATGAGCATCTCCAGTCCAATAAAGGTCCGTCCTTTTGCTGCGTTTTTTTTACTCCCGTAGATTTTTTTTTTTTTTTTTTTTTTTAATATTCATCCCAAACTGGCATTGGTTAAGTGGTTACAATAATAAAATTGGACCGAAAAACTAAACCTAGTAAACCGAAGTAAACCGGGTACAAACAAAACCCTAGATTCCACGCGACTGCAACCGTCTTCAAGTCGTGCCGCCGTTTCCTCCGGAGGTTCTGTTCGCCGCCTTCAACAGCGGGTGTCTCGAGCTCTCCCGGTCTGTTGAAACCACTCCGACGGCAACCACATAAAGACGATGGGGAGCGCGACCCAAAGAAGCCTCCTGTGAACCTCGCCGGAGCTGTAGAGGTTGTCGGGACAAAACACATCCACTGGCCAATCTTGACGCACCGTGCATACCCACCAATGACCGATGAAACCGAGACCATGAAGCTTGACTTCTGCGACAACCGGAAAATCCAGATCTGACCAATCTCTCTTTATCTCTCACCGTCCTCTAGCAAGATCTCGGTCTCCACACCACGCACAACCGGAGAATGAGAGTGAGTTCTGGTGACCACATGCAACCACAACCGCATAAAGTACTCACCGGAAAACAAAAAAAGCGGAAATGACGGAGCCCTCTCACACCGCCGACGCAGAGGTCGGACGGCGGAGAGGCAAAACCAAGACTGCTTTAAGAAAGAGGTTGGAGAAAAACTATAGAATGACTCCCATAGAAATGTATGAGTCGGAATTGTAATTCGGATCGAGATGGACGTGGTGGGATGTGAAATACAAAGCGACATGAGAAAAGAGTTTATAACGAATGAAGAGAGGGATGTGAAAGGAAACGATTAATTGCAGAGGAGGATGGGTAACAGAGATGGAAGAAGATGAAACTGAGAAGACGATTGAATGGAATGAGTTAGTAGACCGATGTTTTAGAGGATTAGGGTTTGTCAAATGTTTTTCACCTGGGCCGTATATGAGGCGCAGAGAATTGATTTCCGGAGATCCAAGATCCCAAAAGCACGAGACCCGATTTCTTTTAAGAATTGGCTAAGCATAGATACGTGGCAGAAAAGATTTCTCTTATTGGTTGATTTAATTAGCTGACGTGGACATCCTCTTCTTTTATCATATTTCCCTTTTATTACTTGTTTGATATAACATTCATAACTTTTGTTTGAAATTCATTTATAATTCATCTGGACTTTGTCTTATCTTTGATCCTGTCTAACTGTCTTGACATCTTTGAGCTTTTCTTCGTCTTATATCTCTTTTGATTACATACAACTTTATATAATATAAGGTTTATATGTATATATATTACTGTATTTTTGAATCTCATTTCTTGAAAATGGATCCAATAATGAAAGGAGGAAGCATAGAGAAAGAAAACAGCTCTGTATGGTTAGTGAAGGCTCCTTTCCGTATCTTGATCATGGCACGTGACGCCTACATACGCAGCATTACGTCATGTTCCGGTACCGGAGTCCTTACCGGCGGTGGATCTTCTGGTTTTGGTCAGCTTTCAGGGAACTTCCAAATCTGCGATCCACCTAGTACCGCCCTTCCTAGAAGCTTTACCTTATCGTCCCCGGTACGTGATCAAGGCTGCCTGACAGGTGGTGGACAGCTTACGACGGCGATGAGACAATCGTTTCCGTTGGAACGCCGGAGGAATCATAGATGTGTTGCCGTGATGGGACGAATTGACGAGGAGGTTTCTTGTGATGATGAGTCTGAAGAAGATCATTGACCCAAGAAAGAGATGATCTGAAAAGATTAATTATGATGGGTTTAACGTTAATTTGTTGCAATTTGAATCGACCAAAGTAAATCTCAACTTATTTGTGTGTATAACAAAGCTCTAGGTGATTCATAATAGCATTTTACATAGCATATTGGAAGTCCATAGCAACACTTTTTTTTTACTTTTATTTAAAAGTTAAAACACAAATGACATTATGATACACAACAGTACAACGCAATATATACTAGCCCCGGGACGGATCGGATATCCGGGGTATTTTGAGATATCCGGATCCGGATCCGGACTCGCCGGATCCGTAAAATTGCTATCCGGATCCGGATTCGGGCTCTCCGGATATCCGGACTAAAATCCGAATACCTGCGGATGTCCGGATCCGGATCCTTTTTTAAAAAAAAATTTAAAAATTTAAAATTAAATTAAAAAACAAGCTAATTAAAATGATTTATTTAATTTATTAAGCCTATTAGTTTTTATAAATGAAAAATTCATGAAATTGAATAAAATTAAAAAAAATCATTATTTTATATAAAAATTATATATAGTATACATATATAAATATAATTAAATTTTAAATATTTTAAATAAATAGTAAGTTCGGATCCGGATCCGGAAATTTCATTATCCGGATCCGCCGAATCCGTAAAATCAAGATCCGGATCCGGATCCGAACCTCCGGATATCCGTTTTTTCGGATCTGATCGGAACAAATTCTGGATCGGATAACAGATCTCGAATATAAGTCTATGCCTAATATGTACCATAGTATTAAACTATTACGATAGATACAGTTTAAGTTTAAAAAAGGAAGAAAATATTAATTGACCAACCAATCATTTGTTTGACCGAGTAAACGAAGTTGCAAAAACAAAAAGAGGTTTACTTTAGTCAAAAATACAATTTTCAACTCAACAAAACTATTTTTTTTTTAATTATTGATGAGGTTTGTATTTTCAGTTGAGAAAAATCCGGATATACGTAAAGCTTCAGAACAAAGCAAATATGAAAAATTAATATCAGTTAAAAACAAAACAAATCATAAATACCAAAATTTTAAGAACCGGACATCCGCTCCGCTCCGACAACTATACAAATAGTCAAATACATATATATATTGATTAAATATAGAGTTTTAAATGTATGAGTTTATATAATTGTTATTTTAACATATGATACAATAAATTATATTCACATGATTACTTATAAATGTCGTAAAATAAAAAATAATCAAATTTTTATGATATCTATAAATTTTTTCTTAAGTTTGTCTTTCTTATTACTAATTTTAAAATTTACAAACATATAGTTCCAGTTTTCTTTTATTTTTTATTTTATATATTTTGTAAAACTATTAAAAAAAAAACATTATCTCATTTTTTTCTAGATTATTTAAATTAACTAAAACGAAAGGATATATTCGTAAGTATTCGTATATATCCGCAAATATCTACATATTTTCCGGATATCCGTATTTTTCCGGAGCAAAGCAAATTCGAAAATTTTGATATCCGTAATATCGAAGCAAATCTCCAAAAACCCGGATATCCGATCTGTACCCAGCCCTACTTTGCAGTTTATATTAGTTTATTCCATGCTCTGTTTTACTTATTTGATTAGATTATTGAGTATATTCTGGTTTTGCAATACAAACTGCATCTTGGGGATTATGTTGCTGAGTTAAGCTTCTACACTTAGCAAATCATTCACATTTTACTTCACTAGTGTCATAGCCATTGGGATTATCATTGTTGTAAAACTTTTTTTTCATTTTCAGAGTAAAAATTCTTTAAAAAAAATCAGCCCAAAGTATATATATTTCATGATTTCAGTTGTTTTATACTATACTCATCACTGATATGAACATCCCCCTTGCTCCTGTATTCTATTCGCCTTCCCTTTGCTTTAGTGAAGTAAACCAATTGATTATCTTCTCGTGTTGGTCTTGGAGGTTACATTATTCAATTTAATGGGCCTACGATAGTTATAATCTTATATTTTAGGGATTTAGGTTAATACCTAGTTACCTTGTACGATACTCTTTGTATATATACCCTCTTTGGGTTAATGAATAATGAAAGACATTACATTATATTTTATGGTATCAGAGCCAAAGATCTCTTTGACCTAAATTTTTTTTTTCTTCTCTTTTCGATCACGATTACTGTTGATTATCTCTTTCTACCTAATTCTACCTACCTCGTCCATCATAAACGATGTCTGACGATAACTCTACTGCTACCAATATTCCGACAACGCAAGCTGCATCCATGCATGTGTCTCCATACTATCTCAGTCATTCAGACAATCCTGGAGCTCTTATTACGTCGGTTCTACTTACTCATGACAACTATTCGGAGTGGTCTACGGAGCTTCGTAATTCTCTGCAAGCCAAGCAGAAAATGGGGTTCATCGACGGTACCATCACGAAACCAGCAGCCGAACCTGATCTATCAAGGTGGCTTGCAATTAACTCTATGATCGTCGGATGGATACGTACGTCCATAGATTCTAAAGTTCGATCAACAGTAACTCATGTTCCAAATTGCTCAAACAAACTGGATGTATTGCAATCTTTACTGATACTTTGTGTGTCTTACAGGACCGTTTTTCGAGGACTCTGGTTGGAGCAGGTGAAGAACGTGAGGAGGTTTATTACTTTACGGGTGTTAAAGTGGCACGAGTGCATGGAGCTTCAACGAAACCTTCTTCTTCAACTCTATGGCATCGCAGACTTGGACATCCATCATACAAAGCCTTATCTACTCTACCGATTTTTAAAAGTTCTAAGCTAGATTTTACTACTTCTTCTCAATGTGACATTTGTTTTAAAGCTAAGCAAACCAGAAAAGTGTTTCCTGATAGTCTTAATAAAGTTATTTCTCCGTTTTCATTGATTCATTGTGACGTATGGGGTCCCTACCGAACACCATCATCGTGTGGTGCTCTTTATTTTCTCACCATTGTGGATGATCACTCACGAGCGGTATGAACATACCTTATGCTTTAAAAATCAGAAGTAGCATCCCTCCTACGAAACTTCTGTGCCATGAGTGATAGACAATTTGGGAAGAAAGTCAAAACTATTCGTACCGACAATGGAACCGAATTTATGACTCTTGCTCCATATTTTCGTGATAATGGAATCATACATCAGACGTCTTGTACCTATACACCCCAGCAGAATGGTAGAGTTGAACGGAAACACCGTCACATATTGAATGTCGCTCGCGCTTGCTTGTTCCAGTCGCGCCTACCTGTGGAGTTTTGGGGAGAGAGTATTTTGGCGGCTGCACACATTATCAACCGAACTCCTATGCTTGTACTAGATGGCAAAACGCCATATGAGATTCTCCATGGTGCTCCACCTATGTTTGATCAACTTCGTATATTTGGTTGTCTCTGTTACGCTCACCAACGACCCCGTGATAGAGATAAGTTTAGTACACGAAGCCGCAAGAGTATATTCGTTGGTTACCCCTTTGGCAAGAAAGCTTGGCGTCTGTACGACTTGGAATCTAATGAGTTCTTCACGGGTAGAGATGTGGTTTTCTTTGAGGATAAATTCCCAGGTATTGAGGATTCTGGTTATGTCTCGCCTCCGGACCTTCATACTAACCTGCCGCTTGATGATTGGTTGCTTAATGTTTCTCTACAAACATCCGAGCCACAACCTACACCTTCACCAATAGCCACAACCAATAACCCTCCTCCCATCTCTTCAACATCCTCTCCGCCACAAACCCCACCTTCTACACCTACTAATCCTTCTCCTAGTTCTACTACTCCTAATCCTAACCCGATACTGACTAAACAACATCAGCCTACGCCGTCTCCTACATCACCATCTGTGTCTCCTACTGCTGATAATGATCAGTTACAGCCAGCTCCGTCTCCAGGTCTTGCTGAGATACTTGGGCGCGGTCACCGTTCTAAGAAACCTTCTATTCTACTGAAGAATTTTGTCACCAATGCTGCAACCACTACACACCCTTCTCACTTTCTTCCTGCACAAGATCAGAGTACTCCTAGCACGGTCTCCGGTAAGACACTGTATCCTATTGCTGATTATATGTCTACTACTGCCTTTAATGTTAAACATCAGGCTTTTCTTTCTGCGATAACAACGGATTTTGTTCCAAAAACATATAAAGAAGCAGCTAATGATCCCCGGTTTAATGGAGCTATGAAAACAGAGATCACAGCCTTGGAAGACAATCACACTTGGGATGTCACAACCTTACCATCGGGTAAAAAGGCTATCGGCTGTGGCTGGATCTACTCTAATAAATATAGGGCAGATGGTACGGTTGAACGACCAAAGACCTGCTTGGTCGCACGTGGAAATCGCCAGAAAGAAGGCTTGGACTATAAGGATACATTCGCACCCGTTGCCAAGATGAATACAATACGATTTCTCCTCAAACTTGCGGCTACTAAACGTTGGAAAATACATCGTATGGATGTTCATAATGCATTCTTGCATGGTGATCTGGAAGAAGATATATATATGCAATTTCCTCCTGGTTTTAAAACTACTGATCCATCCAAGGTCTGTCGGCTTCGCAAGTCCATATATGGTCTCAAACAGTCTCCCCAATGTTGGTTTGCCAAACTAAGCAAGGCTTTGTTATCGTTTGGTTTCACTCAAAGCTACGAAGATTACTCCTTATTCTCCTTGGTTCAAGGTGATGTATGTCTTCACATTCTGGTATATGTCGACGATTTTATTATTGCTGGCAACGATATCTCTACTATCCATCGTTTCAAGAACTACCTACACAACTGTTTCAAGATGAAAGACTTAGGCAAACTGAAATACTTTCTTGGTCTCGAGATTGCATGTGGTCCTGAAGGAATCTTTGTTTCGCAAAGAAAATATGCCTTGGATATCATTACTGAGTGTGGCTTGTTGGGTGCGAAGCCTTGCTTGGTACCTACTGAACTGAATCATAAATTGGCTCTGTCTAAATCTCATCTCCTTACTGATCCTAGTCAATACCGCCGACTTGTGGGACGTCTCATATATCTAACGTTTACACGACCGGAGCTTAGCTACATTGTCTACATACTTTCACAGTTTATGCAACGGCCGCGACATGATCACTGGATGGCTGCGCTGAAAGTCATTCGATATCTAAAAGGTTGTCCGGATCAAGGTATCATGCTTACATCTAATAGTGATTTATCCTTGACCGCCTATTCTGACTCCGACTGGTCAGCATATCCTATTACTCGGCGATCTCTCAGTGCATATGTCGTTTTTTCTTGGGGATTCGGTTGTCTCTTGGAAAACGAAGAAGCAGCGGAATGTGTCAAGATCCTCAGCTGAGGCTGAATATCGGTCCATGGCAGATGCTACATGCGAACTGAAGTGGCTCAAGCGTCTCCTGCTGCATTTTGGTTTCCCTCATTCTCGACCTATGCGTTTATTTTGTGATAGTCAAGCAGCTATTCACATTGCAAAGAATCCAGTGTTTCATGAGCGCACCAAGCATGTTGAGAATGATTGTCATACGGTACGAGATGCAGTTTGTGCTAAACTACTTACTACCGAGCATATTTCTACGAAGAATCAACCTGCGGACTTGCTAACGAAAGCCTTACCGACCCCTGCATTTGAGTTTTTATTATCCAAGTTGGGAATTCACAATATGACATTACCAACTTGAGGGGGAGGGGTAATGGGCCTACGATAGTTATAATCTTATACTTTAGGGATTTAGGTTAATACCTAGTTACCTTGTACGATACTCTTTGTATATATACCCTCTTTGGGTTAATGAATAATGGAAGACATTACATTATATTTTACAATTACGTACACATTATAATTTAACACATGCCATATTTTTCAAAATTTTATTTTGAATGTGGTGATTATTGCAACTCGTTTTGTTTGTCAATATAAACTTGTTTTGACAGAAGATGTTTCTTGTACATTCAATCTTTCTCTGTTGGTCCTACTTGTGTTTCCGTTTCTAAAGTTGATCAATCATCATCATTCTCTGTTAATAAACAGAGCTCTACAGATGTTTTGCTTGCTAGTCAGTCTATCAAGTACGAAAAGAGACGAGATGGAGAGGGGACAAAAATTAGGTTAGATGGCGAGGTGTGCGTTTTAAACCTCAGAGAACAAAGAAATCTCCATTTGGCCAGAACTGCTTCATCACAAATGGGCCATGTTACTAGAAACTAATAATGTCCAAGAGATCAGCAGTCAGCGATTGAACGACGTTTCTTCAACGTGGCTGGTGGCATTGTATTGGTTATGCTTTGTCAAAGACTTAACTCTGATTAGTTAAGCATTGCAATGTGTTGTTCAAACTCTAAAAAAAATTGTTTATTGTTGTTAAGCGAAAAAAGAAGTAATCATGTACTAATCAGCAGATATAGGCGAAAGAGCAAGTCTATTGGTTCATGTCAAATCGACATATTCTCAGATTGAGACTACAATAAAACTCGGGATTTGAGACTACTATCTTGTGACTAAACTACGTCCATTTTGAGACTCATTAGCGACTGCGGAAAAAAGAGACATGAAGTAGTCCGAAAATTATGACAACATAAAATCGTCGCCAAATAGTCGCAGATTAGCGTCGAAATTGAGACTAATATCCGAAGAGAAAGAGAAAGAACCAAAGTTGAATAAAATAATACACTTTAAACTGAACTAAATGTATTATATCCTAGAGTCTAACCGGTGACCAAAGAAATAAAAGAAAACACTACATTCCTTAATTTTCCAAAGAAATGTTACCATTTATAAGGAATTTTTTTTCTTTCTATTCATTTTCATTCTTTTTATCGTAGAAAGAAATAAAACAAATTTGTTCCTCGTCAAATTTGGTAAGGAATAATCATTCCCCATCATTCCTAAAATTTTATTTTTTTCCATTATTTTCCTATTTGTTTCTACTGTTCCAATGATGGTCACCGGTTAAAGCCTAAATGAAACTTCAGTTCTCCTAATTTTTTAAACCAAATTTGAATGAAACCACTAACCAACAGTTTTTACCAACGTCGAGTTGGCCCAGTAGTAAAAGGATTGCAGTTGTAACTACCATCACTTGGTTCAATTGACGCTGAGAGAAACTATTAACAATGATTGAGTTCTCAGCAAAGAGTTGAAACCACTTTTTTTTACATGATTACCAAAAAAAAATTCACAAAAATATAAAAAATTCCCAGTCAAAGATCAATTATTTTGCCTTTTTGGATAAAATGTTTTAAGAAAAAATATTTTGACTAAGCACAGATGATTTAAACGGATTACATAAAACCAAAAACGATTATCTGATGAGATTCTGAGAACTGTTATTTAAAGAAATAACAATTCTAAGAATCCCAAAAGATGCCCGTGTATAAACCATTTTCTTGTAAAGTTCGAGAGGCATGAAAAAGAGACAAAAGAGATACAAAAGCAGAGAGAAAATGGAGAAAGTAAGGTTTGTGAAACGGATGAGATAATGGATTGATATTTATGCAGCAACTATATTGGCAATTGGGCATATCTAATGTTCTACCAGATCCAGTCGAACAAATAGCTGTTGTATAATTTTCTTGCGTGCAATTAGAACTTTCCCATTAGAGTCATTGAAAAAGACTACATAAAGGATGGTGGGCTGGGATAATGTCACCTTTTAAACACAAGATCCTCGATGTACAAATGTGACACATCTAGTTTTGAACTCAGGGTATTTTTCTAAACAATGTAGAGTTTCTCATGTTTTTGTTGAGTTTGGCTTCTACATTGAGCATATTGTTAGCTTCTTACTGCATTGGTGCTATGCCCGTTTGAAGGGAAGAGAAGAGTCAGCTTGAGTTATTTCTATACTCATCCATGTTGTCTTTTATTATCTCTTTTTTTAGTCGAACACTCTACTAATTAAGCAACTCCTTAAATCTTCTCAAATTGGTGTGGGAGGTTACTTTCTTAGTACGAGCATCTCCAACCCCACTCCATACATGAAATAATATTTTATTTTTTGTTTTTAGCTAATGTAGATAGGAATTAGTGAAAACTTAGTACAATCCTGAATGTAAGTATTGATATATCTTCTTGCAACTCTTGTTATGTAACTTTTGGGTATCTTGGGTTTGATGAGTCAAAAACTGCTTATCTAGAATTAGTTCTAGTTCATGATTTTTGATCCAGGTTTCCGCATTCCTACAGTAGTATATATATGTAATACAAGCTATATTTTCATTTGGACTCTGAATTTTAATCAGCCATTAATCAAAACTGCTAAAGGAATCAGGATCAAGGAACCATCCAGTGAAACTTGTGATACAATCAAGCGAGGGAGATGGTTCATTTGGTTCTGAAATGCTGCTTTAGCAGCCAGTGAAACTTCTTCAACCAGTAGGAGACTGAGACTTGTAATTTCGTCGGTCAAAAATTATGTAACAAGTAACTACCCTAATCTGTTTTTCCTGGGTTGCTTGTGTGCAAAGCAACAATCATGTACTTCTTATTGAAAGGTTCCCATTTATGGCTGGATCCCAAGATTAACTAGATCTCAGTTTTGTTTCACAGGTAATTTCTCATGCTGGTTTTGCATGGTATATGTATTGAAGCTACATTTTTTTTATAATGTGAGATTTTCAGTTCGGAATACCTGATTCATTTGGCAAAAAAAAAAAAAAAAACTTGACCAACTAATTAAAGATAATACCTTTTCACCATTGTGTAGTCATCAATGATGGGAAGCTCAATATATATTAACATCAACTTGAATAATTCAAGATGATGTATGATATAAATATAATAAACGATGGAAAAAGTCTATCTTTTTGGTAATGGGTGAAATTTCCATAGCATTTAAATTCGAATGATTCCATAAAGTGAGTTGGCCGTCTCTCTCACTTGTAATATTTTGTAATTATAATTAATCTATAAGATTAGCCCATGAGAGAACATGTCTTTTGTCTCCTAAACCTCCTTTATTATCATTATTACCACCAATAATCCTATTTTTATTCCATTTCACAGCGAAGATAAGTAGAGGTTTCGTTATAAACAAAGGAGAAAACCTCAGATAGAGCATAGTAGAGAAGAAGATGTATCAAGATCAACAACATCCCGTTGGTGCTCCTCCTCCTCAAGGTAATTCCCAATATTGTTTAGATTTTATTTTCCTTCTTGTTTTCTTGAAATGACGTTGTGGTTGTTTTATAGGGTATCCTCCAAAGGAAGGATATCCACCACAGGGATATTGTAGCGACCGTGTTCCAAAGATCGATGTTAGGATGATCTGAGGATTGACTGGTCGGACTGTGAAAACGTTCTGGATGGATTGGATGATGCTAGAAAGAGCTGATCAGAGTTCGAAGGACTTTCCGTGGGTGGATGGGAGAACTTGGATTGGCGCCTGATTAGTAGCGACTAGAGCGGAACCCTGAACCCGATTAAAGCTAGGAACGGATCTGTTTTTGAGCCAGACAAAGCTCCATCAGTCGGTCTTACGCTCGGGTTATTGGACCAGCCGTTCGGTTTGTTGAAACTCAGGATGTTCAGACAACTCGATGAAAATCCAGGCAAAGCGGAATTTTCGGGCAGCGATGGTCGGATCCGGACAAGTGTTGTTGGATTCGGACAAGACGGGTGAACTGGTCGGCTAGACAGCGGTTGTCTGAAATCAGGCAAGGTGGTTAAGACTGTCGGCTAAACTGAGATGAGCTGATTCAGTAGAATCAGTCTGATTCGGACAAGCCGGTTAGAGTTGATGACTGGATCAGTCGGCTCTAGCTCGATTTCTGCCTAAGTTAAACTGGCGGGAACAGTTAAAGTCCGAATAGTGGAAAAACTCGCGCTGGAACGGCTTAGAGCGCGGGGTGTCGGTAACGGTTTAAGAGCCACGCGTGGAATACACGGACTGTCGGTCACGGTTTAAGAGCCGCGCGTGGAATCTGCGCGTGAAATACACAGAGTGTCGGTGACGGTTTAAGAGCCGCAGTTTCTCGGGCCTAAACCGCCCAACTGCCTTTTTAATCGTCTCCTTCGTCTTATTTCGACATTCTGTACGAAAACTGGAAGAGAGAACCAGAGAGAAAACACACAGAGAGAAAGGTCCGATTAAGAGAGAACTTTCGATATTTGGCTGGATCGAACAGATCCGAGTCAAGAACGATCGTCTGTGGAGTAAATCCGACTGTCTGGAAGTTTGAAGATCCGACGGAAACCGCTCAAGAGGTGTCAGAAGAGACCGAATCAAACAGAATATACCGACTCTAAGACAAAGGTGAGTGCGTGACCGTAGCCTATCGTACTGAATCGTAGTCTGACTGATCGGAATGTTCTATGTACTGATTGCTTGTCTAATTCGAATTATCTGCTAAGATCTGGCTTAGTCCGAACAGTCGATTCCTTCCATCGACGCATCTAGACCTGATCATGCGCCTAGAGCCGTATTGGCCTGCTAGGGCTTGACTGGATCAGATGGCGCTTTGGCTTGGAATGATTGGGTCGGCTAAGTAACTGACTGACGATAAGCATGTCCGTTTATTGACTGATTGACTCGATTGCTTTACTTGGCTGAGTGAGACGGAATGACCGCTCTCACTAAGCATAATGTTGCTTATGCCTCCTTATTTGGATGCAGATCAGGACCAGACCCGAAAGGGTAAAGACACAGCCTGAACGCGAGACGAAGGCAGGAAGGAAGGATGGTGGGTTTGGGTAGATATAGGACGAGTTTAGCATGTAATAGCTTATAGCGAACTGACTTGTTAACTCGAACCTCAGACTATCTATTCAAATCGTATTATGCTTTACTTGACTGTCTGAAAAAGAACTAACACTCTGAAATAATACTAAGTAAGAAAAAAAAATGAAAACGGCCCAAGTCTGATCGAGGAAGTCGAGTCAGACTCGTACTGATGTTACGAAAAAATGGGTCGGGGCGTTTCAAGTGGTATCAGAGCGGAGTCGAGTTCTAGGACAATTTAAGTATAGTGGGTTTTTGGGGCAAACCATCCTTCCAAGCCTGACGTCTCGCGGTAAATTATGTGTTCCGAGTCCTGATCCCAAGTTAGTTTTGACTAACTTGCCTGTGACCTCGTTACAGATGGCAAAAAGTAACCGTAACACAAGAAGGACTGTGAATGAGACCCCTGAGGGGTCTGCGAGCAACGTGGCCAGGAATGAAGCTGGTACGGAAGAGGCTCGGAATGCTGCCCAGAATGCAGCGAACTTGAACAATGCTGCAGCGGCTGGTGCTGCTGCTGGAGCTGCTGTTGCTCCGGTTGGTTTGGAGGCCGTTTTGGCTATGTTGGCGCAAGTCTTGGCAAGACTGCCTGCAGCGGTGGCACCTCCAGTGGCTGCACCTGTTGCGGAGGAAGCGGAGAACGTGGTGCCTGATGGAGAAGAGGTGCACGTTGTTAGGAATCCGTCTTACCTCAAGGTTATGGACCACATGCAGAAACTGGGAACAAAGTTCTTTTTGGGTGGTTCCAAACCGAAGGAAGCAGATCAATGGATCGACAGGATAGGGCGGAACTTTAAGTCGATCTGTTGTCCTCTTGCTTACAAGAAGGACATTGCGGTCCACTACTTGGACGGTGATGCGCACACCTGGTGGCGAGGTGTAGCGGCTCGGATTGGTGCTGAGCATTGCACCTGGGCGAACTTTAAGACCGAATTCCGTGGGAAGTATTTTCCGCCGGAAGCATTTGACCAGCTCGAGGGGGCTTTTCTCAGACTGGAACAGGGATCCATGACTGTAAGAGAGTATGAAGCGGAATTCAACAGCCTCAAGAAGTATGCTGGGCGTGAGGCTGAGTCGGAAATCTCCTTGGTCCGCAAATTCATGCGCGGACTCAGGGTTGATCTCCGAACTCGTTGTAAGATCCGCAACTATGATACTGTGGCCGAATTGGTGGAAAAGGCCGCAGAACAGGAAGCTGGAATCAGTGAGGAAGCCAAGGTGTTTGGCACTGTGGCGCATGTCCATCCTGGTAAGCATGCGGGGAAGAATCAAAAGCCGGTGAAGGCTGGCTCTTCCAGCAAGCCGAATGCAACGGGTCGCAGTGCATGTTCGACTTGCGGGAAGATGCACTCTGGTGTCTGCCGTGCTGCTTCGGGAGCTTGTCACCGTTGTGGAAGTATGGATCACAAGGTGCGTGACTGTCCTGAGGAAGACCTAAGGCCGAAGAGCCAGAACAAGGGTGCTGGGGAACGTGTGTGTTACAACTGCGGTGAAGCGGGGCACTACAAGAATCAGTGTCCGAAGGACGCACAATTTGCTGGGAAGCGTCCGAGCGATGGACCTTTGCCTGCTGCAAAGAGGCAGGCCATCATGCCGCGGGTGTACACAATCAGTGATGAGTCAATGAACCCAAGCACGTCTCATCCGATCACTGGTGAGTCATCCTATCTCTCACCTTTGCCTTAAGAATTTCTGTGTGAAATTGCTTGCTTGTAGAGTAGGTCCTTAGTGTTCAGGGTGAATATGTAGGGACCTTAGTCATGGGTAGAGTGGCAACCCATGTTCTGTTTGATTCTGGTGCATCTCACTGCTTTGTGCAACCCGAGATGATTGGAATTGGGGAATTCCTGAAAGAACCAGAAGAAGAAGTAAGAGTGGTTCGGGCAGCTGGTGGGCAGATCATGTACACTTCAGGGAAAATCCGAAACGTCTCTGTGATGATCGGAGGAGTGAACATGCCAGCCGACTTGGTCGTTTGCCCAGTGAAATCATACGATGTGATCCTTGGAATGGATTGGCTGAGTAAATACAAGGCACATCTTGATTGTCATCGAGGCCGAGTTCAGTTTGAGATAGGCAATGGAAAGCTTGTCTATCAAGGGGTCAGACCGACCAACGGGAGTCTGATCATTTCAGCACTTCAAGCAGAAAGAATGCTGAAAAAAGGATGTGAGGCCTATCTGGCTTCAATCACAACTGTGGAAGTCGGACCTGATCCTGAGTTGGAAGGGATTCCGATTGTAAAGGAGTATGATGACGTGTTCGAATCCTTGATAGGATTACCACCGGACCGTGCTGATCCTTTCACGATTGAGCTTGAGCCGGGCACAAAGCCAATCACGAAAGCTCCGTACCGGATGGCTCCGGCTGAAATGGCAGAACTTAAGAAACAGTTAGATGAACTGATGGAAAAAGGGTTTGTGCGCCCAAGCAGTTCACCTTGGGGCGCACCGGTTCTGTTCGTGAAGAAAAAAGATGGTAGCTTCAGGCTATGCATCGACTACAGGGGGATTAACAGAGTTACAGTGAAGAACAAGTACCCTCTTCCAAGGATAGACGAGTTATTGGACCAACTCCGAGGTGCTTCTTGTTTCTCCAAGATTGATTTAGCTTCGGGATACCATCAGATTCCGATTGCTGAAGAGGATGTCCGTAAGACAGCCTTCAGATCGAGATATGGCCACTACGAGTTTGTGGTCATGCCCTTCGGATTAACCAACGCCCCTGCGGCCTTTATGAAGATGATGAATAACGTTTTCAGAGATTACCTGGATGAATTCGTTATAGTCTTCATAGACGACATCCTGATTTACTCAAAGAATCAGGAAGAGCACAAAGACCATCTGAGAAAAGTTTTAGATAGGCTGCGGGAACATAAGTTGTTCGCCAAGCTCAGCAAATGCAGCTTTTGGCAAAGAGAAATTGGTTTCTTGGGTCATGTAGTCTCGGACAAGGGAGTGTCTGTGGACCAAGGGAAGATCAAGGCCATTGCGGACTGGCCCAGACCAAGGAACGCAACAGAGATCAGGAGCTTTCTCGGACTGGCTGGATACTACCGACGGTTTGTTAAGGGATTTGCCAGCATGGCTCAACCGTTGACAAAGTTGACCGGGAAAGATGTTCAGTTTGTGTGGACAGAAGGCTGTGATGCGAGTTTCAGCAAACTCAAGGAGATGTTGACGACTACTCCAGTATTGGCTCTTCCTATGGACAATGAGCCATACGTAGTGTACACAGATGCATCCAAAGTTGGACTTGGGTGCGTACTGATGCAGCAAGGCAAAGTGATTGCGTATGCGTCTAGACAGCTAAGGAAACACGAAGGGAATTATCCAACACACGACTTAGAAATGGCTGCTGTCGTGTTCGCGCTGAAGATATGGCGGTCATATCTCTATGGTGCTAAGGTCCAAGTCTTCACGGACCATAAGAGTTTGAAGTATATCTTTACTCAACCAGAGCTGAACCTTAGACAGAGGCGTTGGATGGAACTGGTTGCGGATTACGACTTGGATATTGCCTACCATCCGGGAAAGGCGAATCTGGTCGCAGATGCCTTGAGCCGGAAGAGAGTAGCTTCGGCTTCAGAGAAAGACATGGAGGAACTGGTTCACATGGTTGGAACCTTACGATTAGCTGCCTTGACTGACGAATTGGAACCGTTGGGTCTTGGTGCAGCGGATCAGGCAGACTTGTTGTCCCGAGTTCGCCTTGCACAAGAAAAGGATGAAGATCTGATGAAAGCTTCCAAGAACGAGAAGACAGAGTATCAGACTTCAAACAATGGGACGATTCTGGTTAATGGCCGAGTGTGTGTTCCTAACGACATAGGATTGCGGGATGAGATCCTAAAGGAGGCACATCAGTCAAAGTTTTCGATACATCCAGGAGCCAATAAGATGTATCGAGACTTGAAGAGGTACTATCATTGGGTTGGAATGAAGCGTGATGTTGCAAAATGGGTAGCTGGGTGCCCAATCTGCCAAATGGTTAAGGCAGAAAATCAAGTTCCGAGTGGACTACTTCAGAGTTTACCCATCCCAGAATGGCCTTGGGATAAGATCACGATGGATTTCGTGACTGGCTTGCCAATGAGGAACGGCAAGGACTCTATCTGGGTGATAGTGGACAGATTGACCAAGTCCGCACACTTCTTGGCTATCAACAAAACAGACAATGCAGCGGTGCTAGCTAAGTTATACGTGGAACAGATCGTCAGACTTCATGGAGTTCCGGTAAGCATAGTGTCAGATCGAGACTCCAAATTTTATTCGGCTTTCTGGAGAGCTATGCAGAAGTCGATGGGGACCAAGGTCCATATGAGTACAGCGTATCATCCACAAACGGATGGACAATCAGAGAGAACAATCCGAACACTTGAAGACTTACTGCGATCTTGTGTTTTGGATTGGGGAGACAAATGGGATCAGTACTTGCATCTGGCGGAGTTTTCATACAACAACAGCTATCATGCAAGCATTGGAATGTCACCTTACGAGGCATTGTACGGACGTCCGTGTAGGACACCACTATGCTGGACCCAAGTGGGGGAGCGCAGCATATTTGGCCGAGACTTTGTAGAAGAGACAACTGAAAGAATCCGAGTCTTGAAACTGAAGATGAAAGAGTCTCAGGACAGACAGAAGAGTTATGCAGACAGACGCAGAAAAGACCTTGAGTTCGAAGTAGGGGACATGGTATATCTCAAAACCGTCACCTACAAAGGCAAGGATCGATCCTCAAAGAATGCCAAGCTGAGTCCAAGATACATGGGGCCGTACAAAATCCTGGAAAGGATAGGAAAGGTCGCCTACAAATTGGAACTGCCCTCATCGATGGCGCAGTTCCATAACGTGTTCCATGTATCCTTACTGCGAAAATGCATAAGGAATCAAGACAATGTGGTTCCTGAACCACCATCTGACTTGAGAGAGAACCTTACTGTGGAGGGACGACCAGTCCGGATCATTGGTAGAAAAACAAAACTTGAAGGGAGAAAGAATATCAGAATGATCCAAGTCGTTTGGGACTGCGATGGAGAGGAAGAAACGACTTGGGAGCCAGAGGCGAGAATGAAAGCTGAATTTCCAAAGTGGTTTGACAAACTCACGGAAGATTCAGGAAGAAAGACTCGAGGACGAGTCTGAGCCAAGTGGGGGAGAACTTGTAGCGACCGTGTTCCAAAGATCGATGTTAGGATGATCTGAGGATTGACTGGTCGGACTGTGAAAACGTTCTGGATGGATTGGATGATGCTAGAAAGAGCTGATCAGAGTTCGAAGGACTTTCCGTGGGTGGATGGGAGAACTTGGATTGGCGCCTGATTAGTAGCGACTAGAGCGGAACCCTGAACCCGATTAAAGCTAGGAACGGATCTGTTTTTGAGCCAGACAAAGCTCCATCAGTCGGTCTTACGCTCGGGTTATTGGACCAGCCGTTCGGTTTGTTGAAACTCAGGATGTTCAGACAACTCGATGAAAATCCAGGCAAAGCGGAATTTTCGGGCAGCGATGGTCGGATCCGGACAAGTGTTGTTGGATTCGGACAAGACGGGTGAACTGGTCGGCTAGACAGCGGTTGTCTGAAATCAGGCAAGGTGGTTAAGACTGTCGGCTAAACTGAGATGAGCTGATTCAGTAGAATCAGTCTGATTCGGACAAGCCGGTTAGAGTTGATGACTGGATCAGTCGGCTCTAGCTCGATTTCTGCCTAAGTTAAACTGGCGGGAACAGTTAAAGTCCGAATAGTGGAAAAACTCGCGCTGGAACGGCTTAGAGCGCGGGGTGTCGGTAACGGTTTAAGAGCCACGCGTGGAATACACGGACTGTCGGTCACGGTTTAAGAGCCACGCGTGGAATCTGCGCGTGAAATACACAGAGTGTCGGTGACGGTTTAAGAGCCGCAGTTTCTCGGGCCTAAACCGCCCAACTGCCTTTTTAATCGTCTCCTTCGTCTTATTTCGACATTCTGTACGAAAACTGGAAGAGAGAACCAGAGAGAAAACACACAGAGAGAAAGGTCCGATTAAGAGAGAACTTTCGATATTTGGCTGGATCGAACAGATCCGAGTCAAGAACGATCGTCTGTGGAGTAAATCCGACTGTCTGGAAGTTTGAAGATCCGACGGAAACCGCTCAAGAGGTGTCAGAAGAGACCGAATCAAACAGAATATACCGACTCTAAGACAAAGGTGAGTGCGTGACCGTAGCCTATCGTACTGAATCGTAGTCTGACTGATCGGAATGTTCTATGTACTGATTGCTTGTCTAATTCGAATTATCTGCTAAGATCTGGCTTAGTCCGAACAGTCGATTCCTTCCATCGACGCATCTAGACCTGATCATGCGCCTAGAGCCGTATTGGCCTGCTAGGGCTTGACTGGATCAGATGGCGCTTTGGCTTGGAATGATTGGGTCGGCTAAGTAACTGACTGACGATAAGCATGTCCGTTTATTGACTGATTGACTCGATTGCTTTACTTGGCTGAGTGAGACGGAATGACCGCTCTCACTAAGCATAATGTTGCTTATGCCTCCTTATTTGGATGCAGATCAGGACCAGACCCGAAAGGGTAAAGACACAGCCTGAACGCGAGACGAAGGCAGGAAGGAAGGATGGTGGGTTTGGGTAGATATAGGACGAGTTTAGCATGTAATAGCTTATAGCGAACTGACTTGTTAACTCGAACCTCAGACTATCTATTCAAATCGTATTATGCTTTACTTGACTGTCTGAAAAAGAACTAACACTCTGAAATAATACTAAGTAAGAAAAAAAAATGAAAACGGCCCAAGTCTGATCGAGGAAGTCGAGTCAGACTCGTACTGATGTTACGAAAAAATGGGTCGGGGCGTTTCAGATATCCTCCGGCTGGTTATCCTCCGGCTGGTTATCCTCCACCACCGCAGGGATACGGTCAGGCATATCCAGCACAAGGGTATCCTCCTCCGCAATATCCTCAAGGTCCTCCGCCTCAGTATCCTTATCAGGGTCCTCCGCCACCACAGTATGGTCAGGCTCCGCAAAAGAAGAAGAAAGACAAGGATTCAGGATTTGTTGAAGGATGGTGCGTTGACCCAATCTCTATATCTCTTTTTTGCTTTTTATTATATGGATTTGATTAATGGTTGCAACTGAAGGAGCGGATAACTAGTGGATAGTACCACTCTTTGTTCACCATTCATAAACTTTGGTCATAAACATAGACCGTTTTTATGAAGAAATAGAACGGTCCAGTCCTTAAACGGATTAGTCTCGTCTAGTGCAATCATTTAAAGTCTATATGTTTGCTTGTGAATGTTACTGATATGTATGTGTGTGTTTGTATTACAGTTTGGCTATGCTCTGCTGTTGCTGTCTCTTGGAAGCTTGTTTTTGATTGAAGGCCGTGATGATATTTGCCGTTGACCGTCGTTCGAGATGCCATTGTATTTTACAACAAAAAAAAAGACGTTTGATCAAACATTTAGATAGCTTCTTCTGGCTACGTGTGTGTGTGTATGTGCGTTCACGTTTTGTGTTTGTTTCTGTTCTTTATTTTATTGCTATGATTTGGAATTTAATCCGAGACTTGTTTTTTTTTATTTTATTGACTATTATTTTAGTAAGTATTCTCCCCATCTTTTGTATATGTACAACAAGTGAGCTATCACCTTTGAATAAAAGCATTCAATATTTTCAGCAAAATAAACAAACTCGTTTTCTTGTTTCTTAAGTCTCGTCAGATGTAAGAAGAGTGACAGAAGAATCAAATATGAAATCAAAGTCGATGACACATAGTCACATATAGCCAAACATACACACTTTTGACATCGTATGTATAATCATACGAGAGAAACAATAGTAACAGAGCAAGTTTGAATCACCTTAACCAAGAAACTAACTTGAAGAAGAACAACATCCATATTAATACATTTAACTAGATTTTGACTCGCTCTTAGAAAGCGCTGGTTTGTTTTCGAAACTAAATAAACTTTTTAAATGAATTTCAATATAAAATAATGTATAGGTCTAGCAACATTTACATGAAACCGTGAACCGAACCATATCAAACTAAAAACACAAAACTAAAATTGAAATTAATTTCATAAATAACCCATCAGATATGATATCTCTGAATCCTAAAATTGAAACCGAACCGAGAATCAAATGGGTACCTCAATTTAAAAATACAAATTATATACCAATAAATAATAATTATATTTGATTTCTAAATAACCAAATATCTAAAAACTACAATTTATAAACCAAATTACCCAAAATTGAATTACCCTAATATTTTTATTCAAAATATTTAAAATTATCCAAATTATCAGATATTTTTTTCGAACAAATTGAATTGCCCGATATTTAAATTGAAAACCCAAAATTATCCAATATGTTTTATCTATCAATCTGAAATTACCCAAAACCCCAGAATTAAACTGGAACATAATTGGACCTGAATAAAATCTGAAAACCCAGAATTGAACTGGAACATAATTGGACCTGGATAAAATCTACAAACCCACCATTAAAATTTAAACTGGTACTGGTTACCCTGGTAAAAACCCAGTAAAACATGATAACACTTTTTCAAAAAAATTGATTAAAATTTTCATGTAATTTATAATAATATATAAAACTAAATAAACTATTTAATTTGTCCCGGTAAAATCAAAAAAATCTGTTAACACTTTTTATAAAATTGATTAAACTTCTCATGTATTTTATAATAATAAATAAAATTAAATAACCTATTAGACTTGTCATACGAAGTACATGTATATGAAATCAGATTATAGTTTAGAAATATATGAAATAGGGTTTAGGATATACGGTTTAGAAGTTTGTGGAAATATGGTTTAGGATATAGGGTTTGATTTATACTGAAAATATGATAATCTCTAAAAATATGTAATTGAACAAATACATAGATTTAAGAAAATACATGAAAATGGTGAGGGTCAAATAAGTATACAATATATGGTTTACGTTGTAGGGATTTGGTTTGTATTAAAAATATGCATAATACCCTTGAACGCATTTTATAATTATATATATATATTTAAAACATGAATAGTATGCCAATGATATTACGTGTATACGCACACCAATTAACCTAATGTGCACACTACCACAATCGAATGGTATGTCGATGTAACACTTTAGGATCGAATCCACAGAGACCAACGATTACACTTTATCTTTATGAGATCAATACTTAGCTAAAACAATGATGGGGTTTTGAGATTAAGGTTTCATAACAAGCAAGTAATAAGATTAATTAAAGCTTTCAGATGATTAAAATGCTAGCCTAGGGTGGTTTGGTCGGGTGTTAAACAAGTGTGAGCCAAAAAATTATTCAAGTTCGATTAAAGACCAGTCTAGAACTCGGATCACTTAAGATAGATCAGCCCACTGTCGTGGTGCTTCACCTTTTGTCAATCGATCTCAGTACCTAAACTGTCGTTTGGACTGAGATGCGATGACAAACATTAAGATCAAGTCCGATCTGTTTACAAAACACCCTAACATCTACTTTCGCTGGTTAGGGATATGATGCTCATTCAAGTTATGTCTAGCAACCTATAACACTTTTGATGAATAGATTAAACCTAGAATCAGGCACTAAGTGGTTAACTTGATGCAAGCCTTAAGAACAACAGTGAATGAAAACAATCGATTTATAACTTATTTATGTCAAGGTCACGGATCTAACACCCTAACACCCTAGACTAATCAAGCTGACTACTCAGCCATGAAGAAAGAAAACACAGAGACAGAGATATAAAGCAACATGAAATATGACTGAAATAAAGTAATAGGGTTCAAGGGGTTCTTCTCTAAATCGAGAGAGATGGTCTTCTCCCTTTACAAAGTAGCAAAATCTCAAGTCTCCAACTCTAAGGTCTGGTTTCTTCTCCAAAATAGCGTGGTAAAATATAGAAAAACAGAAAAAGAAGTTTTTTGGAGCCACAGGCGGCTGGGAGAAAAATATGGGATAATTAGAGCAATTCCCGTAATGACTTGTAGTTTCCTTAAAAATCTCTGCCGCTGGAACATGCACTCGGGTTGCTCCGCACTATCCAGAACAGTCACTCGGGTTGCTCCGCTATCGGGAACAGTCACTAAGACTGTTCCGCGTGAAAATCTCCAGATTGCATTGTGTTATGTCCTTTTTGTTCCAGCTGGTCTATCGCCAATCCAATGCAACTCCAGACCTGTAATGACTCGAAAAGGACTAGGAAGACTCGATAATGACTTGAAAACCAATTAGAAAACATATATACAAGGTGCCAAAAACACCATATATCAATTCCCCTAGACGTAGATCCTTGTTTGTCCTCAAACAATGTCAAGTATCAAAAACAGGGAGAAAGGTTTGAAAGTGTGAGAACTCTCCTATTCTCAGCAACCATACTTTAACCACGAATCTCTGAACCATACAAGCAATAAAACTAGGACAATACACCCTTACTGGAACCCCACTGACTGCTGTTCAAAAATCGGCTCCATACTCTTCATCTCAAACCTGAAAAAGCAACACTATCGAGACAAAACTCCCTACATTCATTTAAGAGTAGCGTGATCTTCTCATCACAGGCATTATTCAGGGTAGACGGTCTAGGTGTGAAACAGACTATTTAACTGTGGAGTTAAAAGTGTTTAGGGGCTACCATTTCATTGAAGAGGATGCATGATATCGCACAAAATGGCAAGAGAGGATAGATCCATTGATATCCACAGCCTCTCCTCGTTTTTGCTCTATCTGGTGCGACTGTTCTGATGACGGAACATGCAACTGATTGTTCTGCGTTCCACTTTCTTTTTGGTACCCACTCCTTTGCTCGATCTTCTCAGTGGCTCATGTTTCTTTGATTTCTTCCCCTTCTCCATCAACCAACTACTTTGATCACGACCGATAGTATTTTTTGTGTTTGTAATTTATATAAGGTCGAAATATGTATATTGCATATTATTAATTTGTTTTGACTTTTTCTATGAAGTGAATAAAAGTGCACTTAAAATATTGAGTGTGCAAAAAGCCAAAAACGCATGTAAAATGCAAAAATATCGGAAGATATAATGATAGGCAGTTGGGTTGTTCCCTTTTAATAATATTGTTATTTTTGATTAATTAAGGTAAATATGAAATGAGATATATTAAGTTTCTATTGAATAGGTCCAACAATCTTGTTTAAGTAGATTTTTTAGGATTCGTTCTCTTTTAATAGCATAGATGTATCAATACCATTAAAAAAGGATCATTCTCAAATTATATCCTTAATGAAAATTGCAGTTTTCTCAAAAATACCCTTATTTTTACAAAGAATTAATAAAATTCATTAATGGCATTTAAGTCTTTTGGTTTTGGGCCTACAGATACACCTAAATGGATCTATAAATAATAGGCCTATATATATATTTAAAATATATATTAATTTTAAATTTAATATAAGTATAAATATATTATGAACAATAAATGAATTAAGAAACATGAAAATATTATTTTCTTAAATATACGTATCAATATTCAAAATAGATCATTTGAATATTATACATATTTTCAATACAAACCAAAATCGTATATCCTACACCATATATCATATACATATTTGAATATCATTTTTCAGTGTATAATGTCATTTTATACATAATATTAATATGGCAATTACGAGTGTTCAAGAATATTTTAAAAACTATCTTAAAATAAATTTTTAAATCTAAAATACAAACACAAACTTATAATAGGTTATTAATAACGAAAATAAACTAATATTGTCATATCAATAAGTTATTTTATATTATCATTTTTTATTTAGATAACATGATAAAATTTTATCAAATTCTAAGGAATCACTAATTTATGTAATATTAATAAATATATGAGTAATTTAATCAATTTTTTAAAAAAGTACTATAAGATATTTTGTTATCGGATCAATAGTATCAGATCGCGGGTTAATAGTGAGTTTTTAGGTTTTTACCGGGTTATATCGGATTTTTAATTAACAAATTTTTCATTAAATCCGAACAGGATTATATACAATGTATCGGGCCTATAGGTTCAAACATGAATCTAGGTCAGATATGAAAACAAATTTTAAAACTCAAACATTATTATAGAACAGCTACCATATTTCGAACAAATATCATATTTTGAAGAGAAAAAAAACAAATGATAAAAACCTAAAAACTCAATTGTTATGGTTCGAAATGAAAAATAATGGTAATTTGTAAATCAGTTTTCGATTAATAAATGAAAAACAAACAAACCCGCGCTTAGAAAGCGCGGGTCAAAATCTAGTTAATACTTTAAACAAATAAGATTATATCATTAGATCACTCTGATTTTGTCCGGAGATTATTTCCTCTTCGGACAAACCACGAAATATTTTCAATTTGGATACCCAACCTAAATAAATTTATCATCACTCCAGAATTATTCGGTACATTCCATTTCCCGTCTTCAGAAATTATCTAAACCACCCACCAGTTCCTTCATGACTCACAATTTTAAATATTTAACTCGCAATAGATATACATTAAAAATGATTTACAAAGGTTTAAGATCATAGGAGCTGCATTATACTTTTAACTGAGTGAAATAAATATATCAACTAATCAATACTTAACACTTGTTAAAAATGATTAGTTAGTTGTTAAATGAATTTGAAAGTGTCTAAAACAAAAAAAAAAATTGAAAGATCGTCAAACTCGAAAGAACAAAACAGCCGATAGAAAGAGTTTGGTAATCATCAAGGCATCCTCTAAAACCACTGAAGCCATTAATTATAGTCATTTTGGATGATTGGTCGTGCCTGTAGATACTTTAGAAAGTCAAAATTTAGTTTAAAATCATACATATCAACTAATCATGATTTTTTCTCATTAAAAAAGTTACAGCCAAAATATCTCTGAAAAATAAAAAAAAGATGTAGATATCTTTATTTATTTATTTATTTATTTTTTAGTTTTGATTAATCTGGGGTATTTCAGGCCCATGGAGAGGCCCAGACTAAACCCCAAGAGGAGGTGCATCCCACGGATAGATCATTTCTCCGGGTATTCAAATGGACCCTAAAGCATAGGTTCATATCCGTGTTAGGTGACCAGGATAATTGTGACTTAGTTTCGCGCAGCAGGTGAATCGAACCTGAAACGTGTTGGCGTCTCAGTCCCGTCTCCTTACCACTCGACCACAATCACCTGGTCAGATATCTTTATTTCTAGAACAAAAAAAATAGTGCTTTACGAAGCTAAATCAAAAATATTTACAATAAATAAATCTACAGCTATTATTCTAAAAAAAAAATAAAAGCCACAACACTTACCATTATCTTTGGATAATTAATAATTTTTCTTTATTTTTAAGATTAATGTTTTGGATATTATTTTTATATTTGAAAATTGATGTTTTAGATTTTAACTAATGCATATTGCTTTAAAACTAAAACATAAATTAAAAAAAAAAATTATAAATGATATAATTTCTCTAATTTTATGAGCATGCAAATAAAACTAAAAATGTAACTTAAAAATAACAAATAAAAGTAGGATATTTAATTTTATATATACTTGTAAATTCTAAAATGTTAATGTTTTAAATATGGAACGAGTATATATGTAATAAACTTAAAATAAATAAAAATATGTAATGTTACTATAACTTGATGTGATTGGTAACAGACATTTTACTTAAACAAACTAAAAGTGTAAGACAAATCTGTAAAATGGAGAAAGTAAAGGGGTCCAGTCTCCAAAAAAAAAAAGAGAATTCATCCTCTGAATCGAAAACAAAGGTCAAAAGTCCCTCCCCCTCATTGTCTTCTTCGTTGTCTCTGCAACAATCTTAGATTCATAATTTGGATCCCCATGTAATCTCTGCTGGATATCTGAATCACTACTGCGATTGAAAAACTTGGTGCGGATTTGCTTTTCATCCTCTCAACGGTTCTCTTCTACATCTCAATTTATAAATCAGCCTTTCTTGTGTCATTTGCTGACAGAGACAAGAAGTAGAGAGACATTCCAAGTTCTTGTCTTTATTGTTGTTGTGTGTTCTGGGAGAATGGGAGCACCAAAGCAGAAGTGGACATCGCAAGAAGAAACAGCTCTTAAGGCTGGAGTTCTCAAACATGGCACTGGCAAATGGCGCACCATTCTCTCCGATCCTGAGTTCACCTCTA